>NW_024721079.1:9499892-9532392 GCF_018991925.1 Homarus americanus | reverse complement strand
TAAAAGATAATACCACAACATGAAAGAAACCGAAGATACTATCCTGGGGGGAGACTATTATATTCTACACCACACTAAACTGATTACAAAACCTAAGATTATACTGTGTTGTGTTGGTCTGACGGTATCAGTACCTTAACTTACATTAGGGTTTTTGGGGGTGATGCTCTGTGTGTGTGTGTGTGTGTGTGTGTGTGTGTGTGTGTGTGTGCATCTTCAAGAGGTACTGTATATCACACGAGGCATCTTAAGATATACATGAAAATTAATTAATCTTGACCAGGAACTAAGGACGTCTTCCAGGTATAGCTTTGAGAATTTCCAGCAATATGTAGAGGTCTATCTATCTATCTATATATCTGTCTGCCTGTCTGTCTGTCTGTAGAGGTCTATCTATCTATCTATCTATCTATCTATCTATCTATCTGTCTGTCTGTCTGTCTGTCTGTCTGTCTGTCTGTCTGTCCCACACACACACACACACACACACACTGACTATACACAGGGTATATAAACAGTTTCTGGCAGGTAAGACAGGTGTGTGAACCTGGCCACGTCCACACCTGAGGTTTCAACACTCCGCCAAATGGTCACAAGACACCTGTGTAAATATGCAGGAGGAGACTTGTTTGCTTGTGTGCTTGTCGTGATCAGATTACAGGGAGGCAGAGTGCTGATAGCGAAGAGGATCACCTGAAGAATAGACACCCTAACCGAACCTAACTCTAACCTAACCTAACGATAGCCGAATCTAACGCTAATCTGACCTAATTTAATCTAACCTAACCTAACCTAACCTAACTCTAACCTAACCTAACGATAGCCGAATCTAACGCTAATCTGACCTAATTTAATCTAACCTAACCTAGCGGCAATCTAACCTAACACCAAGCTAACCTAACCTAACCTCGCATAATCTAACGCTAACCAAACCAAACCAAACCAGGTAGCATTTAGGTAGTTAATCTCCAGGTGAAAATAATAAGCTTGGAGTGTTTAATCTTCACACGATCATATTAAGCCTTTCTCCTCACTGCTTTTCACGGATGTTTAAATTTGTTTTTATTCCTCCCAGTCTTATAAATATTTAAAGAGGGAAAGATTATGCAAATTAGGTAGGTATTATATCATTATGCCCTCAGGTTAACGGGTGGTGGTTCACATCTTACACAGTTCTGAGGAAGATAGTTATCATCAAGTTCACTTTATCTCACTTTAATAGGTGTGCGTCGAGGACCTTTGTGTGACCTGAAGATTAGCATAATTAGCTTATTTCACCTGGTGGTTTGATATCCTTATGCTATCTTGTGGGTTTGTGTTAGTTTAGGTTAGGTTAAGTTAGATTAAGTTAGGTTAGATTAGATAAAGCTGGATTAGGTTAAGTTAGATTAAGTTAGGTTAGATTAGATAAAGCTAGGTTAGGTGAGGTTAGATTAAGTTAGGTTAGATTAGGTAAAGCTGGGTTAGGTGAGGTTAGATTAAATTAGGTTAGATTAGATAAAGCTGGGTTAGGTTAAGTTAGATTAAGTTAGGTTAGATTAGGTAAAGCTGGGTTAGGTGAGGTTAGATTAAGTTAGGTTAGATTAGATAAAGCTGGGTTAGGTGAGGTTAGATTAAGTTAGGTTAGATTAGATAAAGCTGGGTTAGGTTAAGTTAGATTAAGTTAGGTTAGATTAGGTAAAGCTGGGTTAGGTGAGGATAGATTAAGTTAGGTTACGTTAATGATCGCAGGTACACAGGGACTTTTCGACCACATCATCCTATAAGAACAAACTCCAGGAGACGACACACTTACCCATAATAACACCATAAACGACACTCAAGAACCAGACAAGTGTTATAATCCTCATGTGAGTAATTCCCAGTAATATCAATTTTAACATAGTTACCCCTTACGCCACAAAGTGATGACATCCATTTTCTATAATAGACATCATAACATTACACAGTTTTACATGGTATTTTGCCCTCAGCAGCGTTCAGTATTTAAACTTCTCATTATTTCTGTTTATTTGATGCTGATGTGAGTTTTCCCGACAGTCATAAATAACAGAGATAGGGTGTTATTTTTGAGGTAGGTGTCCTTAGTTGGACGCCTGGGATGTCGACGTCAAGTGAGCTCTTTGCCCGGATGCCTCTTGAGACTCGAGGAATTTGTGGAAGCCTTTGAGGAAGATCGGTTACACTGCCAAGAGAGAGAGAGAGAGAGCTGTCAAGTGTTACGGAGATACACCTCACTTCTCCCTAATATGTCTGAGGGAGTGGGGTGAGAGACATCCCCCCTCACAGTCTTCAGGGTGGTGGAGACGTAAGACATGAGGAAGGAGTAACTAGCATGGTTCCCTGCCAGTGATTCCCAACTATTGAATCTAATATCACTGACTAGTAATACCGTGAGAATCTCTGTTAATGCAATGTAGTGAAGATTTTATGTATTGTTAGCTGTTTGAGGGGGTGAGGTTAGGTTAGGTTAGGTTAGGTTAGGTTAGGTTAGGTTAGGTTGAATTAGCGTTAGGTTAGGTTATCGTTAGCATTACGTTAGGTTAGATTAGCGATAAGATAGGTTAGCGTTAGGTTAGGATTGGCTAGGTTAGGTTACTGTAAATTTGGGTTACGTTAGGTTTACGTTAGTGTTAGGTTAGGTTAGGTTAATGTTGTTAATCTTCAGGTGACATAAGCTGGGGTGAAGAGTCTTCCGGTGATTCAGGTAATTCTCAGTAATCACACACCTGTTACTAATTAACCTCCACGGACTCGATAATCTCCCACGGGTTTTTCTCACGAGGTTACGACACTGAGGAGGAAATTAAGAGAGACTCACAGACCTTCAGAATAGCAATGACGAGCCGGACCGGATACTGAAGACTGACCAAGTGTAATGAACTCTCTCAAACGGGAGTTACTGTATCATTCACCTCTGCATAAAAATATAACCACAGGTATTTAGGAAACACGTACACCTTCCATGCAACTTTGCGTGTGCTGGACTTAGTGAATATATAATCGTATAAGAGGTAATTGAACTCTAGTAGTATATAGGTGATCACCTGAAGATCAACCACCCTAACACTAACCTAACCTAACCTAACCTAACACTAACCTAACCTAACCTAACCAAATCCCTCCCAAATAGCGTTAGGGTAGTTAATATTTAGGTGAAATAAGCTAGGGTGGCGATTCTTCAGGTGATCCGTATATAGTCTTGTTCATTATATATAACATAATTTTTTTTTCTTAAGTTAAATTTAGATATTAAGACATAAAATTTATACCTGACTTCTTCCCCGCTTGGTTAGAGAGCGTGAAATGTGTTTTTGTGTATGTGTGTTACGTTTACCGGAAGTTCATGTTACCGACTCAATTATATTTCTAAAGGTATTGTAATGTTTCCCAAGATGTGGTGAGAAAACATAAAGAGTCCACCACGAAATTCTAGGTTAGGTTTGGTTTGGTTACGTTAGGTTTGGTTTGGTTTGGTTAGATTAGGTTAGGTTTGGTTGTGGCTTAGCATTGAAAATCGTATCCAAAATTATCGCCACTCACCCCCCCCCCCACACCTCCTCTACAGGTATACAAGTTCCAAAAGAGTACCACAACGCATTGCCTCGACCTACTGTACACCACCACCATCATCATTGTCTTGACCCGAATTGTACCGAAGGAAATAGCGAGGTTGGTGGAGGTTTACTGTCATACTTAACGACCCTCTCTCACTCCTTAACAAGGCTGGTGAACTCTCATGCCCCTTTCGGTCGTCTGGCACAGTTCACAGACGAAGGTGGTACAGACGAAGGTGGTACAGACGAAGATGGTACAGACGAAGGTGGTACAGACGAAGGTGGTACAGACGAAGGTGGTACAGACGAAGGTGGTACAGACGAAGATGGTACAGACGAAGGTGATAGAGATGAAGGTGGTACAGACGAAGGTGATACAGACGAAGGTGGTACAGACGAAGGTGGTACAGACGAAGATGGTACAGACGAAGGTGGTACAGACGAAGGTGGTACAGACGAAGGTGATACAGACGAAGGTGATACAGACATAATGAAAACACATAATGCTCTCACCTGGTCGTCTTGTTGGCTTAGTTGGTCGAATTATAAGACTTGGTTGATAGTGTCAGGTGCTCCGATTGATTAGTTGATGAAAATTTGAATACAGGTGTTTCATTAACCCTATACCTTCCTCTTTCTCTTCATCCTCACCTCTTCCTCCTTCTTCCCTTCCTTCCTTCTCTCCTCCTCTTTCTTACAGCTTCCTTTCTCTCCCTTTTCCCTCCTCTCCCCCTCTCTCTTCACGTCTTTTTCACCCTCTCCCTCCCCCTTCTCTCTCTTCTTCCTTTCTTTCTCCTCACCTCCTTCCCTCCCCCATCACCATCCCTTCCATCTCCCTCCCTCCCTACCCCCCTCACGCCCCCCCTCATCTCCCCCTTCCCTCCATTATCTCCCCCAGGATAAAAACAAGACGATAAAAATTACATTAGATGAAAGAGGCGTATAGAAGGGGTGATTGTCTCTGGCTATGGTGATTGTCTCTGGCTATGATTGTCTCTGGCTATGGTGATTGTCTCTATTATGGTGATTGTCTCTGGCTATGGTGATTGTCTCTGGCTATGGTGGTTGTCCCTGGTTGGTGATTGTCTCTGGCTATGGTGATTGTCTCTGGCTATAGATTGTTCTGGCTATGGTGATTGTCTCTGGCTATGATGATTGGCTCTGGCTATGGTGATTGTCTCTGGCTATGGTGATTGTCTCTGGCTATGGTGATTGTCTCTGGCTATGGTGATTGTCTCTGGCTATGGTGATTGTCTCTGGCTTTTTTGGTGGTTATAGTGGAGTCTCCGGGGAGGAACATTAACCACCCTTCTGGATATAACACAGGATTAATTAACCTAACCTTAACACCTGCTACGAGAGCTGGTTATCGTTCTTTATTACTCCTACCCCTCTACCCCACACCACACACCTGTCCCTTCTCCCCACCACCCGTCTCACACCTCCTCCCCCCATCCCCCGCCCCCTCCTGTCCTTTGTTGCTTCTCCCCAACCCAACCCAGCCCAACCCAACCCAACCCAGCTCCAACCCAGCCCAACCCAGCCCAACTCCAACCCAGCCCAACCCAACTCCAACCAACCCAGCTCAGGCCCAGCCCAGCCCAGCCCAACCCAACCCAACCCAACTCCAACCCAACCCAACCTCAACCCAACCTAACCCAAACCCAACCCAACCCAACTCCAGCCCAGCCCAGCCCAACTCCAACTCCAACCCAAATCTAACCCAACCCAACCTAACCCAACCTTCAATAATAATAAGACAATATCATCACCTTTCACCTGCTCATTAAGGTGATAAGTTTATCCTTGAAATGTAAAAAAAAAAAAATCCTCCCTCCAGCAGAACTCCGCCTCTCCTCGACACACTTTCCCATTGCTGTTATCTGGACATCTCTCCTCTGAACACTTGAGGAAGATAAGATTACTCCATATGGGATAGTTGTTATCTTAAGGATAATGTTATTTTCTGGAGATTTTATACAATACGATACAAAAACAATGCAATATGAAGGCAATAATACTGACTTACAATACAATAACAGTAACATACATTACAATACAATAAAATACAATAAACTGCAATACAATTCAATACAATACAATAACAGTGACATAAAATACAATACAATAACAGTGACATAAAATACAATGCAATACAATAATAGTGACTTACATTACAATCCAATACAATAACACAATTCACTACGATACAATAAGTTACAATACCTCCAGGAACGACACAAGAGTCTCTCAGGTCGACTATCATTAAGGTAGGTAATGGAGGAAGGTAGACAAGTTCCTCCCTCAGGTGTTCACAGGTATGGTCCACAACATTTATTTCACCCGATGATTAGACATCCTAGCTTATTTCACCTGATGATTAGGCGCCTTAGCTTATTTCACCTGATGATTAGGCGCCTTAGCTTATTTCACCTGATGATTAGACACCCTAGCTTATTTCACCTGATGATTAGGCGCCTTAGCTTATTTCACCCGATGATTAGACATCCTAGCTTATTTCACCTGATGATTAGGCGCCTTAGCTTATTTCACCTGATGATTAGGCGCCTTAGCTTATTTCACCTGATGATTAGACATCCTAGCTTATTTCACCTGATGATTAGGCACCTTAGCTTATTTAACCTGATGATTAGGCACCTTAGCTTATTTAACCTGATGATTAGACACCCTAGCTTATTTAACCTGATTATGCACCTTAGCTTTTTCACCTGATGATTAGACACCTTAGCTTATTTCACCTGAAGATTAGGCGCCTTAGCTTATTTCACCTGATGATTAGGCGCCTTAGCTTATTTCACTGATGATTAGGCGCCTAGCTTATTTCACCTGATGATTAGACACCTTAGCTTATTTCACCTGAAGATTAGACATCCTAATCAATAACGCTACCTGGTGGATTAGGTTAGGTTACCTTAGATTGTATTAGGTTAAATTAGGTTAGATTAGGTTAGGTTAGGTTAGGTTAGATTAGCTTAACATTAGAGTAGTTAATCTTCAGGTGATCCTGTTCGTTTGTATAAATAGGTAAACATACATAGGAGATAACAGACTCACAACACCATACATAGGAGATAACAGAGACGCACAACACCAATATATGGGAGATCACACTCACAACACCATACATAGAGATAACAGACTCACAACACCATACATAGGAGATAACAGACTCACAGCACCATACATAGGAGATAACAGACTCACAACAACATACATAGGAGATAACAGAGACTCACAACACCATACATAGGGAGATAACAGACTCACAACATCATATAGGAGATAACAGACTCACAACACCATACATAGGAGATAACAGAGACTACAACACCATATATGGGAGATAACAGACTCACTACACCATACATAGGGAGATAACAGACTCACAACACACATAGGAGATAACAGACTCACAACACCATACAAAGGAGATAACAGACTCACAACACCATACATAGGAGATAACAGACCACAACACCATACATAGGAGATAACAGACTCAACACCATATAGGGAGATAACAGACTCACAACACCATACATAGGAGATAACAGAGACGCACAACACCATATATGGAGATAACAGACTCACAACACCATACAGGAGATAACAGACTCACAACACCATACATAGAGATAACAGACTCACAGCACCATACATAGGAGATAACAGACTCACAACACCATACATAGGAGATAACAGACTCACAACACCATACATAGGAGATAACAGACTCACAACACCATACATAGGAGATAACAGACCACAACACCATACATAGAGATAACAGAGACTCACAACACCATATATGGGAGATAACAGACTACTACACCATACAATAGGAGATAACAGACTCACAACACCATACACATAGGAGATAACAGACTCACAACACCATACATAGGAGATAACAGACTCACAACACCACATAGGAGATAACAGACTCACAACACCATACATAGGAGATAACAGACTCACAACACCATACATAGGAGATAACAGACTCACTACACCATACATAGGGAGATAACAGACTCACAACACCATACATAGGAGATAACAGACTCACAACACCATAGAGAGATAACAGACCACAACACCATACATAGGGAGATAACAGACTCACTACACCATACATAGGAGATAACAGACTCACAACACCATACATAGGAGATAACAGACTCACAACACCATACATAGGAGATAACAGACTACTACACCATACATAGGAGATAACAGACTCACTCACAATACATAGGAGATAACAGACTCACAACACCATACATAGGAGATAACAGACTCACTACACCATACATAGGGAGATAACAGACTCACAACACCATATATGGGAGATAACAGACTCACAGCACCATACATAGGAGATAACAGACTCACAACACCATACATAGGAGATAACAGACTCACAGCACCATACATAGCAGATAACAGACTCACAACACCATATATGGGAGATAACAGACTCACAGCACCATACATAGGAGATAACAGACTCACAGCACCATACATGGGAGATAACAGACTCACAGCACCATACAAGGGAGATAACAGTAGACGCACGCAACAATCACCATATATGGGAGATAACAGACTCACAACACCATACATAGGAGATAACAGACTCACAACACCATATACATAGGAGAGATGTAACAGACTCACAGCACCATACATAGAGATAACAGACTCACAACACCATACATAGGAGATAACAGACTCACAACACCATACATAGGAGATAACAGAGACTCACAACACCATACATAGGAGATAACAGAGACTCACAACACCATACATAGGAGATAACAGAGACTCACAACACCATATATGGGAGATAACAGACTCACAACACCATATATGGGAGATAAGAGACTCACAACACCATACATAGGAGATAACAGAGACTCACAACACCATACATAGGAGATAACAGAGACTCACAACACCATATATGGGAGATAAGAGACTCACAACACCATCCATAGGAGATAACAGACTCACAACACCATACATAGGAGATAACAGACTCACAACACCATACATAGGAGATAACAGAGACTCACAACACCATACATATAGGGAGATAACAGAAGCTCACAACACCATACATAGGAGATATAACAAGAGACTCACAACACCATATATGGGAGATAACAGACTCACAACACCATACATAGGGAATAACAGACTCACAACACATACATAGGAGATAACAGACTCACAACACCATACATAGGAGATAACAGACTCACAATACCATACACGGAGATATAGGAGCTACAACACCATACACTTAGGAGATAACAGAGACTCACAACACCATACATAGGAGGAATAACAGAGACTCACAACACCATATATGGGGAGATAACAGACTCACAACGCACCATACATAGGAGATAACAGACTCACAACACCATACACCCAGGAGATAACAGACTCCACAACACATAGGGGAATATGAACTCCACCACCATACATGAGAATATAGACTCTAGCACCATACATAGGAGATAACAGAGACTCACAACACCATACATAGGAGATAACAGACTCACAACACCACATATGGGAGATAACAGACTCACAACACACCATATATGGGAATTACGAACTCACAACACCATATACATAGGAGATAACAGAGACTCACAACACCATATTGGAATAACAGGAGACTCACAACATAACATCTCCCAGGTGAGGTCTATTGGTATGTTACCTGACTATCGGATGTGAGGAACCTGAGCCTCTCAAGTATCAGTCCCATCAGTTCCCTCCCTGTCCCAGTACCTGCCAGTGCTCCTTCCTCTCCTCCGATAAACAACCCAAGTAAACAGGGGAAAATGAACAGGTGAACAAAATGATGAACAGGTGAACAAAATGATGAACAGGTGAACAAAATGATGAACAGGTGAACAAAATGATGAACAGGTGAGCGAGATGATAAACAGGTGAACGAGGTGCTGTAGACACACATTGATAAGAGGAAGATTACCGCCCCTCCTCCTGCTCCTCCTGCTCCTCCTTCTCCCCCCCCCCGAGTGAGAGACAACCTTCACGCATCTGACACGTCTTCCATGAACACCTGGTGATGCCGCGGAGCCACTTCTCGTTCTGAATAGGGAAATGGGTATTCTTCTTCTTCTTCTTTTAATTCCCCCTTATTTTATTAGTTCTATAAAAACCTCCCCTCCTTTTCCTTCCCTTCCCCTCCTCCTCCACATTTCCCCTTCCTCCTCCCTTCCATCTTTTATTACTCTCCTCTACCAGCATTCACCCACCACCCTTAATCTCTCTCACCAGCCTACCTCCCTCCTTCCCTAATCCTCTTCCTCCTCCTCCTTTCCCCCTTACCACTGCCCCATCCTCCCCATTTCCCTCTTCTCCCCACCTTCTCATCCCCCTCTCCTCGCCTTACCATATCTTCTTATCTCTCATCTCCCTCTTCTCACCCCCACCCCCCCCCCTCTCAGTCTCCCCACTTCCTTCTTCTCCATCTCCTCTCTCCTCCCCAAACTTCCTACTTCCTTGTTCTGCCCTTCCCACCCCCACCATCTCCTCCCAACTACTCCTGCTTCCTCTCTTTTCCTCTTTGCTTCCCCACCTCCCTCACCTTTCATCCCACCCTCTCATTTCCTCCTCCCCACCCCTCTTGGAGATGAGCCACAGGCAGTGAGGAGTTAATATCTATTCGGCTTATCAGGAAGATGGGCCAGTTTTTCCCACACGTGTGTGTGTGTGTGTGTGTGTGCGTGTGCGTGTGTGTGTGTGTGGACAGAATGAGGTATGACGGTAGCGTGAGGAGTTTATCTCTCTTTCTCTCTATGATTACGTTCTTTCTCTCAGGTTAGGTTTAGGTTAGGTTAGGTTAGGTTAGGTTAGGTTTAGGTTAGGTTAGGCTGTATTATTTATTTTTTGTATTTATGCAATTGTATGTACGAAAATACTTTAATAATTTAATTAAAAACAATAATTTGTTCATTAATTATAACACATATTATCGTGATATAAAAAAACAATTATATTTTTTACAGGATGAACTATAATGTATCTAGACGTGATATATAAATTATATAAACTATCCAACTTCACTAATATATTTCTTCTGTAAGGTGAATAATAGACGAAATACACCCGGGTGATACTACAACTTTGAATGACTTTGAGTTTTGTAAAATAAATTACTGTGTTTACACCTCAGTCAGCCCTACACTATGATTGTAACTTAAAACGTCTTCAGAATATTGTAAACAGTTGAATTTTCTTTTAGTATTGTTAAGTTTAAGGATCTGTTATTAAAAGTTTTACAATAATTGGATCGTTTGTGTTACACCGCTTGCTACACTTACACACACACAGACACACACACACACACACAGACACACACACACAGACACACACACACACTTCAGAGATTCATTTGACTGTTAAAATCTAAAAATAAATATGACAGTTTCTCTCTTCCTCCACACGGGTAAACTTGCTGTCTAACGCTCTCTAAGTCGAGGATAATATTGAGATGAGTCCCACATCAACAGGTGAAGTCACCACCACCTTAATGGATGGACACCTTATGTGTTCTGTTCCTCACCTCTGGCTTAGACTTCAGCTGTAATATTTTGTTTTTATTTTTTCGTTATCAAAAGAAAAAAGTCTGTATATATTTAGCGATAACTGAGCTTGAATTTATCAATTATCTTATCAGTGATCAGAGAGGGAATGTATTCAGAATATTATTGAAATGTATTGAGTTCGCAACACTGCTGGCCACCTCGACTCGCCTCGCTTCACCCCTTGAGACGAATCAGCAAACCCGAGTCACCCAAAGAGCAGCTCACTCAGTGTTGTTCCAGCCCGCGGAGGGTGAGGGTGTGTGGCCGCGCGCTCTGAGAGGTCCATCACGTGAATAACCCAACTAGTGTTTGGGTGATTTCGAGTTATTTGTGTTGTAATTGAAAATTTGAAAGATATATTTATAGTCGTACCAACAACCGGAGACTTGAAACTGTGTATTTTTTTGTATTCTCGTGTGTTTTATGTTTATTAGTATAGAAAAAATGTGAAATAGTAAGCATTGAAGGAGTTACTTATCGAGGTACAAGTGAGTGAGTGAGGATAGTGGTCACAGGATACCGTCAGGATGGGCAACAAGGCCTTCTCGCCCAGCCATGACAACAACAAGTCCACCAAGACGAGAGGTGAGTGTTAATGACCGTGTGGCGTGGTGCTGGGTAATGATCACTCGACCCCCATACACCTTACCCTCCCTACCTTGTGACAGAGGGTAGTAGTAGCTCTCCCTAATGACTATCGTACATTTATGAAATTCAATATAAGAACCCATTATCATATGCAAATGAGAATCACTGTCAAAGTCATTCCCCACGATCAATAACCTCAACAGTAGCTCCAAGTTGCCTGGAATATTAACTCAGAATATTAACTTGTCTTTATAGCTTATCTCAACGTGAACTTAACTTACCTGTGTGATATCGAACCTTAATGAGATGATTTTTTTTTACTTTTAATTTCATCGCGAGGGTTAAGCGGATCACCTGAAGATTACCCCCCCCCCCATCTCAGCTTATTTCACCTGATGATTAAACACCCTAACGCTACCTGGGGAAAGGAGGAGGAGAGGGGGGGAGGGTAATCTTCAGGTGATTCAGGTAAGTTATGGTGTAGTATTTATAGAGAATAATGGTCTCTCGTGGTAGTGTTGAATACGGGTTTGGTTTCGTGTTCACTCATTCATTTGTGGTGTTGTTATGGCCTTGGACTGTTGATGTAGTGTCTTCTTTATTCTTCTTTATCAATTCTCCTCCTTTGTCCTCAATCGTCCTTCCCTTCTTCCTCAATCGTCCTTATCCTTCCCTTCTTCCTCAATCGTCCTTCTCCTTTCCTTCTTCCTCAGTCTTCCTCCTCCTCCCCCTCTTCATCACCTTCCTGTCGTCTTTGTTGTGTTGGTGTTCTTTAGATGATCTCCTGAAGCGACCTCCTCCTCCTCCACGCCCTCTTCCTCCTCCTGCGGCAGGTTGGGTGGCCAGTGACTCAACACCAAATTACATGTACCGGTGAACTTGTATTCTTGTCCCTCTCAGGTTAGGTTAGTTTAGGTTAAGTGAGGTAAAGTTGGATTAAGTTAAGTTAGAGAAGCATGTTTAATCTTTAGGTGCAATAAGCTGTGAGTGGAGATTCTTCAGGTGAGCCGTAATTGTCTTCTACCTGTTTCATGATACGAGGCCAAAATTCACACTTGTTAATGAGAGTTAATTAGTGGTCTCCAGGTACTTCATCTGACATGCCCAGGGATTTCGTCTTAAATTGCGTCATAAAATGTAAACTTGATTTCTGAGGTGTTGAAGTTTGTTGGGTGTTTGTAAGTGTGGTAGCTAATTTGTTTGTGTGATAATTTGTTAAGTGTTTCTAAGTGTGACAATATGTTAAGTGTGTTTCTAAGTGTGACAATTTGTTAAGTGTGTTTCTAAGTGTGAAAATTTGTTAAGTGTGTTTCTAAGTGTGACAATTTGTTAAGTGTGACCAGCCTGACTATCACTACCTCACGTGACCCGTAGGAGGCGGTGACGGAGGGAGGGAGGGAGGGAGGGAGGGTCAGGGTACTGTAGATATAATAGGAAGTCCTGAGGCGATGGGAGGAAGGCACGGTAGGAGAGGAGAGGACCCTTTACACTCCTACCTACGGCTACCTGTACTTTCTCTCCTTCGCTAATCACCGGATCTTGTCACCATGGTTCGCCCCCTCTTGCCACCCCCTACCCCCTCTCTCCTCTCCCCCACCTCATTCCCCCTCTTCATCCCCCATTCCCCCTTGACCTTATACTCTACCCCCCATCTCCCCCTTCTCTGATCTTTCTTCTTCCCTCCTTCCTTTCCGCCTTCCCCTCTCCTCTCCTCATTTTTCCTTTCCCATTTGCCTTCCACTCTGGTCCCCTACTCCTCCTCCTCCCATTCCCTCCTTACTTTTCTGACTTTTCTTCCTCCCTTCCCTCCCACTCCTCTTCCTCCTGAATCCTGACCCTCCCCTCCTCCTCCCCCTCCCTCCCCCTTCCTCCCTCCCCCCTTCCTCTTGCTCGCTTATTTTATTCTGTTCTTTGTTTCTTCATTTTGTTTGTTATTGCTTTTGGTTTTGTTTACTTTTACCTTTTGCTTATTGATTCTTTTTATTGACTTAAATTTTGTTCATCTCCTGTTGCTTACTTTAACCCTCCTCTCTCTCTCTCTCTCTAAAAAAGAGTTTAAAATTCATCTTTTTTTTTCGTTCCTACCCAATTTGCATTAGTTAAGTGACGTCATTGCGTACCCGGGATGGTTAGTTGTGTAAGAAGCTACTCCGGCTCACCTGAAGATTAACCAACATTATTTATTTCACCTGATGAATAAACACCATAATGCTAACCTAACATAACCTGACGCTAACCTAACCTGACACATTGTAACCTAACTTAACCTACTCTAACCAAACATAACCTAACTTACACCTAACCTAACCTGACGCTAACGTAACCTAACCTAACATAGCCGTACTTAACCTACCTACTCTAAAGTAACCTCTATACTAACCTAACCTAACCTTACCAGTTTTACAATATAATAGAACTGCGTCATTAGCGTCCAGGGGGGGTATTTACAATCCAGGGGGAGTTATTTACAGTCCAGGGGGAGTTATTTACAATCCAGGGGGAGTTATTTACAGTCCAGGGGGTGTTATTTACAGTCCAGGGGGAGTTATTTACAGGTTAATTAGTACCTGAAATAACATAGTGCGGGTTATTGAATGCCTTTGTGATGTTATTGAGATAATGGGATAATTTTAGAGTCATTTTTTCAAGGTGTGATTCATGACACCTGAACGAGCGTCTTATGTGACGCGGTTTTTACCATTCCACTTAGATGGTCTGGTTAGGGTGCGTTTAGTCTGGTTAGGGTGCGTTTAGTTGGGTTAGGGTGCGTTTAGTTGGGTTAGGGTGCGTTTAGTTGGGTTAGGGTGCGTTTAGTTGGGTTAGGGTGCGTTTAGTTGGGTTAGGGTGCGTTTAGTTGGGTTAGGGTGCGTTTAGTTTGATTAAGTTGCATTTAGTTTTTTGGGTTGCGTATAGTTGGGTTTGGTTGTGTTTAGGTTGGGTTTGGTTGTGTTTAGGTTAGGTTTGGCTAGTTAGGCTAGGTGTGGTTAGGTTAAATCGTCTAAGTGTCCGACAGGTAATCATTTATTGTATCGAGTTCAAGGTTTTGTGTTTGGAAATAAAGTTGATTTTATGCGTTGACTGTACTGTTTAGCCTTGAGACACCCAGGCCTGTAAAAACGTCGAGTTGTACGTGATTAGCTGATTTGTTTGGCATTGGTGTTAGTTAATTTTTAGTTGTGTTGAGGTATGATAATGTTACCTATGTGTTAGGGTAAGGTAACATTAGCTGTGTGTTGCAGTGAGTCGAGATTAGTTTTGTATTGCAGTAAGCCGAGATTAGTTGTGTGTTGCAATGAGCCGAAAGTACCCGTGTTGCAATGAGCCAGCCGAAATTAGCTGTGTGTTGTAATAAACTAAAATTACCTGTTTTGCAATGAGCCGAAATTAGCTGTGTGTTGCAATAAAGTTAACCTATTTGGTAAGATGCTTCAATGTTGCAGAGGTTTAGAGGAGCAACAGGTAATGATGGGGGGGGGGGGACAGGTGTATAGCGACTCTCTCCAACAGGTAAGACTGAGGCTATTACGTCCCGACTCCCTGTAGTGTTCTCTCGTTATCCTCTAGCTCAAGATGAGGATGAAATACCCTCAGTAAATTCCTCAGCTTTATCTTAAGAGAGTCAGATCGCGAATAGGAAGTTGAGATCGCGAATAAGAAGTTAAGGTCGCTAACAGGGTAGTTGAATGCTCGATCGACCTTGGAAGTGACAGCGGGATAAATTGTCGAATGAGAACCTAATCGACGGACATCAGGAGGTCGAGCAGACGTGTGTTGTTACCTGGTCGATTAATTAACCTTTTAAGAAGTTCGAGCAAGTACATATATAATTATTTGGAATTAGTTGTGTTTGGAGGTCATTAATTATTATAGTATTTTAAGATTTATTTACTGAACTAAATTATATAAGGGAGAGTGGAACTTCCTCCTCCTCACCTTCTCCTCCTACCCTCCTCCTTCTCCTCCTACCCTTCCTCCCCTCCCCCCTTTCTCCCTTCCTCCCCAACCTCACCTTCCTCTATCCCCCTTCTCCATCCTCCCCTCCATCCTCCCCTTTACAGGAAGAGGCTGTATAAAGACATAAAGACATGTTACTCCCCCGTTTAACCTGGACCTTATTAGTGAGGACAAGACATCAGCCACAATCACCCGCGGGAAGATTATCTCACTCAGCCACAAGAACTGGTCCTGATCCCCAAATTGAGCGTAGAGAAGGAGGAGAAGGAGGAGGAGGAAGCGATGGGGGTGGAGAAGGGAGGTAGGTAAGAGGGGGTAGGGGTGGAGAAGGGAGTAAGGGGTGGGGACCTCAACGATTGCTTAAATTGTTCGGATTCTTCTTCCCTCTCTTCCTCCGTGACATTCAAGGAACTCAATTAAGGAGATGTTTTTTTAAGTTCTTGAGCCATGGTAATTTTTTGTGAAGGGGGGGAGGGGAGGGGGGCATTACACGGACTCGACCCTCACGGCGGGTATGAAGGAGATATGCTAATTACCGGGCAATACAGGTGGGTCATGGGGCAGGTAGAATGGTGAGGGGCGGCCCTCCTCCACCAGGCGTCTCTTGTGGTCGCCCCCTGACGTAGGAACTGTGTCTGTGAATGGTTAAGCGTGTGTGTGTGCGTGTGTGTGTGTGTGTGTGTGTGTGTGTGTGTGTGTGTGTGTGTGTCCAGAACGACCTCCATCGGTCTTCCTTATGGTTGTATAGCTGTCCAGGAAAATAGTCTTGTGATTGGTCGATGATGGTTGTTGTTTTTTGCTGTATTTGTTTCTTGTTGCTTTTATCTGTTTTTGTGGTGGTGGTTTTTATTTTTGTTGTTGTTATGGACGACCCCTCCAAGCAGGTCTAGCTGTGGTCGTTCCTTGCCGTAGATAGTCGTAGGTTTTCATAGAGAACGAAAAAAAAGAAGAACCATCGTCGCCATTACTACCCATCATAGTGTACCGTCTCTTGGCGACCCTCCCCCATAAACACACAGGCCTGGAACCTAAACCAATACAGGGTGAGGAAAAACCCACAACGATGAGGGTAAGAGCATAGTCAGTGTTAGATACGGGTATGGGTAGGTTAGGTTAGGTTAAGTTTTATTATTTTTAGTTATGTTGTATTAGACTTGGCGAGGGAAGGTTATATTATGGCTGGTTGGGTTAGGGTAAGAGGAGGCTGGAACACTCGCCGGGTAGGGAGGGGGTCTGGGGGGGTGGGGTGAGGAGGGAGTTAACACCACCATACAAGGGATTAAGAGGTGTCCAACCCCTCGCTAATTCACTCGACATCCGCCCACAACACCTCCCGGGGACCTGGACAACCATACCAACACTACCACGTGAAGAAGGAGGGTGTGTGTGTGTTGTTGTGGGAGGTTCTGGTTGACTAGCTCTCTCTCTCTCTCTCTCTCTCTCTCACCAGAAAGCTACGTGTAGGAGTGTTTAGTATAACAGTATATTTAATTAGCTCAGGTATAGTTAACTCCAGCCTCAGGGGGTCTAGACCAGAACATGTAATCTGACAGGACCGTAAGTTAATTATCTCCCTTAACCCGTACTGTTAATTCTCCCCCTTAACCCGTACTGTTAATTCTCCCCCTTAACCCGTACTGTTAATTCTCTCTCCCTTAACCCGTACTGTTAATTCTCCCCCTTAACGGATCAATTAAACCACGACATAAAAAAGATGGTCGCCATAGTTGCACTGAGACTTTACCCTATATGTATGTGATACCTTTTGTCCGCTGCTATGGATGACCAGTTCAATGTAAAAGAAAAACTGGATCATATTTAAACCTTTGAGAACTCTATTTGAACCTTTGAGAACCCTATTTAACGTATGAACCTTTGTAAGTCCAAAACTAGAAACCCAATACGCGTAGACCACAGTCCACCAGAGGAAGGGAGGGAGGGAAGGTGTGTGTTTTTTCACCGCTTTATGGTCGACTTAATTAAATTCTGTTCCGGGTGAGTTTACTGGTCAGTTATTGTTGTTTTTTTTACGAGAATTTATTGTTTAGGCAGATGAGTCTCTCCCCCCCCCCCTCTCCCCCTTCCCGCCCCTCTCCCCCAGATGAGCCACACCTCCTGGTCAGTGGTGTGGTGTGGAGGGGAGGGGATGTGACACCTGAGATGGGCGGGTGAGGTGTATCCCGGGGCGCTGCTGCTGGCTTTGTTGTTCTTACTCAGACGATGACCAGAGATTCCTGTGTGTTTTGTCCTCCTCCACCACTAGAGAGATGTTCACCAACCTTATACTGATTTACCTTCCGTAGAAACATGATATGGATCACCTGAAGAATCTCCACCCCAGCTTATATCACTTAAAGATTAATCACCCTAATGCTAACTTTACCAAACCTATCATAACCTAACATAACCTAACCTTACCTTACCTTACCTTACCTTACCTTACTTCACCTCACCCCCTATATAGTGTTGAGATGGTTAATATCTTTAGGTGAAATAAGCTGGGGTGGAGATTCTTCAGGTAGTCTAATACCAGGTTGCTTTAATGGCCTTCAAGCCAGGGGTGACACCAGAGTACCCCGACAGAGGGACTGACTTTCCTGATGGGGGGACTACACCATAAGAACATAAGAAAAAAAGGAGTCTGCAATAGGCCGGTTGGCCTGTGCAATGTGCATGGCAGCTCCTGTCGAGAGTTACTACCACTCTCTATCATCCATGAATCTATCTAGCCTCCTTTTGAAATTTTCCAGAGTTCCACCACTTACTACAAAGTTGCTAAGCTTGTTCCACTCGTCCACCACCCTATTTGTGAACCAGTTCCTTCCTATCTCCCTCCTAAACCAGGCGGACAGCGGACATAAATGAACCTGGCATATACTGAACGCACATATTACTGGAAATGGATTTTGTTTATTATGTGTGTCACGTTTGCAGAAGCATTAGAAAGGTATAAAAAAGTAAAACCAACAAAACTACTAATTTTTATTCCTTCTCATTCAATGATTTCATAAACTGTAAATACTAAAACTTCCACACTTTAGCAATCCACCTTTTAACACCCAATCGCTACCCCACCACCTCTTAGAACTTAAGAAAATATGAAGTCTGCAATAGGCCGGTTGAGGGTCTGCAGTGCATAGCAGCTCCCTGTCGAGAGTTACAACCACCTCTATCATCCATGAATCTATCTAGCCTCCTTTTAAAAACTTTCCAGCGACTTCACCACTTACTAAAAGTTGCTAAGCAGTTCCTTCTATCTCCTAAACTTATCCAACTTAAATACGTTGCTACGAGTCCTATCCTGCTCGGATATCATAAGAACTTTCTCTATATCTCCTTTATTGATTCTTTCACCCACTTAAATACTAATATCTTCTCTCCCCGCACCTTCTTGACAACCACCATCTCGCCCCTGCCACCTACTGTCCCACATTACTACCCATCCCACCTCTGCCACCCACCACCCCACCTCTTGACAACCACCATCTCGCCCCTGCCACCCACTGTCCCACATTGCTACCCACCAACCACCCGACCCTTACCACCCACCATCCCACCCTTACCACCCAGACTCCACCCAGCGTAGTAATAATGAGCTCCAGTGGTCGAGGGAGAGTGTTAACAAGTGAGGGAAGGTGAGTGAGGCAGTGTCTTAGATCCTCACCAGGGAAGGTACAGTGTTCTCTTGGGAATATATTTTCTCTCCACCTATTTTCACACTTATATCTCACATGGGAACACACTTTTATCCATTTTTTTTTAGGTTGAGTCAATATTACAGTGTGGTAAGTGCGGTAGTGAGTCACGTTCACCTTCTTGGGTTTGATGATGAACGTCCGTCAGTCTGTGTTGAATCTAAAGTATCTTGTTAAGTAAGACACAGGTCCGGGTCTACTGTTTGGTTATTTGTATGTTAGTTATGTTGACAACCTGATAATGATATGGTATGGTAATTAACTTTTTCTTTCGCTATTATTATTATTATTATTGTTATTATTATTATTTTCCTCTATAAGAAGTGGTACAGTACATCTCACCTTGTCACGACTTGCACTGACCGTCTACCTTCCCCTACTAAGTCTTTATAAGAACATAAGAATGGAGGAAACTGCAGCGGGCCTATTGGCCCATACTGGGCAGTCCCGTTTACACCCATCCCCTATTGCTCATATAAGCATCCAACCTATGTTTGAAGCTATTCAGCGTATTCGAGTTAATGATGATATTTGGTAACTTGTTCCATTCATCCACTACTCTGTTTCCAAACCAGTGTTTACCTATTTCACGCCTAAATCTAAATTTGTCTAATTTAAAACTATTGTTACGAGTTCGCTCCTGGTTGGATAGTTTGAGTACCTTTGTAATGTCCCCTTTGTTTAGCCCTGACTTCCACTTATACACCTCTATCAGGTCGCCCCTCCCTCTACGTCTCTCGAGGGAGTGCAAATTAAGATGCTTTAACCTGTCTCTATACTCAAGGTTCCTAATGCCCGGGATTAGTCTTGTCATTCTCCTCTGAATTCTTTCCAAGGATTCTATATCCATTCTGTAATACGGTGACCAGAACTGAACTGCGTAATCCAGGTGTGGTCTCACAAGCTCAAGATACAGTTTTAGGATGACCTCCCTAATCTTGTAACTAACGCTCCTTTGTATGAACCCAAGTACTTTATTAGTCCTTGTTACGAGCAAAAACACATTGTTTACTTGGCTTAAGGTTCCTACTTATCATTACTCCTAAATCTCTCTCGCAGTCGGATTTCTCTATGGCATCGTTGTTCATCTGGTATCTGGTTTCCCTGTTTACATCTCCTATACTGAGTGCTTTACATTTGTCCACGTTGAATTTCATCTGCCATTTTTCAGACCATTCGAAAAATTTGTTTAGATCTTCCTGTAGTTTGCGGAGTCCTCGTCAGATTTAATAACGCGTCCCATTTTAGTGTCATCAGCAAATTTACTTATGTTGCTGTCTATGCCGATATCTATGTCGTTTATGTGTATAATAAATAATAATGGTCCAAGTACTGAGCCTTGGGGAACGCCACTTGTGACGTTGCTCCAATGGGACTTAGTGCCGTTAATGTTCACTCGCTGTTTCCTGTCCTGTAACCACGCCCTAATCCATTTAAGGATGTTAACTTTGATGCCATGTGCTTCTACCTTTGTAATTAGTCTTTCATGGGGGACTCTGTCGAAGGCTTTGCTAAAGTCGAGATATACCACATCATAATTGTGCCCCTCGTCCACCGATTCGAAAACTGATGAAAAGAATGTTAATAGATTAGTTAGACAAGAACGGCTGCTTGTGAAGGCATGCTGGGAATCATTGATCAATCGGTGCTTCTCCAGGTGATTTCGTATAGAATTTGAAATGATTGCTTCCAGTAATTTGCTTACTATTGATGTTAGACTGATTGGGCGGTAGTTAGAGGATAGTGATCTATCACCCTTCTTGAAAATCGGTATTACATTCGCTGTCCTTCAGGATTCTGGTACTACACCTGTTTTTAAGGACATATTAAACAACTTTGCTAAGGGCATACTAAGCTCTTCCTTACATTCCTTTAATACTCTGGAAAATATCTCATCGGGACCAGGTGACTTATGAGGCTTTAGTTTGTCTATTTGCTTACTACATCGTTACTAGTCACTACTATCTCGCTTAATTTGCTTTCTTCACTATCTCTGAATAGAGTCGGAGCCTCGGGTATCATGTTTAAATTTTCAGTGGTGAAAACTGTTGAAAAATATTTCTTCAAATTATTGCTCATTTCTCCGTCGTTATCAGTGAGCTCGCCGGTATCTGACCGTATTGGTCCAATCTTTTCTCGTGTTTTAGTTTGATACATTTGGTAGAATCCTTTGGGGTTTGTCTTCGCCTCCCTTGCTATCCTTACCTCATTATTCCTCTTGGCTTTCCTTATCTCGGTTTTAACCCTACTTGCCAATATCTTATAATAATCCCGGAGGTAAATTTCGCCACGCTTTATCCTTCTACCTATAGCCTTCCTTTGGCCGATGATGTTCTTTAAATAATTATTTATCCATTTAGGGTCATTGTTGTCTGATCTGAGTTTTTTTATGGTATGTTCTGCCTTTGTGCATTAAGTAACTCACTATTTAAATTGTCGTGGAACTCGGCCATTTCAGATCTCGTTATCAGGTCGGAGTCATCTGTCAGGTTCACGGCCAAGCGCGACACCCCCTCTCTCAGCTGCCTCTTTAAACTGTCAAAGTTTGCCCTTCTGAAATCTGGTACTTCAGTGGAATTTTCCTTACGTCTGCCCTGAAAATCTAACTGGAATCTAATTTCTTTGTGATCGCTGTTTGCAAGTTCGTTCCTTACCTCGACATTGCTAATGAGGTTTTCTCTGTTCGGCAGAACTAAATCGAGTATATTATTACCCCGTGTGGGTTCGGTTATATGTTGACTTAGGAAACAGTCCTGGATCGTCTCGAGAAAATCCTCTGATTCTGAGTTACCCGTAAGGGCAGTCCAATCTATTTGGCCAAGGTTAAAGTCGCCTACTATACAGACTTTGTTGTGTATGGAAGCCCTGCGCATTTCATCCCAGATAAGTCGCTCATTGACTCTATCAAGATTGGGAGGTTGATATATTACTCCTGTGATTAATTTTTCCCTACCGTCGATTAATTCTATCCAAATTGTTTCTGTATTCCGCTCAGTTTTTATTTCCTTACTTATTTCACACTTCAGATTATCCCTAACATAGATTGCTACTCCGCCTCCTTTCCTGGTCTGCCTATCGGTATGGAACAATTTGTAACCCGCAATTTGGTATTCGACCGGCAACTCACGTGAGTCTAGGTTGATCCATGTTTCAGTGAATGCTATTATAGCAAGGTTGAAGACAGAACATGAGTTGCCAGTTTAAAATGAAAGAGAAGGTGATGGTAGTTTTCTTCGACTGAGCATCCCGAACCCGAAGTGAGTTTTTTGATGTCGAATTAGTCCGTTTACGAGGTCGACTCTCCCACTCGATATAGTATTCTCCCGCCATCACCCCTCGACGTGGATTATGTATTGTATACTATTATGTAACTAACAGGCTTGACGCTCCGTATACGTCATGCTGTATATGTACAGTATATTGATCGCCAGCATTAGGTATACCACGCGTTTGATCATTACCACGCAGCAGATGTGTATGATCGTCGTAGGATGGTGTTTATGCCATCCTGTACTGCGAATACGTAGGATATATGTGAAGATTATCATAACACCAAGCATCATCCAGCGTCATTTAACACGTCAAAGATGTTTACCTCAAAGTCCAGTCTCTCTCTCTCTCTCTCTCTCTCTCTCTCTCTCTCTCTCTCGGGTAGAAAGGATCTGTCTCTATATAGGTGGTCACCAGACACTCAATGTACTACATACCAATATAGTCATTATAATAAGTAATCTTTATATGGGGAAAGAAAGTTGTCGTATCACTATCAAATCTACATACATACACACACATACACACACACACACACACACACACACACACACACACACTACAAGCAGAGGGAGACAAATGGACTGTGGCTAAGGTACTGTCATGATCCCCCCCTCCACATATACCCAATCAGTGGGGCATTGTTCCTCGACACACACACACTGCTCCCGTGTCTTGTCCTCTCCTCACAGTAACCTCACCTGTCCCTGCCCACCTGTGATGTGTTTGTCATTCACACTCATACTCACTCGCCCACTACACGGTCTCGGCCTGTCTCACTTTGGTGTGTGTGTGTGTGTGTGTGTGTGTGTGTGTGTGTGTTGTATTTATGAAAACATTAAATTCACCCTTATATCACTGTTCCATACGGCTCAAACTTATCTCAAACTAGTATCTCTCAGCATCTCGTATCTTTCAACTATCTCAAAATTTCTCTCTCTCTCTCTCTCTCTCTCTCTCTCTCTCTCACATAAATCCAATTCTTCACTCATTGGTCGTCTGAAATCCCCCCCCCTCCTCCCGTCATCTATTCCAGGACACCCAATTCCCTATTTTTTCCTTTTTCCCTCCTATTGTCCTGAGGGTCACGTCTGCCCTATTTTTTCTCTCCCTTACTTCTGCTGGTGGTCTTATGGTCTCAAATGGGTCTATAGAGAGTTCCTGATACATTGAGGGGCCGGAGTCTTGGTTGGCGGTCTCTCAGCAGTCGTGACCTGAGACCTTTTCTCACTGTCTTTGGGGTCTTGAAGTGGTCTGGTCAGGGCTAGGTTTGTGGGGTCTCGTCTGGGTTGGTTTGGTCTTTGGCTGGTTTTCTGTTTTTTTTCTATGGTTATTGGGGTTTGGTTGGCTCCTGGTACTCTCTCTCTCTCTCTCTCTCCAGTACTTCCTGTGGTACTTCCTCTCTCTCTCTTCTCACGCGGCATCTGGTGAGTAGGGTGCCAGAGGTGCCTCACATTCCCTCCTCCCTTGGTGGTACTCAATACCTCCTCCTCCCTCTCTTGGTAATTTTATCCCCATCCCCCATGGCTCTACTCCCTTATGCCACCCACCAACCCCCTGCTACTTTCTCTATGCTACTTCCGTTTTGCCCACCACCTGCTACTTCCCTCTACTACTTTCCCTGTGCTAGTACCCTCTACTAACTCCCTAGTGTCATTATCCTGCTACATCCCTGTGCCTGCCCTTGCCACCACCCCTGCTACCTCCCGTAGTGCCACCACCCCTGCTACCTCCCATGGTGCCACCCCTGCCTCCCCTTGGTGCCACCACCCCTGCTACCTCCCCGTAGTGCCACCACCCCTGCTACCTCCCATAGTGCCACCACCCCTGCTACACTCCCGCCACCACCCCCTGCTACCTCCCATGAACACCTGCTACCTCCATAAGGTGCCACCACCCCTGCTACCTCCCCATAGTGCCACCACCCCCTGCTACCTCCCATGGGTACCACCCCCTGCTACCTCCCATAGTGCCACCACCCCCTGCTACCTTATCAATTACTACTAACCCAACTTGACACCACCACCACCACCACCCCTAACACTATCATTTGCCACTTCTCTTGACAGCAACCCTCCCCCAGCCCACCTCCTCCTCCAGTCCACCTCCTCCATACACCCACATGTGACGGCTGTCAGTCATAAACAGCGGACGTCTGGCCTGTGTGTGTGTGTGTGTGTGTTATGAGGAAATTCTTTATCTAGTATATTGAGCCGTATCTATCTTTCTATCTATCTATCTATCTATCTATCTATCTATCTATCTATCTATCTATCTCTATCTATCTATTTATCTATTTATCTATTTATCTATCTATCTACATCTACCTGGGTGTGGTGGGAGACCTAGGAAGTGATAGAGTGTTCTCGTGTAAGATTATAGTCTGTTTACCTATTTAAAAGAGGCCACGCCCACATCCTGCGCTCGGGTCCCAGGTGGGCTTTTTGTGGGGGTGGAGTTCCTGTGGGCGGCGAGAGAGAGAGAGAGAGAGGGAGTTTATATATTCATGTTAAATTTCGTTCATCTCGTACCTGTGAACATGATAGCCACCTGTGGTGCATGATAACTTACCTGTGAACATGATAACTTACCTGTGAACATGATAACTTACCTGTGAACATGATAACTTACCTGTATCTAATTAACGATAGAGTCTCGGTGTGATTTTGACGCTATTTTGGTCCCCGTCACAGTGTCGTATCTTAAGAGAATATTTTAACTTACGATTTATGGGTATTTGAGCCCAACGCACAAATGGACTAACCTAGGACACAAATTTAAGTAATATGGATAATTTTTCTTCTTTAAATTCATCCTAAGTTCTCCATAACTAACCTAACCTAACCTATCCTAACCTAACCTAACTTAACTTAACCTAACCTAACCTAACTTAACCTAACCTAACTTAACCTAACCTAACCTATCCTAAATTCTACATGCCTAAATAATAAAAAACATTGTACGTCAATTGAGTTTCTTTAAGGATTATATTTTAACGTTTGTGTGATGTTATTATTAATTAGCTTTACGGAATGAGAATAGCTTAGCTGGTCGATGGTTGGTAAAGAATGGTGACTGATTGTTAGCTTAGGAAAAAAATTATATTCATGTGGTTTTATTTATATATATATGAGGTATGTTGTGGGTATGTTGAGTTAAGGTGTATACAATATGTTGATTAGGGTCTCTCTCTCTCTCTCTCTCTCTCTCTCTCTGTCATTACCTCTCTTCCGTTTTTCCAATTTTCTTTTTGATTTTCCTTTTCCGTTTTTCCTTCCCTTTTCTAGTTCTTTCCTTTTATCTTGTTTTTTTATGAGTTTTATTTTTATTTTCCTTTTTCTCTGTTCCCTTCCTTATTTTTCCCTTTCTTTCATTTTCTTCTTTCTCTTTTCTTCTTCATTCTGTCTGTCCTCCTCTCCTGTCTCTTCCTTTCTTCTTTCCTTTCTCCATCCTTCCCCTACCCCCATTCTTTCCTCCCGTCTCGCATTTCCCTTTCTCTCTCTCTCCCCCTTCCTTCTTTCCTCCTCCTCCTCCTTCCTTGCTCCCTTCCTCTTTTCCTCCCCTACCCTTATTCATCATCCCCTCCTCCCTCTGCCCCTTCCCCCCATACTCCCAACCTCTCTCCTCTCTCCCCCTTCTCTCCTTCACCTACCCTTATTCCACCATCACCCAGATATATATAGTGCATGGGGGAAACAACAGTAGCAAAACCAACAGGAACAGGAAACAGAGAAGGAAGGGTGGTGTCGTCTGTTCACTCACCTTCTGTTTTTATTCTGTTTATTTATGGTTTTGTTAATTCCTGCTTGTTATTTGTGTCGTTTCCAGGTCGTGTTAGTGTTGTGCTGTTGAAGGAGCACATAACTTAACCTGACCCTTTACTACCACCCTGAGGACACTCTTTATCACCCCCTTGTACACACGACACAGCTGTTAACATTACATCTTATCGCTAAGTTATGACGATATTGGTCGGGTGGCCACACACAGGGCTCCCTGTGTGTGTGTGTGTGTGTGTGTGTGTGTTGAGGAGGGGGGAGTCTTGTGTTTGATACGTTCACACACATATTGAGTTAAATGGAAAGGTTTTGAACGAATCATTAAGAATTTGGTGTCCTATTCGTAAAAGGTGCCAGGTGATGGTGACCTGACCTAGTGGTACAGTGACCTAACATGAACACAGCGGAACTAAACACGAATTGAAAAACGTTTATTCTTTGTTATTTTGTTGACCGTCCTTCCGCTTCACGCTTTCACCTGTACCTCCCACCAACAGGTTAATTCAGCATTTGATTTCCTACACTACAGTTATTCTTTTAATTAGTTATCATGTTCAGTCAGATACAGAAACAGGAAATAAATTATGTATGTAGTTTGTTGGTTAGTTTTCCTGTGCCGCCTAAAGGTTGGCTACACGAGGACATCTGGGTGACAATATCCAACTCCGGAAGTAACCAAACTTATATTTCCATCACCCAAACAAAGTAGTTGAGGGTTATATTACATTCATCCAAACCTAACCTAACCACACCACCTCTAGGATATGGCCCCATTAGGAATCTGGTTTGTTAGTACTATGGTTTATTAGCACTTAGACCCCACCTGACTACTCACCAACCAGCCATGACCCCGCTGAACCATACACTAAGTCGAGGCTCTTCACTAACTACCATCTACAGTACAGCGTCTTGGCCTCCCACCATCTGAAGCTACGGTAGGTGTTGTGATACTCCCCGATCGTCCGTACTCGAGGCTGTAAGACGCCATCTGGTGGTGGTGGTAGTCACTGAAGAACTGTTTGTACTTCTTTAGTCAGCCATCCATAAAAACATCGCCAACACAGAGAGGGAACAGCTGTATCCTGGCTTCCGCTTTCCAGTAATACACACGTTCAAGGAAGTTACGCCTCTCCTTCCTTCTCATCCCTCTTCCCCCTCTCCCTCCCCTCCCTCTCCCCTCCCTCTTCTTTTACCCTTTACCTGCAGTGACGCTTATTTTTTTACCTCCATTAATTAACGTTATGAATACCTCTCTCGACTAACTGACTACGATAAATAGCTTCCATTAAGCACCCCCGGCCCGCTTACCCACACGGGCCTCACAGTGCACCCCTGGTAAAGAAGAACCATACGACTAAATCACCATTGTTTCCATAGTAACTTCAATCCTCGAGAACCTCCCCCCTTTCCTCCTCTCTCCCCCTTTCCTCCTCTTCCCCATCCCTCTACTTCCCCCTTCACCCCTTCCTCCTTTCCCCCTCGTGTCGTACAAGCTATGTCAACCTGTGGCCGGGGTCGTTTATACACACATGAGGAAGCTGCTCTATACAGTGTGTCTGGCTGTTCAGTGTATACAAACATTAGCTTGATTGGTGGGCTTTATCGTAGACGTTCCTGGTGTTCATATACTTTCATGGCGATTATTGTACAGTGATAATGTTACGTATACGCTGACGGCTGTACTGTATGCTGACACTGTAATACTTTATGTACTGACACTTACGCTGATAGTGTGATATATGCTGACACTATCATAGGGTGAAACTAATATATGCTGACACTAACATAGGGTGAAACTAATATATGCTGACACTGTAATATACGCAGACACTAACATACGCAGACACTAACATACGCTGACACTAAAATATATGCTGACGTCGCAACTTATACTGACTTAATGACGTTGTTGTACGCCATCGAATACACCTGACAAAAAAAAAGGTAATTGGGATATGATGTTGGGACGGCACAGGTGATTGAGAGCCGTGTTACCTGAGATGGTCTTATACAGGTAGAGTGAAATGATCCACCAATCTGCTGCTTGTCTTACCTGAGAGAGAGAGAGAGAGAGAGAGACACGCAAGCACACACACACACACACATCCTTGACCACCGAAGGGTCAAGACGTACCTGGCGCTCCTCTCGGAGCAGCCAGGTCAACTGTTAAGTTGGCCCATACCAACCCCCTCCCCTGAACCCTCCTCCCCACCGGAATATCAACAAGTTCTCGCCAGAAGTTACAATTTCATTTAGGAAAGGAACGGAACCAGTGTTAAACAGTGGTGAACAGTGCTTAAGTCAGTGAGAACAACTCAACAGTAACAGTCGTACCCAAGTTAACCTTCACACAGTGAGGTCCCAGGTACCCAGTGATAACGGCCCGAGAGACCCAACAACAACCACCGATGTGTTAATCCGTCTACGATAGGAAGGCCTGGGACCAAACCTCACTCATATAACACCATCTGTGAGGGAATTACTACACCACGTGTCCCTCATAACACCATCTGTGAGGGAATTACTACACCACGTGAGGCCCTCATAACACCATCTGCGAGGGAATTACTACACCACGCCAGGTCCCTCATAACAACATCTGAGGGAACTACTACACCACGTGAGTTCCTCCTAACACCATCTGGGAGGGAGTTACTACACTACGAGTTTGCTATTCAACACCTACATTAATCTGTATGTTCACTGTATGTTCCTTTACCTTTCTCTGATGAAGGCTTTTGTTAAACCACCAATGTATGTAATAAGTCATTTATGTCCAATGTATATTTTCAGCCTTCGGGCTGCAGAATTTTTTCAATAAACCGTTGATTATTATTATTATTATTATTATTACATTCACAGCCTCCCTCACACACATACACGCACGCACCGTTCCTTGCCTCCTCCCCCTACTGTCATACGAAGCCGTCACCTCCCCCTCCTTTCACTCTTGGTACCGCCCCTCGACACCCCTCACCTCACCCCCTACATACAATACACGTCACCAGCCACCTCTACCACCTACAACAATTGGTTCTCTCCGCTACGTCTTCCTCCTCTTTATCATGCCTTCTCTCCCATTCCTCTCTTCTCTTCTTCTCCCCGACTTCCTACGGCCTCCATTCTTTCTTCAATTGTTTGTTTCTTCCTTTCTCCGTGTTTAGTCTCTCACGCCTTCTTTCTCTTCTCTTTCGTTTTCTTTGTTTTCATTTTCATTCTTAATTTTCGTGTCTTTTTTCATTGGTATTTGGTTATTTTTTTTAATTTCATTATTTTTTCTTTCCTTCTTTTCTTCTCTAGCGTTTTATACTTTACTCCTTCATTTATCTCCTTTCTTTATTTCCTTTTGTATTATTTGTGTTTACGCCCTCTCTCTTCCTTCCTTCTTCAGATAGTTCTCATTTTCCTTCTTCCTTACCTCAACTAAGATCCTGTCCCTACTCCCTCACCCCTTCTACCCCTCTTCCTCTCCTTCCTCCTCTTCCCCCTCTTGGTACAGGGCGTAACCCCTCCCCAACACTTCCCTCTTCATCACCCCCATCCTCATTTCCTCCTCATCTTCAGGGAATGACCCCCCCACCCCATGACCGAATGAGTGAGTGTAGCTAATTCGTTCCCCATTACTTTATCGTTCCACCCTCACCTCTCTCTCTCTCTCTCACTCTCTCTCTCTCTCTCTCTCTCTCTCTCTCTCTCTCTCTCCCCCCATCACTTTCCTCACCACCATCACCCTGTCACCTCCCTCTCCCTGTCACCTCCCTCTCCCTGTCAGTCACCCCAAAGTAGGAAAGGAGGGAGTAAGGTAGACAGGCAGACAATGAGACAGGGAAGGAGGAAAAGAGACAGGGAGGGAGGGAGGGAGGAAAAGAGACAGGGAGGGAGGGAGGGAGGAAACGCGACAAACAAACAGGGAGAAAAAGAGACAGTGATGGAGGTAGGTAGGGGGGGAAGGGGCGGGGAGTGACCTAGGGAGGGTGTGGGTCATTCCTTAGTGTCTAGTTCACAGTCGCCGCCGTCCACCAGCCTCTGAAAAATGACCATCTAAGCGTCTGTGTTAATGGTCACTATATTTACGGTTTATACTGATGGTGATCTTGGTGTAGGGGTAGATGGGTGGGGGAGCAGGTGGGTGATGGAGGGTGGAGTTGAAGGTTGGGTGATGGAGAGTGGAGTGAGAGGGAGGAGGGTGAACTTGGGTGTTTGAGAGATGAACATATGTAAATTATCCTCAGGCATAAGACACACACACACACACACACCATTAAGACAGTTAAGGGAATGGAAACTCTATATACCTAATTACACATGATGATACAACTAACTACAATAGTGTCTTGTTAAGTCGACTTCCTCTGTTCCTCTCACAGCCGGGACCCGTCTCCTTCCCCTTTCTCACGGTGTTCATGTATACCCACCCTGTGTACCCCAAGTGTATGTATACCCACCCTGTGTACCATTAGTGTATGTATACCCACCGTGTGTAACCCGAGTGTATGTAATGTATACCTACCATGTGTGCCTCTAGTGTAGTGTGTATAGCCGCCATGTGTACCCCTAGTGTATGTATACCCACTATGCATTCTCATATCTAACACCCCCTCCTTGTACCCACCCCCCCTACCTTCTCCTCCTTATCCTCTCCCCGACACCTTCACGCCATAAGAGTCTTCACGCTAATAGGATGATGATAGGGCCCCCGTCAGCTGTGAGATTGTGGAGCAGTTGGTGGCACTCGTGTCTCTCACATCACCAAGCTACCGTACTACTGCCCGCCACCACACGACGTCCCCCAGACGTGTTAATGGTGATCAATTTCACATTCCCTCGTAAAAAAATAATACCAACAGGAAGTCATACTCTCCTGACAATGAGTCTTAATATAACTCAATGAGGATACAGTTGCTTCGTGTAGTGAGACTCATGTTAAGGGGAGGACTACAGTAGATCAGTTTCTCTGATGTATAACGTTTTAGAGAGTCAGGTTCGTCTCACACAGAAGGTAAAACATCTTGGGTGACATCTTGAAGGCTTTGGTCCTCAGCTTATAAACGTTTTCTCAAGAAGGAACGTTTGTGGGGAGTTTTGATGTACTGTATCTTAGTGAGGCTATGGTGTTTATCGAGAGCCGACACACTTTATTAAGATGGTCTGACACCACAACTGCATCCAGCCCATACAAGCACGTGGTGATCGCTATAAGAACAGCCCAGACCCAACCATTGTAAAAGTTATCAACAACTTGAAATCAACCTGTGTATTCACTCCCAGCCAATCTTACCAGTTTGCACTGTTACTATGTTCAAATGCACTGTTACTATGCTCAAATGCACTGTTACTATGTTCAAATGCACTGTTACTGTGTTCAAATGCACTGTTACTATGTTCAAATGCACTGTTACTGTGTTCAAATATATCATATTTGTATCACTTATTATTTGTCAATCAAGAGACCCATTTCCCAATTATGTAACTGTATGTTTTCAGCCTTCCGACTGTCATATACACACACATAAACCTACACACACACATAAACCTACATACACACATAAACCAATATACACACACATAAACCTACACACACACATAAACCTACATACACGCACACACTACTCAGATAAACGCACCATATTGTTCATGAAGCTTCAGACTCAACAGCTCAGAGATTGTGAACATAAACTCCAAGGTCTGTGTCTGCCAACCTTTCTCTGTGACCATACCTAGACAGTGTACACCTAGACCACGCTCCCAGTACCTGTTATATCCAGGAACATGACAGAGAGTAATTAGGCGGAAAAGACGACGATAAATGACCCAACAGGTGATAGACTGACCGACTGGACGTTTATTATTCTTTGAGTTGGTGGGGAAGGAAGAGAAAGAGGAGGACATGCAAGGCCTCACCATCATCTAGAAGGCCTCACCATCATCTAGAGAGCCTCACCATCATCTAGAGGGCCTCACCATCATCTAGAGAGCCTCACCATCATCTAGAGGGCATCAT
>NW_024721079.1:9330269-9499792 GCF_018991925.1 Homarus americanus | reverse complement strand
TGATAGGCTCTGTTGGTGGTGGTGATGATGATAGGCTCTGTTGGTGGTAGTGCTGACGTTAGGCTCTGTTCTTGGTGGTACCGTCGTAAGACTCAGCTGGTGGTGCTGACATCAAGCTGACAGGGAACTTACTTTGAATTTTCGTCATCATCTTAAGTGAACTAACAGAACCATCATACAGGCGAGTCTCATATCCGCTATCTTTGTACTCTAAGCTTAAAAAAGGTCGGTTAGATATATTATCCTATTTGCATTTTTTTTAATCTTCCGAACTTGAGGAAATGAAGATGTTGTACCTTGACGTTGGAGAGTCTTTTGAGGTGCCCACTCCAGGAGTCACGAACCATCAAGTGTGTTAGTCTGTCGAGCGAGGAGGAAAATGGTTTGCTGTAGCTTAAGGTTTAAAGTTGTTTTAGTCTTATTTTCGTTAATGAGTTCTGAAACAATGATACACAATAATACAGACTCACAGAGACTACAAAAAAACTAACCTAACCTAACCCGAAACCTAATTTTAACCTAAACTGACCTAACTTAACCTCTTCTATTCTAATCAATCTTTAACCTAACCTAACCTTATTGGCCAAAATATTAATGGATACTTTTAATTACAGGTACGTATGGCCGACAAAGGTGCATCCATCATCATCATCATCATCATCTTCATCATCATTATCATCATCATCATCATCGTCGTCATTACTGGTTGACTGAAGATGAGTATAACAATAGCCTAAGGAAGTGTGTTAGTGTGTTATTAAATGATATTATTGTTTTATGTATTATTTTCTTAATTAGATATTGTATGGCAGGTGTGGATCTTGACAGGTGTGTGGATCTCGACAGGTGGTTTTATCTTGACAGGTGTGTGGATCTCGACAGGTGTGTGGATCTCGACAGGTGTGTGGATCTCGACAGGTGTGTGGATTTTGACAGGTGTGTGGATCTTTTACCAACAAACACTTAATCGAAAATAAGGCGAACACGAATTTTGGTCATGCTCAAAGTAACTTATGTAAAAAAGGAACTCAGGATTGTTGTAAGTAAATAAAAGTGAGACACACGACTACTGAAGGACTACTGAAGGCGATACACACTCCCTCCTGAAGGTGTTGGGTCTTACATTCTCTTTTACTGTCGTGATCACAACATCTGGCGGTAGGAGGACAAATTACCACTACTACCAGTCTACCACCACCTACTACTACTACTACTATTCTTATAACTAACACTGTCACAACCACTTACTATTACCACCACTACCATCTACCACCATAAACTACCACCACGATCTACTACCACTACTAACTACCACCATTATTAGTACCATTACGATCATTATCATCACCATCATCATCAACCACCGCCTACCACCACTCCCCCCCCACCACCACCCCCTCCTCACCACCATTCCCCCTCCTCACCACCACTCCCCTCCCTCCTCACCACCTCCATCGCCCGTCAGGAGGGAGGGAGGGGGGGGGGCTTCACAAGACACCCATGTCGTATATACTGTGCCATGACCTTACCTGGTGATCGTATAGAATTAATTAATTATCTTTACGTGTTCATTATTATATTGTGGCGTTAATTATCGAATGTTACTCGTTCATTATCGAAGTCGTTAATGAATTAAGTGAAGGCAATTTCAGGTATATTGGCAGTCGTGGCCATGTTTGTTTACATTATATCGGTGACATTTTCATCTGTGATTGGCCGAGACGAACTTCAGGCAGCCAATCATAACTCTACGAATTCAGTGACGGCTCCATGAAGCGCTTTCCTCCTCGTGTTTACTAAATCATCTGGGTGGAATAAGGAAACAAATTCAGTATTTATTTACATAGATCATAATGTTACGTAAAATACCAATTTTTTGTTCCTCATAATGTTAAGCAAAAGTAGATATTTCTTTAAACAATTGTTTGAGGCTCGTCTGGGAATCGATCGCGGGCGAGATTACACCGAACCTTCTGACAACCGTGAAATGCTAATGTCACTGTCTACACTGGTGCGTCTGTAGGTAATATATTGCACCTAACCTAACTTCTGGTAGTACTTCATGGTCTCGGCTATACATTCAAGTCACTGATGGAGATGACTGTAGTGTGGACGGTCGACAGTATAGGTGCTGGACGGGTTCTATAAACTGTACTGTACTGTACTGTATTCTCGCTGATAAGTTTAACATTACGCTGTCATATCCCTCTTGTTCTACCCTGCCAGTATTACCTGTCATTCTCATTTGATTCTTTCCAGTAAACTTAACAAAGTCTTATATATTTTATACGAATGAGAATGAAAACTTTGTCTTCAAATTAAACTTCTTGCCTCTCTCACGCCTCCCCGACACCCTCGACTCTTTATCAAAGGTCTCCCTGTCGATAGACACAGGTGTGTGTGTGTGTGTGTGTGTGTGTGTGTGTCGCACACCTCCCTGTGATTAGATTAAGTAAGCCTTACGGTACACGGCTACGAGTGTATATATATATATATATATATATATATATATATATATATATATATATATATATATATATATATATATATATATACAGTGTATATATAATCACTCCAAACCAAAATGTATTTATCGATGACCACACACCCGTTAACGATGTTTACCTTCACGGGTTCTACTAACAGTGGTGGTGAAAAATAACTCAGACCTCCTCTCTGGTCAGCCCCGGCTTGTGTCCACTGCTAGCTCCTCTGCGGCTGCCTCCTGTATTACTGCTCTGAGGTGTTAACCCAACCCTTGGATCAACTCCAATATCAAGTATTCTCCACCAGGCAACACACACACTAATGTTATGACTGTGTTAACTGTTGACACTGTGAAGGTTCTCTCCCTCACAGCAACAACAATGTGTGTGTTGGAGTATACCTGTCGCCCTCACCTGGTGATGAGAACAATGGCTGTGACGCCGCAACTTACCTGGCTGTCTGACAACACAGGGTCACAGTGACTACCTGACGAAGGACCACACAGTGACTACCTGACGAAGGACCACACAGTGACTACCTGACGAAGGACCATACAGTGACTACCTGACGAGGGACCACACAGTGACTACCTGACGAAGGACCACACAGTGACTACCTGACGAGGGACCACACAGTGACTACCTGACGAAGGACCACACAGTGACTACCTGACGAAGGACCACACAGTGACTACCTGACGAAGGACCACACAGTGACTACCTGACGAAGGACCACACAGTGACTACCTGACGAAGGACCACACAGTGACTACCTGACGAAGGACCACACGGCAACCACAGGACCACACACCTACCTGAAGAAGGACCACCATCATGCCTTTAACCAGCACCTCGCCAACCATAAAATTCACCTAAACAAGTCTTACCTGCTACCTGAGCCGACTACCTGGGCAAGTTCAAACACCTGCAGGTACTTTGGTCGTCTGAGGAAGTGAGAGCCGGGTACTTTCCTCTCGTCAAGAATCAATTAAAGTTTACGGAAAAGGGAAAAGTGAGAAAGAGATTTAAGTGTCTTATGAATAAACAGAGAGAGAGAGAGAGAGAGAGAGAGTTGTTGGAGGTTGGCGTTGGTGTCCAGTGGTCGACCTTCAAGGGGAAAAAGGCTCTTGTCTGGTTTATATTTGGTGAGTAAGTTAAAACCGGGTTGAGGATGAGTCTACAGTACACACACACACACACACACACAACACACACACACACGTCTTTTTATGGACTGAATAATCTGAAGAGGAAATTTATTAATATTATCACTGTACTAATACTACTACTATTATTATTACCTTCATTAATTCTTCTCATTATTCATAGTTAAAAAAAAATATACCCATGTACCAATTAGTATTATAATGATTCATTTGTAAATCATCAAGAAGACTCGCCCTCTGTACCCGGCCCTCTGTACCGACCATGAATATGTATATGAATCCCTAAGTATATGCATATTCCAGAGGATAATACATTGTTTCTACATGAATATTTACATAGTGAAATATTTGATACATGTAGAGAGGATACATGGTAATTGGTAGTTAATGTTGATGCAGAACAACCATTTAGTCTTGTCTGCTTCCCACGTGCCCATTTTTCACGCCCCCTCCCCACACTTTGCGTTACCCACTTCCTTTTTACCTCCTCTGCCCTCCCTTGCCCATTCTTACACTCCTTGCCCACAACCCCCTCCTTTTTGCCTATTCCCTTCCCCTCTCTTACTCTCTCTACCTTACACACCTCTCCTTGTGCACCTACCCTCTCCCTCTCAGCCCACTCAGATCACGTAGGAGAGTGAGTATGAGGTATGAGGTTTTTGGGGGGAGCAACACAATGATTATATAAACTTTGTTCTCTTCTGTTTATTCTACCTCTCCTCCTCTTCCTTCTCCTCTCCTCCTCTTCCTTCTCCTCTCGTCCTCTTCCTTCTCCTCTCGTCCTCTTCCTTCTCCTCTTCCTTCTCCTGTCCTCTTCTCTCATTTTCTGCCTTTCCCCTCTTACTCTTCTCGTTCTTTCTTCTCTCCCTCACTCCCCGTGGCCCTGGATCTGGTTCACCCCCTGGCTCTGGTTCACCTCTAGCTCCCTGGTTCAATTCCCCTTTGGCTCTGGTTCACCCCTGGCTCTTCTCCACCCCCTAGCTCTGGTTCACCCCCTCCCCCGGGTCAGCCCTCTGGGTCTGGTTTCACCTCCACTCCCCCTTGGCTAGAAGACGAATGGCGACCTGGAATTAAAGTGAGCGGTAAGAGTGTGCTTATTACCTACCTGACCTACAGAGTTAATTAGAGGTGATGGGAGGGAAGTTATAAGGTGATAACGTGGAGTTTACCTGGAGGTTATTTAGAGTTTACCTGAAGTTTACCTGGAGTTTACCTGAAGTTTACCTGGAGTTTACCTGGAGTTTACCTATAGTTTACCTGAAGTTTACCTGGAGTTTACCTATAGTTTACCTGAAGTTTATTTTGAGTTTCTATTTCTATGAAGTTTTCCTGGAGTTTACCTGAAGTGTAAGATCAGTGTGTTCAGGTAGCGTATGTGTTTTCGTGTGTGTTGAGTATGTTGTTTGTGTGTGCGTGTGTGTGTGTCGAGGTATGTTGAAGTGTGTTACGTGTGTGTTGAGATGTGTTCAAGTATGTTGCGTGTGTGTTGAGTATGTTGTGTGTGTGTTTTGAGGTATGTTGAAGGGCGTTACGTGTGTGTTGAGGTGTGTTGTGTGAGTATGTGTGTTCAGGTGTGTTGTGTGTGTGTGTATGTTCTGGTTCAGGTATGTTAAAGTGCGATGTACCTGTGTGTGTTTAACCATACGAGTAACCAAACCTCCGGAAACTCTCCATGAATAAACCACAATGTTAAAATTTATAAAAAGAAAACCAGATAAAATAAATTGACATCACCCGACACGTAAAATGATGACAGATGTGACTCAACCGTATGATAAACAGAGAGACAGGATGATTGATATGTTACAGGTAATGATGATGTCTCGCCCCCTCCCCCCCCCACCCCACCCCACCAGGTGATTATTCAAATGCATGAAATGTTTGATGTTTTGTGAACGTATAATTTGTGTATGTTGTATGAAATGCTAATGAGGGAGAATTATTTGTTGTTATTTTAGTTTAAAAGAATAGGAATGTGTCTGTCTGTGTCTGTCTGTCTGTCTGTGTGTTTCTGTCTGTCTGTCTGTCAAGGAATAATCTGCTATTAATGTCATCACCATAACTAGTGAGAAAGGTTTTTGGTAGCACACAAAAAAAAATGATTATGTATTTATGTGTGTACAGGTATATGTACTGCATGTTTCTCGGTATACATAATACAGCACTACCGACTGTGAGTGTATTATTAATGATGACTGTGGTGAAAGGTGTGATGAGGGAGGAGAGTATAGTGGTGATGGTGGCTGGTGGTAGTAGCATTGGTGGTAGTGGTGGTAGTAGTAGTGACGGTGATGATAATGGTGGTGAAAATGGGTAAGCTTATAGTAACGATAGTAGATGATAGTGGTGATGATGGTAATAATGGTGATGATGATGATGTAGATAAACAAGAGTGATGACAAGAGGACCGGCTACCTGTGGGTTCTTCGTCTGATCACCTGATCATTCATCCTGTTCCTGTATGCAAATTACCCCCTGGATAATAACCCTATATCCTACTGAATCTTAATGAGGCGTGACACAGTGAGAAGAGTTATACGGCAGAGGGGGGGGGTGTGTGAGGGTGTGAGGAGAGGGGGGGTAGAGTGTGACGGGAGGAGAGGGATAATGGGGAGGGAGGAAGGGAAGAAGGGTGGAGTGATGATGGAAGGGGAGAGAGGAGGGAGAGAGGTAGGGAGGGTGTGAGAGAGGGGGTAGAGGTGTGACGGGAGGGATGATGGGAGGAGGGAGAGGAAGAAGGGTGGTGGGATGATGGAAGGGGAGAGGAAGGGAGGAGGGGGGGGGGTAGAGTGTGACGGGAGGAGAGAGAGGAATGTGGAAGGGAAGAAGGGTGGGTATGATGATGGAAGGGGAGAGGAAGGGAGGAGAGATAGGGAGGGTGTGAGGGGAGGAGAGTGGGGTAGAGGGATGATAGGGGGAGAAGGGGAGGGGGTGGGTAGGATGATGGGAGGGGAGGGAGTGAAAGGAAGGTAGGGAGGATGTGAAGGGAGAGGAGGGAAGTAAAGGTGAAGGAGACAGGTGTATTAAACCCCACAGATAATTATGCCAGGGTGTAACTCAACGTTCAGGTGTTTGTGTCCCCAGGTGAGGGCGGCACTTAGATTGGATCACCTAAAGATTAGACACCCCATCCAGTTTATTTCACCTGGTGGCTTAAACAGCTACCTGCAGGAGGGTTAGGTTAGGTTAGTGTACCTAACCTAACCAAACCACACCACGCCCCTTCAACTTCCCTTCCCTTACCCTTCACCCTTAACGCCCCCCTCTCTTCCACTCTTCACCTTTATCTCCCTTTTACCTCTCCCTTACCTATCCCCCTCATCTCTCCCCTCCACACCTCCCTTCACCCTTATCCCTCACCTTTCCCCTTCCCCTTCACTCCTACCTCTTTACTTCCTCCCCTTTCCCTTCACCCTTACCTCTCCCCTCACCTCTCTCCCCTTACCTCTCCCCCCTCACTCCTCACCTTACACCCTGAGCCTCCGCCACTCACACACAGCAGGGTATCAGGGGAGTGTCTGGGGAGGTGTCGTTTATAAGGGAGGGGAAAGGTCGGTAGCCAAGAAACCTATCAGGTCTTAGAAACCTACCACGACCCAAGACCTCTGAGTGCGTGGGAAAGGGGGAGGTGTTGCCTGCTGAAGTGGGAAGGGGTTGCCTGCTGAAGTAAGGAGGAAGTGGGTGTTGCCTGCTGAAGTGGAAAGGGGTTGCCTGCTGAAGTAAGAAGGAGGTGGGTGTTGCCTGCTGAAGTGAAACGGGAAGGTGGTGCCTGCTGAAGTGGGAAGGGGATCGGTACTGCCTGCTGAAGTGGAAAGGAACCAGAGCCTTTACCTACGAGAAAGTCACGTTCCTCCTCTTACAGAATGGTCCTCAATATCTGATCATCTGAAGGAGGAGGAGGGGAGGGGAGTCTCTAGGGGAGGAGGCTCTCTACTCATTCAAAAGAAGCTGTGGCTCTCCTTTGCATGGGGGGGGGGAGAGGAGCTGGAGAGATGGAGAGACTTCCGGTAGTGATTGAGAGAGCGAGAGAGAGAGTGGGAGGATGGAGCAGAGAAGGAGAAGTAGTATCCAGCCACCACCACCACCACCAGCAGCCTTGTTAACAGTCACCGTCTCATATACTCTGGACTCAAGGTGTTAAGGTACTGCTGTAGAGGACTCGTGACGTGAGAACAGATACGAATTTTATTGAAACCAAGAAATTATTTTATTGAAGATGTATATAGACAGTACAGGTATACACTATTCATAGACAGTACAGGTAGACACTATACATAGACAGTACAGGTATACACTATACATAGACAGTACAGGTATACACTATACATAGACAGTACAGGTATACACTATACATAGACAGTACAGGTATACACTATACATAGACAGTACAGGTATACACTATACATAGGCTTAGTACAGGTATACACTATACATAGACAGTACAGGTATACACTATACATAGACAGTACAGGTATGCAATATTCAGACAGTAACCTATATATAAACAAGACCTTTATTCAGGTAAATGTTTATATACCAACATGTCCTCGTAATAATAATATACGACTTGGTAACCCGCCCTCACCTGCAGTACCGCCATAGGTAGGTAATTAAGGGAGGGTTGTGTTACACCTGGCCGCTCCTCACCTGCACCTCCTACCAACACCCTAGTACTGTGCTCTCAACCTCTTCATCTCGCTCACTTTATATACTAGACACGTGTGTGTGTGTGTGTGTGTGTGGTATTGTGTGTTAATCCATCCTTCAGGCAGGTCTCCTTCCCTCCTCGTAATAGTCGGGGCGGGGCGGCTCCTACCTGGTCTGCCTGGGTAATTACCGTAGGACTCTCCAGGACTCCACGGGACTCTCCTGAGCGTCACACTTTCTTCCTGCTCCTCAGTGTGTGTGCGTGGAGGAAGGGGGGAGGAGGAGGAGGAGGCGGGGGGTGCGGGAGGTATGTGGAGAATAATAATAGGTAATATAGCGTGAGATTAGGGAGGAGGGGAGGAAAGGGAAGGTGAATAGGAGAGAGAGAGAGAGAGAGAGAGAGAGAGAGAGAGAGAGAGAGAGAGAGAGAGAGACTAACAACCACCATCACCCTCACATCACTAACATACTCACTATGACCACTACCACCTTGTCACCATCACATCATTATCACCTTATCACCACCAATTTATCATCACGTCACCATCACTTCACCACTACCACCTCACTATCACCACCAAGTCAGCAGCAAGGTCACCATCCGGGTAGTGTGGTGGTGTGAGGTAAGAGTGTGTTGTGTTGGTGGCTCGGTGGCTAGGGTCCGCCGCTGCTGCTGCTGCCATCACCTGACAGGTAAACTAAATTAGCCGCTCCATCCCCTCCTCCAGCTCACCTGTGTATGGTCTCACCTGCCTCCACACATCCTCACCTTTAAGATGACGAAGGTGTTATTGTTGGAGGTGTAATGCCGAACTTTAGAAATGACATAATGTTTGTAGTAGTAGTAGAAGTAGTAGTAGTAGTAGTAGTAGTAGTAAGTAGTAGTAGTAGTAGTAAGTAGTAGTAGTAGTAGTAGTAAGTAGAAGTAGTAGTAGTAGTAGTAGTAGTAGTAGTAGTAGTAGTAGTAGTAGTAGTAGTAGTGAAGTAGTAGTAGTAGTAGTAAGTAGTAATAATAGTAGTAGTATTTTCGTCAACATTCTTCTTCATCTTCTTTATTATTATTATTATTATTATTATTATTATTATTATTATTATTATTATTATTATTATTATTATTATTATTATTAATGTTATTATTATTACTAGTTGTATTATTATTATTATTATTAAGAGTAATAAGTTTATATCATTCAACTAAAGGCTTCGTTAGTTAGTGGTGAGAGAATGGATGTGACGGTGGCCAGTGATGCTCGTGTAGTTGGGAGATTATCTGCGATACTTACTGCTCGTTAACACTTAAATGACGTGAGGAGAGAGAGAGAGATTTATCGAATATAAATTAATGTCAACAACACCTTGATACACTCTTCACCTGTGATTGGTAGTTAATTAACCTGACGAAGAATAAACTTCATCTTACGACCTGCTTCTGTGTCGCAACTGTTCAGGTGGGGAGGGGGAAGGTGACTGACTCTACCCCCCTACGCCCTCCCCTACCTCCCCTCCTTTCCTTTTCCCTCCTCTCTCTTTTTCCCTCCCCTCCCCTCCCCCTACCCTACCCTCCCCTTCCCCTCTTCCCACACTCAGAATCAGGCACTTAGACGACCTGCTCGACTCCCACAGGTCAGGGCACCTTCTGCAGGAGGCTGAGGCTTCACAGTACGAAGCTAAATGACGGTGAGGTTGTCATAGCAATTAACCTAGCATAGATTTGGTGTGGGAGGGTGGGTGGGTGGGTGGGTGGGTGGGTGGGTGAGTGCGTGGGTCCAATCTCCGAATCTTGATCCTAATCAGAAAGAGATTTAGGGCTTCAGTTTTTGCAAGTGACTACAATGATAAGACTCACCTGTTTATGTATATATTAATAAAATTACCCCTTTTCATTAACTTGAAATTGGTGTTAGTTAAGGAGGTTGTGAAGGACCGTTAACTGGGGCCATTGATTGGGACCTGTTGAGCCCCCCGCCAGGTGAAATGAACACCGCTGCTGGTACCCGCACCTAGGGGAGGGGGCAGGGAGGAGAGGGGGGAGTGGTAGAGAGAGAACCGACCCGAGATTATGGCTTTGTCGCTCAACCAATTGTCGGGTTATTTGTATTTGATCTCTCTCTCTCTCTCTCTCTCTCTCTCTTTCTCGTTCCAACCAGGAGCGAACTCATAGCAATAGTTTTAAATTAGACAAATTTAGATTTAGGCGCGAGATAGGTAAACGTTGGTTTGGGAATAGAGTAGTGGACGAGTGGAACAAGTTACCGAACGTCATCATTAACTCGAACACGCTGGGTAGCTTCAAACATGGTTGGATGGATATAAGAGCGATAGGGGTTGGGTGTAAATGGGACTGCCTAGTATGGACCAATAGGCCCGCTGCAGTTTCCTCCATTCTTATGTTCTTATATTGATATACTCACACAACGAAGCCGTAGTTATATAGGAAGATGCAATGACAGGATGATGAAAACTACGTTTGACAGTGTATATGGTCTTGTGTGTGTGTGTGTGTGTGTGTGTGTGTGTGTGTGTGTGTGTTGCCTTACAAAACATTATATCCTTGTATTAACTGGGTAGCTGTTTATCTCAGTAAAAGTGAAAGTAATCCTCACGTTACGTCACCAGGTGAGAGATGTTGATGTCAGGTGTTTTTCTAAGTTATATCTTTTGTGTACAGTTACGGTCAATACTCCCACGACACTTGGCAGTCTGTGGCATCTGTTTGTGGGTAAGAAATGTGGCACTATTCGCTGTCTATTTATGTGTTATGTGGCACTCTGGTATGAATTTATGGGTCATATATGTGGCACTCTTTGACGAACAGTTCAGAGGTTTGTCATGATTCATATTGTGGATCATAGTGACATAGTTGTTTAGTTAAGATTAGACAGACAGACAGACAGACAGACTGACTTTACCATTTTCGTTTAACCTCATCTCCGTGATAACGAGAACAATAACAAAAAGATTAATACAAAACAGTAAGACTTGTACCTCCGTTTCCTGTTCTTTGTAATATATAACTGTAATATTTAGTTACAGTTATGTGGCCAAATTTCCCCGAACATTTGGTAATATCTGGCAACAATTGGACGGGGGTGTTATGTAGGTGATGGGGAGGGGGGGGGTCTATGTAGATGAGGGGGAGAGGGATCATATAGGTGAGGGGGTGGGTGTATGTAGGTGAGGAAGGGGTCTATGTAGGGAGGGGAGAGGGATCATATAGGTGAGGGGTGGGTGTATGTAGGTGAGGGAAGGGGTCTATGTAGGGGAGGAAATGGGTCATATAGGTGGGGGAGTGGGAGGGGTCTATGTAGGTGGGGGAGGGGGCCACATGGGATGGGGGTAGAGGTTAACAGGTATTTAATCAGGTGTTATCTTGTATATTTGTCATGTTGTTAATGTGATATATTTTATGACGTTATGTAAAGTTATCACATGTATATTACCCACAAGTAGATGTCATAACCCACGATTATACGTCAAAGGGTCAAAGAAAAGGTCACATATATGAATCATAACCAACCTCTTTACCTGTTATGGTTTAAGGTCAAATGGGAAGGTCACAACTATTATGCATACTTGAGATGACAATTTACTCGAGTGCAATTTATTTTGATTATAATCCGATCAAGTTGTTTCTGATCGTAATTCCAAAAGCAAAAATAAAATGAATCCAACTGGTATATTAATAGTATTTATGGCTGTATTTACATTGGTTAAAATGGATAGACAAATAGTTATCTCCTCTTGAACTGTGTAGTGCTTAGTATAATGTAGTGAAAAGTATCCTACGTAGTATAGATCAGGATGGCTACTCGATGTAACTCGGATATAAAACGACACTTAAACACACTGTATCCTAGAACCCCCTTACTGAAGCCCCTTACTATAACCGGGTTAGACTATAGAGGAACGCGTCATACCTAACTACCTGCTGAACACCTGGCCATCGTATTAAGAGTAATTAGTATGTGTTACCTGTTCCTCTTAACTTTAGAACATCCCAGGAGGTATTGCTGACCGACCCGGATGAGGGGCGTGCCAACCATACGAGAGATGTGCCGACCGTACGAGGGATGTGTTGACCTTACGAGAGATGTGCCGACCATACGAGAGATGTGCCGACCGCACGAGGGATGTGTTGACCTTACGAGAGATGTGCCGACCATACGAAGGATGTGTTGACCTTACGAGAGAAGTGCCAACCATACAAGAAAAGGGCCAACCATACAAGCGTGCCAAGAGACTCAATGAGGAGGGGAAGGGAAGGGAGGGAGGGGGTGTCCTAGTGGAGGGTGGAGGGCCTAGTGGGGGGGTGAGGGACGTCGTAAATAAGAGTGCCACGATCTATATCATTTATTATAGAGGATTATAGTGGCACTTGGCCCTATAATCAAGTCATAAAGATGGCAACACGTCCTTCCGTAAAGGTCTTTATGGTAGGTGGGTTAGGTTAGGTTTTGTTAGGTTAGATTAGGTGAGGTTAGGTTAGGTTAAACGAGAGATCCATTCTGAGTGCATGTGTTAGAAGCGTGAGTGATGGTTCTTTATGAGACAAGAGGCCATTTTGTGTATCTGAATATTTTAGAGTTTGTGGCGTGGGAGACGAAAGGATCATCTGCCTTTATGGAGATGCTTGCTTTATTTATTTTTACAAGTCTGGAGCATCTGTGTGGATTCCTGAGGGCCAAGCAGACAGGTAGATCATGAACTAAACCGGCAGGTAAAGATATGGTCCAAACACACTAATAAATCATGCTCTAAACCCACAGATGTTTTAACTCACCGGTAGATCAGGGTCTAAATTGACAGGTAGATCATGATTTAAACCCACAGATAAATCAGGGTTTAAATTGACAGGTAGATCATGATTTAAACCCACAGGTAAATTAGGGCTTAAATTGACAGGTAGATCATGATTTAAATCCACAGATAAATCAGGGTTTAAATTGACAGGTATATCATGATTTAAACCCACAGGTAGATCAGGGTCTAAATTGACAGGGTATATCATGATTTAAACCCACCGGTAGATCAGGGTCTAAATTGACAGGTAGATCAGGGTCCTCCACCTGGGTCTCCACAAAGCCGAGGGAAGGTCAAAGGTCAAGGTGACAGGAAGAACAAAAGGTCAATCAACCGGTTTTTAACTTTCAGATTGGATTCTGATCTGTGGTCGAGTACGTTCCCTGAATGACTTATGTCTTGGATGACTTATGTCTTGGATGACTTATGTCTTGGATGACTTATGTCTTGGATGACTTATGTCTTGGATGACTTATGTCTTGGATGACTTATGTCTTGGATGACTTATGTCTTGGATGACTTATGTCTTGGATGACTTATGTCTTGGATGACTTATGTCTTGGTTGACTAAATGACTGACTGCTTAGGATGGTATTTCAGGTCTTCCGTGTTATAGGGTTTGTATAGGTGGGTGGTGGTGTAACTCTCACCACCCCAACCACCCCACCCAACCCACACCACCACCACCACCCACCTCCAACCCACCACCATCCACCCCCAACCCACCACCACCCACCACCACCCACCCCCAACCCACCACCACCACCCCAACCCACCACCACCCACCACCACCCACCACCCACCACCTCACCCACCACACCCACCCCAACCCACCACCACCCACCCCAAACCCACCACCACCCACCCCAACCCACCACCACCCACCCCCAACCCACCACCACCCACCCCAACCCACCACCACCACCCCCAACCCACCACCACCACCCCCAACCCACCACCACCCACCCCAACCCACCACCACCCACCACCCCCACCTGAACTCACCACCACCCACCTCAACCCACCAGCACCACCCCCAACCCACCACCATCCACCACCCCACCTCATCCCACCAGCACCACCCCAACCCACCACCATCCACCACCCCACCAACCCACCCCACCCACTATCCCTCAGCTCACCTCAGGACACAAAGGACACACACACACACACACACACACACACACACACACACACACCCGTTTTACTTTGTTGATCATTCGGTGACGTTTGTCTACCTTGTGTCTGTGTGTGTGATGATTGATGATGTTTCCAATTACATTGCATATAATGTGTTGACGTCTCTCTCCTACATGCTTATTTCACATGATGATTAAACACCCTAACCCAACCTAAACTCCATCTCCCTTCTCCCTCCCCTTCTCCTCCTCCCTTACATCACCAGGCGCAGTCGTCAGCTGAACCGGGTTGATGAAGCTTCCGTGAGACGCTGACACACTGCTGACGATGTTGACTGTTAGTGAAGGTGGCTGACACGTGTTGTTTTTCTCATATACATACATACAGATACGCACACACACACACACACACACACACACACACACAGGTACGCTTCAAGACACACGCTAAAAGGATGAACTGGAACGAAGTATTACACAAAGTTATTCTTCCATGCATAGTTAAAGATCTACCCTGAAGCACCACTTACCTAGGTTAATCCCCCCATGAGTGGACGAAATCCTCAGGTGGAAGAGTCACAGTTAATAGGATAGACGAGGGGGGATTACCTGGGGGAATTGCAGCTCAGGTGTGTGTGTGTGAGGAAGGTGTTAATCTGTTCGAAGATTCTTAGGTTTATATGTCTTTCCTAGCTAAACTTTTTAATATAAACGTATCTAAATAAAGTTGAGGTGTAATATTCTAGACAATTTTTCGATCGGTGATTCGGTTCGGATTCGTTTGTATTTGAAGCAATGATGAAGTGATTTTTTTTTTGCGTTTACGAATCTTTTTTGAGAATTAATGAGGTGAGGTTTGTGGTTCTTGCTTCACGACTCTCTGTGGTATGAAGGCTTGTGTGGTGTGTTGAAGGTTTCATTTATATGGCCTTTGTTCCGGGTTATATTTCAGCGCTTTGAGAGAGAGAGAGAGACACGGATATAAATATAAAAAGAGACAGAGTTGGTGGACACAAAAGTGAGTGTTTTTAGTATGTTGTGGACGAGATGTGTACTCTTGGATGCAGGAAACAGATGGCAAATTGACCCCTGTATCGTGAAGGTCATGTGGTGTGACCTCTGACACCTGGGGTGCTATGGCGGCGGGCGGGAAGAGTGAGGCGGCGGAGGAGGTTCTCTGATCACCATCTGATATTACCACTGCTACTACTGTTTATATCTGGGTTAAGACACCACCCCTTCAATTTACTGTCACCCCACGCTAATTAATGTACCTGGACATCATACCTGTACTGTTATAGATATATATTTTTTAGGAAAGTTTCACCTGTCAAGCAATCAAAGCCTCCCCTTCACCTCATTATAATCACCCACGTCTCACTCCCATCACTACTAATCATGACCTGTAATACATCACGTTCCATTCCCAATCACTTTGTTAATCACTCACCACCCTTTCACCACACGCCATTACCACAATTATAATCAGTCATTTAGTCTAGTTACTCACCTACATCTCTACTACTACTACTACTACTACTACTACTACGACTAATCTCTTCTCACCACTACCCATTCATCACTCACTATCACCACCACTCACCACCCTTCACTACCACCGCCAGTCGTCCACACACACATCCCGAAATCCTCAATATCCGGGGGTGACTGTCTTTTCCTTCATTCAACCCCGGAGAACTATCATCACTGAGTCAGGCCGGAAGAGAAGTGTTGAGATCTCCGGGTTGGGTGTTGAGTCAGTCACGCAACACCTAGTGAGTCATCGGCCCCTGGGTGTACATACTCAACGCTTTTAGGAGAGTCGTCTAATGAGTCATCAGGTCAGTCGTCAACGCTACACGAACGTTCCAATGAATCATCAACGCTACACGAACGCTCTAATGAATCATCACCGCTGTACCTGGACGGACCTAGTGAATGCAATGCTCCCACAAAAATACTCGCACTTAACCCTTTCTTCTCTTCTATCGGGGTCATTTATTTCGTTAATGTACACCTGTCAGGTACATTAATTTAACCTGTGATTAATGTAGGTCCCAGGTGGGTGTACGGTGGGGCCATTTACTGATGCGTTGAGATAAATAATACCTGTTTTATTAAGCCATTGTTAACTCCAGCGTGAGTTACCTGTAAGTTTTTTATTGTAAGAGGGGTGATAGCTGTCTGTCTGTCGGTTTGTCTGGGTTTGGTTTGGTTTGGTTTAGAACAAGACGTAAACACTTCGTAAGATTAACATATTTACCCATAATGACGTTTTCTGTGATTGCCTTATTTTCAATTTGTTTTTCTTTTTCCAGGTAAGCGAGGCAGGTGTTACCATTACCTGGCTGTCGTAAGTAATTTTATTTTTTTATTAGTTGTCTTTAATGTACTTCGTCGTGTCTTGGAAGATTAATTAACTCATTGATGTTGTAAAGGAGAATCACTGTTGGTAGTCTTCTGCTTAGCTCTGTGAGGTTTGATGAGGGTAGGTTAGGTTGGGTTAGGTTAGGTTAGGTTAGGTTAGGTTAGGTTGGTTGGGTTAGGTTAGGTTAGGTTAGATTAGGTTAGGGTGGGTTAGGGTAGGTTAGGTTAGGTTAGGTTAGGTTAGGTTAGGTTAGGTTAGGTTAGGTTGGGTTATGTTAGGTTAGGTTATGTTATGTTAGGGTAGGTTGGGTGAGAATGAATTAGGTTCGGGTTGGTTGGTTTGGGTAAATTGGTTGGGTTTAGCAACAGCAGAAAAATACCACATCTTTTTCTCAGTGCACAGGAAAAATCTGACATAATCCTTGGAAAGTCTAGGTGATATATAATGCTTCACTGACCTTCAACGGCTATTAACCGTAGATCAAACAAAAACATAGACATCACCAGTCAACGATTTATGAGAGAGACGTGTTTAAGGTTGTGACTGTAGACTGAAGGAAGAGATTATGAGTATAAATTGTCACTGAGTTTTAATGAGAAGGAATAGAGTTATGTATAAAATAAGTTAATTCTAACCTAATCTAACTTTCCTTAACTCAACCTAACCTAACACCTTAACTCAACCTAACCTAACTTACTATAACTCAACTAACTAACCTACCTTAACTCAACCTAACCTAACCTACCTTAACTCAACTAACCTAACTGCTAACTCAACTTCTAACCTAACACATGCTCAACCAAGCACAGCGCATTGCTCAGCCTAGCCTAACACGCTTTCCAACTCAACCTGGCACCAGACAGATTGGTGGTGGAGTACTGCATTTTATTCACTCTTATTATTTTAGTGGAAGGATTTCGCCCTGTAAATAAATTGTGTAGTGAGATGTGCCAGACTGTGATGTTGTCCGTACACGAGAAGGAACAATATATTAGTAGATGGTGTGGTCGGTATTTACACAGTGTAGAGTCAACAACACACACAGCCGCCATGACACTCTTTATCTATAACCAAACTTGTTCCCCTCCCGCTAGAGGTTGAACCAATGAGAAGACGGGGCTAACTCTCTCTCTCCTAACTCTCCTTCCTTCTCTTGATTACTAATGAGAGGGAGGGATAGCCAAACTTTCACTTCTCTCCTAACTCTCCTTCCTTCACTCTGATTGACCAATGAGAGAGACGGATAGCCAAACTCTCTCTCTCTCCTTTCTCCTTCTTCTCCTTGATTCGAAATGAGAGATAGCCAAACTCTCTCTCTCTAACTCTCCCTCCTTCACTCTGATTGACCAATGAGAGAGACGGATAGCCAAACTCTCTCTCTCTAACTCTCCTTCCTTCACTCTTGATTGACCAATGAGAGAGACGGATAGCCAAACTCACTCTCTCTAACTCTCCTTCCTTCACTCTTGATTAACCAATGAGAGAGACGGATAGCCAAACTCACTCTCTCTACCTCACAGTAAATATATAAACAGCTGGTTGATGTAGACTATGAATTTTCTTAGGTTTTTTTGAGTTAATATGACATAAATGGTTTTTGTTTTGATCTTTTTGAAGACTTTTGGAGGTGTTAAGTTGGACGTAAGGAATTGATGCACCTCCCCTTTCTCCCTCCACACATCCCCCTCCTCCCTCACATCCCCTCCTCCCTCCACACACCCCTTTCCTCCCCTCCACCCCTCCTCCCCTCCCCCCCCTTCCCTCCACACACCCCCTCCTCCCCTCACACATCCCCCTTCCTCCCCTCACATCCCCTTCCTCCCTCCCCACCCCCCCTCCTCCCTCCCCCACCCCCTCCTCCCCTCACCCACATCCCCCTTCCTCCCTCCCCACACCCCTTCCTCCCTCCTTACACCCCCCTCCTCCCCTCCCCCACCCCCTCCTCCCTCCACACACCTTCTCTCCCTCTCCCCTTCCTCCCTCCCCACACCCCTCTCCTCCCTCCACCCCACATCCCCTTCCTCCTCCACACCCTCCTCCCTCACACCCCCCTCCTCCCTCACCCCACACCCCCCCCTCCTCCTCACACACCCCTTCCTCCTCACACACCCTTCCTCCCTCCACCCCCCCTCCTCCCTCACACCCCCCTCCTCCCTCACATCCCCCCTTCCTCCCTCACACATCCCCTTCCTCCCTCACACATCCCCTCCTCCCCTCACATCCCCTCCTCCCTCACCCCCCTCCTCCCTCCCCACCCCACACCCCTTCCTCCCTCCCACACCCCCCTTTCTCCCTCCCCCACACCCCCCTCCTCCCTCACATCCCCTTCCTCCCCTCACATCCCCTTCCTCCCTCACCCACCCCCTCCTCCCTCACACACACCCCCTCTCCCCTCCCCACATCCCCTTCCTCCCTCACACACCCCCTTCCTCCCTCACCCCTTCCTCCCCTCCCCACACCCCTCCTCCCTCACACATCCCCTTCCTCCCTCACCTCCCCCTTCCTCCCTCACACATCCCCTTCCTCCCTCACACCCCCTCCTCCCTCACACACCCCCCTTCCTCCCTCACACGCCCTCCTCCCTCCACACATCCCCTTCCTCCCTCCCATCCCCCTTCCTCTCACACTCCCCTTCCTCCCTCACACACCCCCCTCCTCCCTCCACACACCCCCCTTCCTCCCCTCACACCCCCCTCCTCCCTCACCACCCCCCTTCCTCCCTCACACACCCCCCTCCTCCCCTCCACACACCCCCCTCCTCCCTCACACCCCTTCCTCCCCTCACACACCCCCCTTCCTCCCTCTACCCCTCCCCTCACACACCCCCCCTCCTCCCTCACATCCCCCCTTCCTCCTCCACACATCCCCTTCCTCCCTCACACATCCCCTTCCTCCCTCACACCCACCCCTCCTCCCCTCCCTCCTTCCTCCCTCCACACACCCTCCTTCCTCCCCTCCCCCACCCCTCCTTCCTCCCCTCACCCCCCCTCTCCCTCACCCCCCCCCTCTCCCTCACGCCCCTCCTCCCCTCCCCCCCCCCCTCCTCCCTCCCACACACCCTCTTCCTCCCTCCCCACACCCTCCTTCCTCCCTCACACACACCCCTCCTCCCTCACACACCCTCCTTCCTCCTTCACACACCCTCCTTCCTCCTTCACACACCCCCCATTCCTCCCTCACACCAGCAGGTTATGTTTACTGCCACTCGTTAGTTTAGTTTTTATCGCGGAGGGACTAGTTTATTGTGCACCCCCCTACCCCTCGTGCCCTTCCTGTGATCAATACAAGTACATAAAAGGCCAAGAGTCAGGTACAGTAATAAACAGTTGTACACTAATCATACAGTGTACAAGTTAGCTACAGTGCACAACATAAGGATGATTTGTTTATATAATTCTCAGTAATACGCCATAAACAGTCAGGTAGTGTACGTTTTATTCTTGTTATCTTTATTTTTTTTTATAATCTCATATAATTTACGGGGTGGGAACCATAGTCGCTCCTACACACTTTATATCATCATGTTTCCTGTGGCTCTGTGTTTATATATCCCTGTGGCTCTGATATAACCTGGTAATTGCTTCATCTCTTGGATTTGTTCCCTGCGTGTTACTATAATTACTTTATTTGTGTTGTAAATTGAGTTGAGATGATACATAGACAGTTGATGATTTCCGATACATATTGTTATCATTTGGTAAGTTAATGTACCTGTACTTTTATGTCTGTGTACGAAGTAGTTCATCATAACAATACCTTAATTAGTATCTTTACCTGTAGTTATATCTTTACCTGTACTTGTATCTATACCTGTACTTGTATCTTTACTTGTACTTGTATCTGTACCTGTACTTGTGTCTGTACCTGTACTTGTATCCCTGTAACTATATCTACTACTTATTACTTTGCTGTCACTCGGAATCGAGTATGACGATCATCCAGCTATGATACAATGATATGAGTTATTAAGGATGTCACCTTCATTGGTGAGCTTTGTTGTGACTAAAGAGGCTGATATGGGACCGGCAGGGTTGTCCACGGATGTTGCACGTGTAGCGGGCTACATCTAGTGTGGGAGGGGCGACGGCAGCGTCTTTCCGGTGCTGGGCTTGCGTGTTTCGGTAGGCAATCGGGCTAACTCAAAAGTATTGACACCTTCTTGTGTGGTGTTCCTCCAAGCGTTACGGTGTGGAAAGATCGTCTCCCAGGTGAGGGGGTCAATTTGGCACCTTTTCAGGTTTGTCTTAAGACTATCCTTCTACCTTTTCAGTTGCTCGCCAGCGTTACGTTTACTATTCGTTAGGTGACTGTAAAGTAGTTGCTTTGGCAGTCTATTGTCGTCCATGCGGGGAACATGACCAGTCTAACGTAGTTGTTCATGGATAATGGTAGCCTCGATGCTCCTACAGTTGGTGTCACCAAGAATACTGGCATTTGTTCTCTTGTCTTCCCTGCGAACTCGAGGATGGAACGTAGACTATAGAGCACGAAATGATCTCACCTTCAGTTACGCTCCCTCCCTCCCCACACCCCCCACCTCCCCCCCACAAGTATCACGTCATCAGTCCAGATAATAGGGTGTAGCCGTAGACCCCTGGAGGAGGATCACGTAGACGAAAGCCACCACGTCAATTGGAATACCGTTAAGAGAGGAGAGGAGGAGGAAGCATAGTAGAGAGAAGGGGAGGAAGAAGAGGTGGAGGAGGCATGGTAGAAAGCCGAGGAAGAGGAGGGGGAAGCATGGAAGAGAGGAATAAAGGAGGAGAAGGAGATGGATGACAGGATGAGGCATGGTAGAAAGGAGAGAATGAAGAGGAGGAGGTGGAAGGAGGGAGGGGGAGAGGTTGTTATTGTTGTTGTTGTTGAGTAATACGATCATTAACTCTAAACAAGGTAGGGAGGCGGGGAGGGGGGGGGGGTATCAGATAACGTAAAACTAGACTGTTTGTGCCTGCGAGAGATAAATCAATGTTGGCATGAATTCATTAGCATGGTTGGGAGAGTAATAAGTTGTTATACAGCTTCAATTTTCTCCTTGTTGTAATATGGGAAGGAAATTTTTAACCTTTTTTATTTCTTTTTTTTTCCATTTTTTTTCCTACAATTTCTTTTTGTTTTCTTTTTTTTTCTTTTTTTTTCGTTTTTCCTACAATCTGTTTATTTTTTCTTTCGTTATTATTCTAAAATATTTTATTACAGAACCAAACAAATAGTTAACGAGATATAAATAATTGTTTTCTTTTCACTTAGAGAAAAAATTAATTAGCAGGTGTACAGGTGTGTGGCTAGAGGGTGTGTGAATGGGGTCACCTGTGTATACTTAATTAACGGCACAGATGGTGCATTGGGTGGCTTGCTGGTTACCATACTCTAATTACAGACTAAGAATCCCCGGTTCGAACCCAGGATACAGTATTGAAATTGAAAAAGTCTGTTAGTGTCTGTCTGTCTGTCTTAGAGTCATCCTACCACCTGCCTGCATCTTAAAGAATCATCTATTTACCTCGCCATTATCTACGCCAGACGAACTCTCTCCAGCTGGGGCATTCGTTTATAGTGTGGGTATTAGATGTAACTTTAGTAAGACCGAGCTGTATCTGGGAGACTTTATCTAGCCTGGCGAACGTTCACTTACCTTCTGCCTGCAGTGGCGAACGAGCTTTAGTTCTGATCCCAGCTCGACCGATATCCAGTGGTAGGGAGGGGGGAGGTGAATGAGATGGAGGCATGGTAAAGAGAAGATAATGAAGAGGAAGAAGCGTAGACATGTTAAAGAGGAGAGGAAGAGGAGGGTGAGATGGGGGAGGCATAGAAGAGAGGATAGGAGGAAGAAAAGGGAAAGGAGAAGAGGTAGAGGTATGCTGATAGAAAGGGAGGAGGAATAGGAGGCGGTAGAGGCGTGGTAGGGAGGTAGCACCCCCCACAAACTCGCTGTTATCTTCCCCCGGCCACCAAAACTAGGCGTTGCCCACCTTGGCGCCGCGGCAGCTAATTACCCTTGACCAAATACATCCACGCGGCTATTAGTAGTAATGCCATCATCGACTCATGCAGTGATGTCCCTCCTGGTGGTCGCTCATCTCACATAGACACAGCCAGAAACAGATAGAATACACAAGCAAGCAAGGAAGTGAAACGTCAAGAAAATACAAACACATACACACAGGCCAACACAAGCTAGCATGAATATACGCATGCAAACGCACCCCCCACCCCCCGCCCCACACACACACATTCAGAGGTATGCGGACAAAAACATTCATCCTAGCGAACTCCTTCACCAAGCAAACATCCATGCGCTTACCTACCCACAAGCACACTCAACGTCACACACACACACACACACACACACACACACACACGTACAGTATTGCCAAGACTCGTAAATCACACGTTGCTGACACACCTTATTCCTCGCCGCCTCCCTCACCACACGTAAATATGTGACGTCATCATTGCTTACAAATAAGGCTAGAGAGAGAGAGAGAGAGAGAGAGAGAGAGAGAGTCGTATTGTCAGTTGGCGGTATTGTAAGGTAATCGTATACCGTAGTTATGAGATATCGAGACTATATTATGAGCTATCGCAGTTCGAGTTATCGTACTACAGTCTACCGTACTGTGAGTCATCGTACCACAACCTACCACAGTGTGAGCTATCGTCCCGCAGACCATCGTAGTGTGAGGTATCGTAGCAGGGTGGGCCAGTGATGTGATCGAGGGTGGGTAATGACGGGGTGGGGCCGAGTCTCTCCGGTTATCTTGAAGCTCCTTATAATAAATTCTGGCGAGAAAATAGTGTTTGATGGGCGTGGTGGAGGTGAGGAGGGGAGGGAGACGTGTGGGGGGTGGAGGAAGAAGAGAAGAGGGAAAAATTGTGGACGCCTCTTTCTATCTACACTACACACACACACGCGCACACACACACGCACACACACACACACACACACACACACACACACACACACACACACACACACACCTTCAATAATAGTTATAAAAAAAATCACTACGTTTCTGACTACTTAGCATATTAAAGTTATTCATAGTTAAGCTCTAAGTCCTGATCAGTGAATGAAGGATAAACTCAGTGTTTTGAGATAATTCCTTAGACAGGTGTGACAATAGAGGCGACAGGTGTGACAGTAGAGGCGACAGGTGGAACTAATCAAGAAATCATTTAATTTATTGGAGCGTCGACTAGTTATAACGAAAAGTTGGACCGGTTTTATCCTCCTTGTTGAGCTGTGGTCGAGTGTGAGCTGAGGGCGGGGGGAAGCTGAGGGCGAGGGGGAGCAGCAACAAACAGGTGTCCACAGTCAACAGGTGAAGTAATTATATAGAAAGATATTACCACAACAGCATAACAGTAAAACCACAAGAAAGAATACTATATTGTTCAACCCCAAGATAAAAGTTCACCGCTGATGTTATATTGTGAGATGATCATACATACATCTATAAATCTCGAGTGACAAGGGTGTAAAGGATTCAGTGGATGGGAGTGAGGAGTAGGAGCCGTGGCTTAACACAGCGTGCCTGATTGTTATAGGAGTGTAGGATTGAGATAACAGACCACCAGCACCTACTGTGGACGGTGAGGTGAGCATTGGTCGCCCGCCACCTCTCCCAGCTGGGTGTCGTCGGGGCGGGTTGTTTGATGTAATTTTTAATAATTTAGATAAAAGTAATCTGTATATTCACTGTGAGATACAAACTAAATACAGAAGGAAAATATAAATAAAGAGAGAGAGAGAGAGAGAGAGAGAGAGAGAGAGAGAGTTATAAGTTACAGAACTGTCTGGTTTAGTCTTTATTGGGGTCGAATTGATTCCTGATGGGTTTCGATTTCATTGTTGATAGATTTTCATTTAAACTACGATGGGGCCGACTTAATCCTTGTTGGGGCCGACTTAATCCTTGATGGGGCCGACTTAATCCTTGTTGGGGCCGACTTAATCCTTGTTGGGGCCGACTTAATCCTTCATGAGGCCGACTTAATGCATCATGGTCCCAACTTAATCCTTGATGGGGCCGACTTTATCCTTGATAGGGCCGACTTAATCCTTGATGGGGGACCGACTTAATCCTTGATAGGACCGACTTAATCCTTGATGGGAGCCGACTTAATCCTTGATATGGCCGACTTAATCCTTATTAGAGCAGACTCGATGCTTCATGACACACTTAAAGCAAGAAACACTTGAACTATTCCCACGAGGTTCCTGGTGAGTCCCTCAAAAGTGTGTCTGATCAATTGGTGACGGTGGGAACAAAGACGTTGGTACTCTCGTTGGTGTGAAGACCTGGCTGGTGGAGGTGGTAGGAACTCACACCTGCTAATCGGAGAGAGAAGAATTGTGGGGTCACTTGGAGATTAAGACACCCAGACTTATTTCACTTGATGATAAAGCACCCGAATGTGTTCTGGAGGGTAAGGCAGGGTAGGGTAGGGTAGGGTAGGGTAGGGCAGGGTAGGGTAGGGCAGGGCAGGGCAGGGTAGGGTAGGTGTGGGTAGGGTAGGGTAGGGTAGGGTAGGGCAGGGCAGGATATGATAGGTTAAGTTAGGTTTAGTTAAGTTAGGAAAGGGTATAGAGTAAGTTTGGTTAAGTTGGGTTAGGTTATTGTTAGGTTGGGTTACGTTGCGTTAGGGTGAAATAAAATAGGAGGCTAATCTTCACGTGATCTAAATAATGTTTTTCAATTATATATCTTTCATAAGTGTTAATTCTCATGGAGGTTTTTTTAAGTTATAAGACTTAATATAATACTACAACTCTAATTATTCTATAAAGAGTAAACAAAGATGGCGGAGGAACAAATCTGAGACTCTGTACTAAACACTTCAGGAAAACCAAATTGACAACGACACCACAATTACCATCAGAAAACATAACGAATATAACAGTTTTTAGCTGCACATCTTCATATATTTTTGTTCATTATCGTTACTAGACTGAAACAACGTAGAAAAACAATAGAACAAATAACAAATTATTAAATAAAATAATTAAATCCTGTGAAAGACTCAGACAACAACAGGAAGTTTCAGTAACTAACAACGTGTGCACTTAACAACTACTGTGACGTAAATAACTCACATTTATAATGATGGGAGAGATAAAGGTATAATGAGGTGGACATCTGGCTGACAGTAGAGAGGAACTAGTGAGTGTGGCACCAGGTAACGAGGTGTTCCAACAGGTGGATATGACCAGGTACGAGTGGTTATAACACCTGGTATAATGTGTTAAAGTCACCAGGTAAACTCGACCAGGTACGACTGAATATAGCACATTATGCATAGCATGTTAATCACCAGGTAAACTCGACCAGGTACAACTGAATATAGCACACCAGGTATAGCATGTTAGTCACCAGGTAAACTCGACCAGGTACGACTGAATATAGCACATTAGGCATAGCATGTTAATCACCAGGTAAACTCGACCAGGTACGACTGAATATAGCACACCAGGTATAGCATGTTAGTCACCAGGTAAACTCGACCAGGTACGACTGAATATAGCACACTAGGCATAGCATGTTAGTCACCAGGTAAACTCCACCAGGTACGACTGAATATAGCACATTAGGCATAGCATGTTAGTCACGTAAACTCGACAACTGAATATAGCACACTAGGCATAGCATGTTAGTCACCAGGTAAACTCACCAGGTACGACTGAATATAGCACACTAGGCATAGCATGTTAGTCACCAGGTAAACTCGACCAGGCACGACTGAATATAGCACACCAGGTATAGCATGTTAATCACCAGGTAAACTCGACCAGGTACGACTGAATATAGCACTGATAGCATGTTGTCACCAGGTAAACTCGACCAGGTACGACTGAATATAGCACACTGGCATAGCATGTTAGTCACCAGGTAAACTCACCAGGTACAACTGAATATAGCACACCAGGTATAGCATGTTAGTCAAGGTAACTCGACCAGGCACTGAATAGAGCTTGGTCAGGTACTCATACGACTGAATATAGCACACTAGGCATAGCATGTTAGTCACCAGGTAAACTCGACCAGGCATGAATATAACACCAGGTATAGCTGTTAATCACCGGTAAACTCCACCAGGTACGACTGAATATAGCACAAGGGCATGTTAGTCACCAGGTAAATACAACCAGGTACAACCGAGAGGTAACTCTGAACAGTATAGCCGGGTGTGCAACAGACTGGCCACGCCCTTCACTAAACACCGCTGCCGCGTCTCACAGCCACACTGGATCTCCTCCAAATACAAACCATATATGCTCCAAGGAATGCATCATATACCTTGCTTATATATACTGTATATATGCCACGAGTATATGATCCAGGTGTTTTGAGTTAACCACCAGACATAACTCTTGGTATATGACTCAGGTGTGCAGGGCATATATGGCTATAGTTCAGATAATATATGTTTAAGAGCCAAGGTGTACCCCAGGATGAGCACGAGGCGCCTACGTTGTTTATGGTGGACTGAATTTTTCAAGGTTTATAACTAGATAAATATTAAACGTATCTCACCACAATGAAACCTCCATATAACGGACTTCTCTCAATATAATCCGTGAGATGGGAATTTCATATCTAACGGACCCTCGATATAACGGACTTTTATCCCTATAATTAGTTTGATAGAAGTTTCACGCCTTACGGACCCTCGATATAACGGACTTTCAACTCTGTTAGTTAGATTGATGTTTCACGTCTAACGAACCCTCTATATAACGGATTTTCTTCTCCATATAATCCGTTAAATAGAAGTTTCACTGTAGTTTATGAAAAAATAAATAAATAAATAAAAAAAATAACACTAAATATGGCGTCTAAATTACACTGAGACTATACTTCACCTTGATGCACTGTTTTAAGATCTAGCTATAGGTGACCGAGTGAAGGTCGGACTAAGTTGATGATAAGGTGATGATCTGAGATGATGAATAGCCTCCTCTGGAACCTCTGCATCATCACATCCTGTAGAGTACTGTGAGATTGTGTCAACATGTGAAGAGATGTCACATATTCTGGTAACCAAAATGTTTAATAATGGCACATATTCTGTTAACGTGTATAGAGATATCACATATTCTTCAGCTAAAATGTGTAATGATGTACATATTCCTTAGCCAACATGTGTAGAGAAGCCACATATTCTTCAAACAACATATGGTTAGATGTCACACATTTCTTAAACAACATATATAGAAATATCACATAATCACCAAATAACTTCATCACAACCACATGCTAATTACAGGTAATACACGACATAACAATACCTTTTAACATCACTATGAACATTACTCATCACTATGCTTTATTATACAGGTAATACATCAAGTTAACTATGACTCACCTGTATATTAAGGATAGTGAAGGTAAAGGAATGTCTCAGGTATGGTAATTAGTCTAAGGTGTGGTAATGAGGGTGAAGGAGGTTCTCAGGTGTTTTAATTAGTGTGAAGGAGTGTCTCAGGTATGGTAATTAGTCTAAGGTGTGTTAATTAGTGTGAATGAGTGTCTCAGGTATGGTAATTAGTCTCAGGTGTTTTAATTAGTGTGAAGGAGTGTCTCAGGTATGGTAATTAGTCTAAGGTGTGTTAATTAGTGTGAATGAGTGTCTCAGGTATGGTAATTAGTCTAAGGTGTGGTAATTAGTGTGAAAGAGTGTCTCAGGTGTGGTAATTAGTGTGAAGGAGTGTCTCAGGTGTGGTAATTAGGGAAGGAGTGTCTCAGGTGTGGTAATTAGTGTGAAGGAGTCTCAGGTGTGGTAATTAGTGTGAAGGAGTGTCTCAGGTATGGCAATTAGTGTGAAGGAGTGCCTCAGGTATGGCAATTAGTGTGAAGGAGTGCCTCAGGTATGGCAATTAGTGTGAAGGAGTGTCTCAGGTGTGGTAATTAGTGTGAAGGAGTGTCTCAGTTGTGGTAATTAGTGCGTCTCAGGTGTTAAACGAAGGTGAATCATTCTTGCCTCATTAGTTTCACCTTTTGTGTTGATCTGTAACTTGAGAGGGCTGTTAGGAAGGTGCTCTCTCTCTTTAAGCGACGTTGGTGCCTCGTTTAAATCATATCCGTTAAAAGACTCATGGAAGTGGCCTTACACACACACACACACATATTCACACACACACACACACATATTCACACACACACACACACACACACACACACACAGACACATATATTCACACACACACACACATACGCTCACGCACCACAAGGAACAGTCTAGTGAATCCTAAGAACATTTTAGTAGTGTCTAGTGGTGCTGGCAAGAGCCCTCCCTGACCCCGTGAGACACAGAGAGCCACAGGACCACGTGAGGACGCCTTCAATAGCACTCCAAGGGCTGAGTGGTTCCATGTCGCGTATTGGTTGATAACTGTCTGGTGCTACTGCTGGTGGTAGATGGTGGTGGTAGGTTTTTGTGGTTGGTGGGTGGTTGTGGTGGTAGATGGTAGTGGTAGGTTGTGAGTGGTTGTGGTAGGTGGTGATAATGGTAGGTTGTGGTGGTAGTGATTGGTGATGTTGGTGGTTGTGGTGGTAGGAGATAGATGTTGGTGGTAGTAGTAGGTGGTGGTGGTAGTAGGTTGCAGTGGTGATGGTAGGTGCTACTGTTGGTGAAACTAGTGGTAGTAGATGATGGTGGTGATGGTGGTGCTGGTAGTGGCATGATAAGTCACAATCAACTACTGCTGATCATCGTAAGATTGTGGTTATGCACCGGAGTCACGTATTCCAGGGAGGGGGGGTCTGGTAGGGCTGGTAGTGGTGGTGGTTGAGAGATAGTGGTTCATTGTTAGACGATAATTGACAAGTAGAACCACAAAGAGACTGGTGATTGTTGTAAGATGGTGGTTGTCGGATAGTGGTTGTTGTAAGATGGTGGTTGTTGGATAGTGGTTATTGTAAGATGGCGGTTGTCGGATTGTGGTTGTTGTAAAATAGTGGTTGTTGGATAGTGGTTATTGTAAAATGGTGGTTGTTGGATAGTTGTTATTATAAGATGGTGGTTGTCTAATGATTTTTATTATAAGAACATAAGAATATAAGAATGGAGGAAACTGCAGCGGGCCTATTGACCCATACTGGGCAGTCCCATTTACACCCGACCCCTATCGCTCATATATCCATCCAACCTATGTTTGAAGCTATCCAGCGTGTTCGAGTTAATGATGATGTTTGGTAACTTGTTCCACTCATCCACTACTCTATTTCCAAACCAATGTTTACCTATTTCGCGCCTAAATCTAAATTTGTCTAATTTAAAGCTATTGTTACGAGTTTGCTCCTGGTTGGATAGTTTGAGTACCTTTGTAATGTCCCCTTTGTTTAGCCCTGACTTCCATTTATACACCTCGATCATATCGCCCCTTACTCTACGTCTCTCGAGGGAGTGCAAATTAAGATGCTTTAACCTGTCTTTGTACTTAAGGTTCCTAATGCCCGGGATTAATCTTGTCATTCTCCTCTGAATTCTGTCTAGGGATTCTATATCCCTTCTGTAGTATGGTGACCAGAACTGAACTGTGTAATCCAAGTGAGGTCTCACAAGCGCAAGATATAGTTTTAGGATGACCTCGCTAGTCTTATAACTAACACTCCTTTGTGTGAACCCAAGTACTTTATTAGCCTTGTTTCGAGCAAATACACATTGTTTACTTGGCTTAAGATTCCTACTTATCATTACTCCTAAATCTTTCTCACAGTCGGATTTCTCTATAACATCGTTGTTCATCTGGAATCTGGTTTCTCTGTTTACATCTCTAGACTAAGTACTTTGTCCACATTGAATTTCATCTGCCATTTTTCAGGTTGTCGGATAGTGGTTATTGTAAGATGGTGGTTGTCGGATAGTGGTTATTGTAAGATGGTGGTTGTCGGATAGTGGTTATTGTAAGATGGTGGTTGTCGGATAGTGGTTAGTGTAAGATGGTGGTTGTCGGATAGTGGTTATTGTAAGATGATGGTTGTCGGATAGTGGTTATTGTAAGATGGTGGTTGTCGGATAGTGGTTATTGTAAGAGGGTGGTTGTCAGATAGTGGTTGCACATAAGAGGAACTAATGCACGTTGTAAAGACATATATCAAGTGTTATAATGAGGAGTTATTAAAGCAGTTCATTATAGCCTTAATGGTCAATGGTGTTGCAGGTGGAATTATAATGGTTAATGGTGCTAGATATATTTAATGGCGTTGATCATTATGTAGAACTGTAGGCTGTGTTGTGATGTGTCAAGTTAATGGCGTTGGTAAAAAATCTGGTTAATTTCTCTAAGCTTGATAGGTTAAAATCTCTAAGCTTGATGGTGGGTTTAAGTCTCTAAGCTTGATGGTGGGTTAAAGTCTCTTAGCTTGATGGTGGGTTAAAGTCTCTAAGCCTGATGGTGGGTTAAAGTCTCTTAGCTTGATGGTGGGTTAAAGTCATTTAGCTTGATGGTGGGTTAAAGTCACTAAGCTTGATGGTGGGTTAAAGTCTCTTAACTTGATGGTGGGTTAAAGTCTCTTAGCTTGATGGTGGGTTTAAGTCTCTAAGCTTGATGGTGGGTTAAAGTCACTAAGCTTGATGGTGGGTTTAAGTCTCTAAGCTTGATGGTGGGTTTAAGTCTCTAAGCATGATGGTGTGTTAAAGTCTCTAAGCTTGATAGTGGGTTAAAATCTCTAATCTTGATGGTGGGTTAAAATCTCTAATCTTGATGGTGGGTTAAAGTCACTAAGCTTGATGGTGGGTTAAAGTCTATAAGCTTCATGATAGGTAAGGAGATTATGATGATAGTTTATACTGATGAGAAATCCTTCAGGTTTATATATAGAAAAAAAACAATGTGGGTGACCAAAGACGCCTTGAGGTACTCCGTCAATGGCTAACTGTATATGCTATAAATGCTGAAACTTCAAGAGGTGACGGGGAAAAGGTCACAGGAAAAAAAAGTCTTAGGAAAAAAGTCACATTGAAAAAGTAAAAATTTGGGTTAGGTTAGGTTAAGTTAAGTGACCTTTTCTTTCCTGTAGTTTTCCCTGTGACCTTTTTCCTGTAACTTCTCCCTGTAACTTTTCCCTTGTGACTTTTTTCCTGTAATTTTTTCCTGTGACTTTTTTCCTGTATTTTTTTCCTGTAACTTTTTCCTGTAACTTTTTCCTGTGACTCTTTCCTTGTAAATGTTTTCCTAGATTCAATTCCACCTGACACTATACCACGTAAAGGCTTTCATTATAAACTATTCAACATTAGCATATTTAATGGTGGTGATGTTGTTTGATATGGTGTTAGTGGCGGATGTGGTGGTAGAGATGATGGTGGTGGCACTAGTGGTGGTTGTGGTGGTGGTGATTGTGGCTGTAGTAGATGGTAGTGGTTGTGGTAGTGGTGGTGATGCTTGTAACGGACCTAAGCAGGCGTGTTGGTGTTTTTATCAATTTATTTAGTGTTGTTATTTTTTTACTGTTGTTTTTGTTACTGTTATTATTATTATTGTTATTATTATTATTATTATTATTGTCATTGTTATTATTGTTATTGTTGCTGTTGTTGTTATTGTTGTTATTATTGTTATTGTAGTCGTTATTATTGTCATTATTATTGTTACTGTTGTTGTTATTGTTGTTATTATTGTTATTGTAGTCGTTATTATTGTCATTATTATTGTTATTGTTGCTGTTATTATTATTATTGTCATTGTTATTGTTATTGTAGTCGTTATTATTATTATCATTATTATTGCTATTGTTGTTATTTTTGCTATTGTTGTTGTCGTTGTTGTTTTTGTTGTTATTATTGTCCTTGTTGTCGCCTGTAATAATAACTGGGTGGGCGGTGGGTGTGGTATATTCGGTCTATATTCGGTCACCTGTAAGTCTCTCTCGCGTCCTTGGAGTTAATCACCGAGGAGCAATTTATTGAGAGAGCAGTTGGCCAGAATGCCTTCAAGGAGGACCCAGTAGTGAAGATTGTGGGAGTTAACGCATTTTGGTTAGTTAACATATATTGGGAGCTAGTTAACATTTATTTGGGGTGTTAACGATGAATATTTTATTAAGCGGGACTAGAATGAACCTCATTAACATATTTATAGAAGATAAGGAGATGAGTTAAATGGTTAGGTTAGGTTAGCGCCAGGGTGTCTAATCTTCATGTGGTCCTCATGGTGATGCACGGGATGGTGAAGAGTGCCTTCATTTACACTCCCTCGTTAGAGAAATTCATATTCACTGCATGAGCCGCCGCGCCGAGCCCGTGTACAGTATTATTTACTGCCTCTTAAATCCCATTGGCCGTCCCTTCATCCTTGTCTTATTGTACCTCACAGCCACGAGGCATCAAGACCCATTCACACCGTCTTTAGTCTAACCTCCTACTCGAGTTCCTCTGTGAGGCGCAGTCTTACGCAAAGGTTCCTCTAAGGCCACGTAGCCAAAGGGTCTTACAGTTTTGAAGCCACGTAGGTAAAGGGTCTAACGCCCGTATTGTTGAACAACATCTTCCCTTGCAGAGGGTCGTCGTGTTTCAACCCGAGTTTTAAACTAAATGAGACCTGAGGGACACCGCAGTACAGTACTTAACGGGGTGGTGTGGCGGTAAGATTAACTAATTCCAATAAAATTAATTTATAATATTGGAATTAGCTAACCTTACCGCCACACCACCCCGTTAAGTACTGTACTGCGGTGTCCCTCAGGACTCATTTAGTTTAAAACTCGGGTTGAAACCTGCAAGGGAAGATGTTGTTTAATAATACGGGTGTTAAAGTTTTGAGGCTACGGAGCTAAAAGGTCTTAGTTCTGAGGCCAGACATATACTCGTACAATCAATAATATTCCAACCCAAAGACGTTTCCTAATTCATTCAGGCTAATAAAAAAAACATATAGAATCGAAGCGGTCATATCTATACTGAGCACCAGACACCGCCCCTACAGGACTCCACCATCCCCGCCGCCTCTCGCCACCAACCTATTACAGCCCACACAAGTCTCTGTTATGTAAATAGAACTGAAATCAATAGCATCGCGATCTCCTCTTCACTTCGGCAGATCAAAGAAGCAGGTAATCTCTTTCTCTCTAGATGTTAATAATTAATTGTGTTATACCTGTAGCTTCTCTGAGGGCCAGGTAGAGCAAGTATGTAAACTAGAGACTATTTTGATAATTTGTTTATAAATCGGTACCTTATTTTATTGTAGTGTGTGTGTGTTTACCATATGGTCGTCATCGTTATCGTGTGTACCGGGATACGAAGGTGGCAATTAAAACACAAAGGAGAGTGTAATATATGTGGACGGCTCAATGTTATGCCAACCATCTCGGAGCTCACCTCAGGAGGCCGTAATGAACTGTTGCCTCTGCTGCGTCAGGTGAGTGTCGGAGGGGGGAGGGTACCTGGTGTGAACTTCCTACACTACACACAGGCAGCACAACACACGGCCCCTGAAGGAGTCTAGCGAAGACACCCTGCCGAATCGATGATGGATCGTCATGACAACCACAGATCATTATCGTTGTTTAGGGCTATTGTAGTGCGCTTACCAGGAGCCTCTAAACGATACCCTCTCCACACACCCCGATGATCACCTCACTACAACAATGGTCTATCGTGGTAGGTTTTTTATTTCCATTTCAGCTTTTTAACGTTTACATATTAAAGGAATTAAATTGATGACGTAGAGTTCAGTTCATTCGTTGTTGAATAAATTAAGTTAACTTGAGTTACATTAACTTCATCAGAACGTGAGAACTGAACCTATACAGTATATTATCGCATCAGAACTTTGTAAAACATGTTCGTCTTTACGGTAAATTTTCAAGTAAATTATCAGAATATAATCGCTCTGAATTTATATTAAACTAGACTTTTATCAGATCATTCAGAGTGTAGATAATTATGCAACGTTTTTTTTTAGTAGCCAAGTAAACAAAAATTTTTATCCAAGAAATTATTTTACCATAACCTGAAGCAACTCGTGTGTGTGTGTGTGTGTGTGTGTGTGTGTGTGTGTGTGTGTGTGTGCTCCCCCTCCTTCCCGAGAAAATTACATCATAACTGTTGCCAATATACGTGACTGTGGGCTAATGCAGGTGTGGGCTGGTGCAGATGTAGGCTAATGCAGGTGTGGGCTAATGCAGGTGTGGGCTGGTGCAGGTGTGGGCTGGTGCAGGTGTGCGCTAATGCAGGTGTGGGCTAATGCAGGTATGGGCTGGTGCAGGTGTGGACTGGTGCAGGTGTGGACTGGTGTGGGTTTGGGCTAGTGTAGGACTGGGCTAGTACAGATGTGGACTGATACATACATGAGCTAGTAAAGATGTGGACTAATACATATATGGACTAGTACAGATGTGGACTGGTACAGATGTGGACTGGCACAGATGTGGACTGGTACAGATGTGGTGCTAGTACAAGTGTAGGTTGTCCCTGCTTGAATACAGTGTTCAAGTGCGGCGGCGGCGGTGGCAGATCTCACACCAGACAAGACCCCAACTCATCCTCGTCTGGTTATCGAACAAGTTAAGAATCGAGTCGTGTCCAGACAACCATGTAATGTGGTGTTCGAGTATGATGTGTGGGAGAGAAGCTTTGTTATTATGTCCTGTGGTGGGGGAGGCTGTGTGTGTGTGTGTGTGTGTGTGTGTGTGTGTGTTCTGGGTAAATGGTGCACCGAATAAACTTGAGACACGTATGGAGGTAATTAACTCATCAGGTAATTAAACTTTAAACGTAATTACCAACTCCTGAAGTCACGGAGGTATGCGGAGGTTGACCTGGCCAGCACACACTGAGTCCCTCACCTCGTGTAGTGTTGGATTTTATTTACCCTTTTTCTTCATTAAATAAAGTATATTATAAATTTGTATGTTTTCTCGTCTGTAAAGAGTAACTATTATTGACTATTTGACTTAACTATTAATTTAACTATTGATTTGACTATTGACTTGACTATTGACTTGACTATTTCAACTATTTGACTTGACTATTAACCTGACTATTTGATTGACTATTGACTCGGCTATTGACTTGACTATTAACTTTACCATTTGATTGGCTATTGACTTGACCATTTGACTTGACCTGAGTGAAACCTCTATTTAACGGACTATTTGGAAAAGGAAAACCGCTATAACGAGGGTCTGATGTCACTATACGAGTATATCTGGAGAAGGAAGTCTTTTATATCGAGGTTCCTTTCAATATAAACTCCCCATCTAACGGACTATATGGAGATGGAAGTCCACTATAGAGAGAGTCCGTTATATAAATAGTCCGATATATAGAGTCCGTTATACAGAGTCCGTTATATAGAGAGTCCGTTATATAGAGAGTCCGTTATACAGAGAGTCCGTTATATAGAGTCCTTTATAGAGTCCGTTATAGTGTTATATAGAGAGTCCGTTATATAGAGAGTCCGTTATATAGAGTGTCCGTTATATAGATAGTCCGTTATATAGAGTGTCCTTTATACAGAGTCCGTTATAGTGTTATATAGAGAGTCCGTTATATAGAGAGTTCGTTATAGGGAAGGATTCACCGTATTAACACGTACCTGCAGCACTAAAAATATTAACTACACACTCACCTGGTTACTGTACCTGGCCACTTATTAATCTGCACCGACACACCTGATGTAATATTAATATGATTCTTACCTTAATATGTCATAGTAACGTTGACGCGTAATTCAGAACACCGGCATGACGTGTTTGTGTTATGGTGGGTAGAAGGAAAGTCGTCAGCTCTGGAGGGAATACCAAGACAGGGGCTAGAGACAGACAGAGATAAGAGACAGAATGAGATAGTGAGACAGAGATAGGAAAACGGAGAGAGAGACAGACAGACAGACAGAGAGACAGACAGAGAGCGAGAGACAGAGAGTACCAGTATTGATTTGTGGGTAAGTTGCCGCAGTAGTAACAGTACTCGGCTGGTAACCTCGCGGCCTTCTCATGTAGGAAGAAATCCCAGAGTCGTCGTCGGGGGCAGCAAGCGGCGGGTGTCAGGGAGGGTCATCAGAGACTACAACTACTCTACATACATACATACATACATACATACATACATACATACATACATACATCACTGTCTGTAACTAGAACCCCAGAATGACTTATTAGTTTTTAATGAGAGAATACACCTGTTGTTATCTTTACTTACCTGGTCTGTAACCCACGTGTGTATGTCCGGGTAGTCGTGTGTGGACTTGGTAATTACATCTCCTGGTGGTGTTGGTGAGTCAGTTAGGAAGGTGGTGGTAGTGGTAGTGGTGTAAATAGGGAAAAAAATCAAGGGGCTTATTCTGGTTACCACACAACTCCCGAACTAGGAAAATTAAATGACTTTTTTTTTCAATCGTTAACTCATCCATATTCTAGTTGTGGTTTTTCATGTTTAAGAAAAAAAAGAATTTGCATCTTAATGTTATGTAAATTTGCTTCCACTATTCATTCATCCCACAAGGTGATCATCTTAAAAAACAGGACAGGTAGACAGTCAAGGAAGGAATCTCTACACCGTCTTCTGTAAAATTCATGAATTCTTAAAGTTTGATGCATTTATTAAGCTGCATTTAGTCATACAGTATATTTTAGGCTATGTCTGTGTAACCCTAAAGTCTCTTGAAGTAGAGTTTGGCTCACGTCCAGTCAGAGAATTGGATGACATGAAGATTAGCCACTCAAGCTTATTCCACCTTAAGATTAACCTAACCTAACCTGAATTAACCTAACCTAACCTAACCTAACCTAACCTGAATTAACCTAACCTAACCCCCTCATGTAACATTAGGGTGTTTAATTATAATGTGAAATAAGCTGGGATGTCTAATCTTCAGGTGAACCAGTTAATTTATTAAAGCTAGACACCATAGCGGTGCCATACAGCAACACGACAAGTTCTACCTACGTGCAGTGGGCGTGTAGATTGGCGGGCGGGTAGGTTGGTGGGCGGGTAGGTTGGTGGGCCTACCAATAAGTGTTTATCGGTCTCCCCGGGTGACAGGAGCAGGACCCTCTACCACGTCTCATCCCAAGGTCGTGTTGGTTAAGTCATGAAGAAGGAAAAAAAACAGTGTTCCTCGCGTCGTCCTTGGAACAGACAAAGATCCTTATACCACCGCCGAGGAGGAGGAGGAGTGTAGTGAGGCTAAAAACATGTGGATTGTATTTCCTGGTCTGTGTTATGTCAAGATAATAAGCACCGGCCACGTGTTTGGTTACAGACAAGTTGAAAAGTTACGAGACATCATGTTGTGCTGGAACAATAAGTACAGCCGGTTATTTCTGTCTCGTGTTTCTCAAATAGAATAAAAAAAAATCACATTACACATGTAGTTGTAAATCCGGTTATCCAGTTATCCAATTTACAGGCAAGACAGGTCAGTTTCACAACACCTCTTATCAGTCTTACCATCAGTTTATTGGCGCGACCATAAACCCGCCTCCCTGGCTCCAGCGTCCGCCACACACACACATCCTTACCCTAGGGCCGCGCCTCCTCCCTTGTCCAGCATCAACCAACCATTCAAGCCATGTCTCAGGAATGTATAAAATAATCTGACAACTCAATTCCAGTGTCAGAAACTCACCAAATGCTAAAAAAAAAAATAATGCAACAAAAGATTCTGGCAATTACGTTTAAGTGGTGGAATTCAACTTACACTAGAGGAGAGTGGCCAATTGTGACACAGTGAACGGTGTTACGTAAGGGGACGAGGATACCGGTGCAGATGAGAGAGGCGACGGTCCTACACACACACACACACTTGGCCATGTTGTCAATGAATCCCGATGAATTGAAGATTGATTCACGAACACAACAATCTGTCGTATAATCCAGACGTTCCATAGACTACGACTGGGCTGGGCTGGGCTGGGAAGGCTCCTGGGGGCCACCACACAAAGGAAGAACAGCGCCGCGTCACCCTCCATTGTAGACACACGCACACACACACTGCCACTGTCAAGATCCCCGCGGCAAGAAACTACTGTACTCACCTGTGATTTATTGTGTCAACTTCATGCCTGGGAGCTGATGATGGACAGATTGGTTGATGGATGGATTAATGGACTGTTATATGGGCGGATTGGTAGAGACTGATTGATGGATTGGTGGATTGGTAGATAGACTGATTGGTGGATTGGTAGATAGACTGATTGTTGGATTGGTAGATAGACTGATTGATGGATTGGTAGATTGATGGATTGGTAGATAGACTGATTGGTGGATTGGTAGATAGACTGATTGGTGGATTGGTAGATAACTTAACCGAACATTTTTTTTGTGTACTGCATTTATCCCAAGGTGGAAAAATATTCATATAGTTATTCTCAGACGCGGACAGACATACAAACATCCGTAACAATGTGACGAGCTTCCTCCCTCCCTCTGGTCTTGGCCATTGGTCAAAATAACACCATTTTGACTATTGTGTTGGCTGGTCCGGTGTACTGTGTCTAAAGAACCGCCCTGTCGCTTTGTCTGCTACCGTCTTCTTCTCGTCTACTGCCTTTTTCTTCCTCTTCCTCACATTAACTAGCCACTCGAGGACCACTACACACACTATACCTACCTCCTCCTCCTCCTCCCCCCCACGCCAAGGAATTTTAGTACAGTACTCAATTTTATGTTCCTTGATCCCAAATGTTCCTCATAAGGTGTCGTGTTTGTACTGTGTGTGGTGGACGGGTAACGGCAGTAGTGAGCGTAACAGCAGAGGCGAGTGACAATGGCAGTAACAGTATCAATAGTAGCGGGCGTCACAGCAACAGGAACAACAGTAACGGGCGTCACAGCAACAGGAACAACAGTAACGGGCGGCACAGCAACAGGAACAACAGTAACGGCTCCTTGGCTGAGATTTTGCTAACAGTGGCAGGCAGCACAGCAACAGGAACAATAGCTACTAACAGACGGCACAGCAACAGGAACAACACTAACAGACGGCAGCAACAGGGTTTCTTAATGACGGGCGTCTCGGCGGCAAAACAACGTGGCGGGCGGCAGCAAGACACCAATAGTAGCGGGCGTCACAGCAACAGGAACAACAGTAACGGGCGTCACAGCAACAGGAACAACAGTAACGGGCGGCACAGCAACAGGAACAACAGTAACGGGCGGCACAGCAACAGGAACAACAGTAGCGGGCGGCACAGCAACAGGAACAACAGTAACGGGCGGCACAGCAACAGGAACAACAGTAACGGGCGGCACAGCAACAGGAACAACAGTAGCGGGCGCCACAGCAACAGGAACAACAGTGGCGGGCGGCACAGCAACAGAAACAACAGTGGCGGGCGGCACAGCAACAGAAACAATAACAACGGGCGGCAGCCAGCAAGAAACAACAGTAGCGGGCGGCACAGCAACAAGGAACAGCGCGGTAGCGGGCGGCACAGCAGAAACAACAGTGGCAGACACGGCACAGCAGCAGAACCAACAGTAGCGGGCGGCAGCAGCAGGCTAACAGTAACGGCACAGCAATAGGAACCAATGGCGGGCGAAGCGTAACAGGAACAACAGTAACCAGACGGCACAGCAACAGGAACAGCGAAACGGGCGGCACAGCAACAGGAACAACAGTGGCGGGCGTACGGCACAACAGGAACAACAGTAACAGACGGCACAGCAACGAAACAGCAGTGGCGGGCGTCTCTAACAAGGAACAACAGTAGCGGGCGGCTTTGTGGCAAAACAACTTATTAGCGAACGGCACAGCAACAAGGGCAACAGTAACGGGCGTCCTACCAACAGGAACAGGCGTGTGGGCGTCTACCAACTGGAACAACAATGCTGGGCGGCACAGCAACGAACAACAGTAACGGGCGGCGTAACAGGAACCAACAGTGGCGGGCGTCACAGCAACAGAATAACAGTAGCGGGCGGCACAGCAACAGAACAACAATGACGAGGCGTCTCTGTAGGGTGCTGATGGCAGACGCCACAGCAGCAAGGAACAACCGGCCTTGGAGCGGCACAGCAACAGGAACAACAGTAACGGGCGTCACAGCAACAGGAACAACAGTAGCGGGCGCCACAGCAGCGGGTAATAGGTAAGGTATATCACGCGACTATGAGGAACGAGCCTGGGGTGTCTGTTGGTTTTATCACGACGTAAATAAATGGCTGCAGGAATACCGGGCCCACACCCTCCCCTTCCTGCCTCCTGGGCCACCTAATGGTTTCCCTGGCCACCCCTCATCCTGGCCACCCTCCTCTTCCTTCCTCCTAGACCACTTAATGGTTTCCCTGGCCACCCCTCGTCCTGGCCACCCTCCTCTTCCTTCCTCCTAGGCCACTTAATGGTTTCCCTAGCCACCCCTCGTCCTGCCCAACCCTCATCTTGACCACCCTTCCCCTTCATCCCCCTAGGCCACCTACTGGTTTCCCTGGCCACCCCTCGCCCTGGCCACCCCTCGCCCTGGCCACCCCTCGCCCTCTGTACTCCCCACCCAATTTGCATATTGTTCAATTACTCAGAATCGATACTTTTTTTTCATTAATATTTTGAACTGTTTTCCCCCTAGAACCACTGTACATCTCCCTGTCTTCAAGAATGTTCATTACAGTATAGTGATTTAGTTTTCGGGAAGGACACGACCATAACGTATCTTCTTTCTTGTTCTTCTTCTTCAAATGAAAGATGGTTTAAGATGGCCGTTGTCAGGTCCTCGAGTACAAGAGTTAGTATTGGTTATGGTAAAGTCGTGTTGGGTGTCTGCCAGGGAGGAGAGTCAAGGGTCTGAGTGTGACCACCATGTTGTAGATGTCCTCAGTACTACTACTTCTACTACTACTACTACTACTACTGCTGTTACTACTATTAGTGTTGACTCCTGAGGGAAGATGTCTTAGAATCTCTCTCTCTCTCTCAAATACACCTACCACTTGTCCTTATTCGTTTTATTGAGAGGATAAGAAAAAAAAAGGCGACACTGGTCTCTGAGGTTAGCCAAGTGACCATGTCGAATCAATTTAGGTCGTGTGTTTTGTGCTTGTCGCTGTGTTGTGCCTCAGGAGTGGAGGACGGCAGGTGTGGATATGCGGAGGTGTGTGTATGGTGTAGGGGTGTGGGTGTGTAGATGTGTGGTGTAGAGGTGTGTAGGTCTGGGTGGAGGTGTGGAGGTGTGCATGTGTAGAGGCGTGGTTGTGTCCAGGTTGTGTACAAATAGCTCAGATGATGTATACCTGTAGAACCAGAAGTTTTTAATGTGGAGTATTATGGGAACACCTGAAGATTAACCACCCTAACTGTACGTGGAGGTTAGGTTAGGAGTGGTTGATCTTCAGGTTAAACAAGCTGGGGGAGGTTGGGTCTAAGCTTCGATTGATCCATTTTCATTTATCTTACCTCGCAGCTTTATTTAGCTTCCAAGCATCTCAGGTAACTAAAAAAAAAAAAAAAAAAAACTCGGCCCACAGCCATCACCAGTTGTTGTTGTTGGTGTTGTGCAAGAGTGCGTGACCACAACAACAACCTGAATGATGATGATGTTACTTTCTAGAGGAGGAGGAGAGGAACCTATCTACCTCATGCCTTTTAAAACATCAACATCGGTCTCTTTATCTCACTTCGACTCCATCTTAAAACAAAAACAACTCTCTAGTCTACACCGAATATGTTAACACTCTTCCACTTCATAAATATTAATCATCTCTATAACAACAACAAAAACTGACGCTACTCCTCGTTTTCATGTAAATTCTATGGATGCCACACACAGAAAAACCCATAAACATTTACGTAAGGTTCATAAATCATGGAAGAGGTTGGAGAAATGTGGAGTATCAAATCCTTCTGAACGCGGGATCTAGATACATGTGAAACTAGACTATTACTATTACAAATATTTCTGTACAGGGGATCTAGATACATGTGAAACTAGACTATTACTGTAACAAATATTTCTGTACAGGGGATCTAGATACATGTGAAACTAGACTATTACTGTAACAAATATTTCTACACACAGGATCCAGGTACAGGTGAAACTAAATCACTACTGTGTAAGGTGATGTGTCATTAAAGTGTCAGGTTAGCTATCTACTACAACCTTGGGAGCTGGAAGGAAGGGGGTGGGGGCTAGGAGGAGACTGGAGTAAGGGGCAGGAGGAGGCTAGGCTACTGGGAGTGGGAGGAGGAGGAGGCGGCGGCTAGAGGGAGGTAGTGAAGGATGGGAGGGAGGGAAGTGTCGCTTGTAGGCCGCTTGTTTTTCATGTGGTGGTGAGGCAAGGACCAGTTTACAACACCCGCCGGCCGCCCGTACGCCCATCCCGTCCAGTACCACCCAGCCACCACCACCTAACTCACTTCTTAAACAAACAAACAAACGTACTTGACATTCTTAACACTGCATACTTCAGTGCCATAAAATTGTGTATAAAAATCCTATCACATTCTTGTTTGTGTGTGTGTGTGTGGCTTGTAAATAATAATAACAACAACAATAATAATAATAAAGTTGTTGTTGTTATACAGTTTGTTTCTGAGAATAAGATACATAATACCATTGGACTCCAAACTACAGTAAACTAATCGCATTACATAGACCGATACAGTACAGTCACAGGTACAAAACATGATTGAGATGTGATATAAATAATAAGTGTATGACATAAAGTAACCAATTATTGAGACATGCTGTAATACGTGATAGATCGTTCAGTAAGTCGGACTCTGTGTGTGTGTGTTAAAGAACTTTCCAAACTATTTTTATATGCAGATGAATACATATTAGAGTTATAACATGCGTCAATTATCCCCCAAAAAAAAAGAAATTAATCAAATAGAATCCTAGTTTTAATATTGTCTCTTCTACGTTTCATTCCCTTGTCTGGTGTGAAGTTTCCTCCGCATTAATGGATCGTGATGCTCAGCTCTTCCTCGTCCTCTTTGATCCGACACCTGCAGCGTTTCAATCACCAGAGGAGATTCTAATCTGACGTGATCGCTCTATGATCCTATACATTACATCCTCTTGTGTTTTTCATTGTTCCACCGAGAGAATATTTAGGAATTTATTGTATTGTTCATTTTTCCCACATTTTCTTATCACTAAGATTTTCTTTCTCAATGTTTTAATTAATGGATAGATGAGTTATTTATTTTATTACATTTAGTTAGTCACGATATATAGATCGATTTTTTTTTTTTTCAGTTACCCATTGGAGTCATATTCGAATGTAAAACTCTCAAGTTAAATGGGACAGAACAAGTTTTTATAGACATTGTAGCATCGTCTGGACGGAGTAATGTGCTGTTTAAGCAAGATAAATATATAGTAATTAAATATATTATACACCAGTCACAGTTTCTTTAGTTATGAATTTATTAGATACTGAAAACGGAGGCGAGGTGTCCTTTAGTTATGGAGAACTTTCCAAACAAATTAAGGAAGAGAAAAATACAGAGTTAAACAATAAAAGTTTTACATGGAGACAAATTTACAAACATACTTTCAATGACGTGATGGCTGCCAGGACATTATGACTGTTATAGTGAACGGCATAAATCATCACAGGGTAGACTATTTAATAACGATACCTCACAAAAACAATTCCCTCGTGCTTGGTTTCATGAAATATATAACATTCAGTAACTATAACATGTGAAATATCTGGTAATATTGTTAACAAGGAAGCCCTGAGACACGAGAATAATCTACATCGATGTGTGTCGTTGCCTGAGAGAGACTCTAGATCCCTCTGTGTCATGCTTGTGAACACTCGACCAGCAGGAGCCACCTTATAAATATAGCCGCGTGTTTACTATCTGTCGAGGCTTACAAGGCGTATGGCTCATTATACCGAACTCCTTGCTTAATAACTCTTCTCTTATTTACAAAGTCAGTATAATGAAGGTTGTGTTTATGTACAGTAAGTATATCTAGACAAAGCTTTTAATATCAAGACATCTGTAAGTATGTTTGGAGAGCCTTCAGACAGGCTCAGCGTGTTGGTCACATTGTTAGCCGGATACTATCAGTGCAGCATCACAAGGCCCTGTGATCTGCCAGCAGTATCAGGCCGTGTGATCAAGCCGTCACTCGGGAAGGATGGTCGAGGACTCACCTGCAGGGTAGATGAGAGTCCACTGAACCGACTTTATCTTTAAGTTCCAGGTTGCTGGTTGACATTAACACCTTTTAACATGGTCCTTAAACTACTCTCTCTCAGGGACTATCGCGCTCATGTAAGGGACTATCGCGCTGATGTAAAAAGTTATATTTTTGTTTTCTGTTGTTAAATCCAATACTTGTGGGAAATAATAATGTTATTGAATGTGTAGACTTACCTGTACGAGGGTATGTGATGGAGAACTCCCTGAGAAGTACTTCCAATCTGTCCAACCAAGAGTGGAGTCACCTTTAGTGTTACCCATGGCCATTGTGTCTATTGTTCAGTCACACACACACACACACACACACACACACACACAGGTGCAGTATGTATCATAAATTTAGAGAATTATACAGTATACTTAACCGAGTAAAATGTGTCGTGTATATTTTGTCGTCGAGCTTGTGAGGTGAATCTCGTTTTAGCAAATTAGGACACGAGACTGAGACACCGACGAGAGACAAATGGTTGATGGGAATCTGTTAAATTTGTCGTATTTGAGTTTCTATTTGTCTGTGATGGTTTTAAAGCATACCTGGACTAGTGAGGGGTCAGGTATAGTACTGTTATCATCGAGCAGTACACCTGGAGTAAACTGTGTTAGTTTACCTTTACGAGTGACCCAACGGCCGTCCTTCACTGTGCCCGCCACGCCCACCACTCCAGGTGAACCAACGCCCAGGGCCCGCGGCCAGGGCTGAACCATGAACCAGTGCTCCAGTGTGCACAGCTGGTCCCTGCCACTGCTGCCGAACATTCTCAAGTGGCTGTAAATAAACCAGTGATGACTGCCTAAAGCTGACACTCCACCCTGGGCTGACCTAAATTTTTATACATGTTTGCTTAAACAAAATTCTTATTGATTTTTAGAATATAAATATCATGTGGTTGGTAGAGATGTTTATAATTGATCAAATGTTTGTATATTTTACCCCCAGTTGGGTCACCTCACTCGTCCAGAACCCCACAGCCAGATAGGTGTCTAGGACTTCTACACGTATATGTAATGAGGTAGCCGTGAGCCAGGCCACCTCCTCGTACCTGCACAAAGAACAAGTTGTTTGCCCGGGCGTCTGTGAACAAGAGTCGGCAAGGTAATGGGGGGCGAGATAGACAAAGTTTTTTCTCATTATTTGCACCTGTAACGACCCGCTAACAGTTGAGATAGGTGCCGGAACACGCCAGAGCTCTCATTAATGAATTCCAGGGTCAGGCTCCTGCGATAGTGTCAGTAGCTGGCCTGTTCCTCTGCCGCTAATGTTAACTATTACTACCAGGCATCGGTGGGTAAACTACCTGCTGTAAACCGCTGCCTTATCATTCTTATTTCCATCCTCTTTCTTAAGATACTTATAGGAATGTAAATATAGTGAACGTGCGGTACCTTCCAATTGTCTTTTTTGTCACACTCTTATAATTATAACCTTTGATCATTATCTTATTGGTGTTTTGGTTTTATTGTCGTAGATTAATTAGTTTAGTCCCTCGTCTACACACACACACAATTCCTCACTGGAAAGAGAGGGACGGCAGAATAGTCCAACGTTAAAAAAATATTCGAGACTCAAGACTGCAGTAAGGTTGAAAAATATTTAAAGATTCTTCGATATTTACAGAAGAAAATTGAACAAGTTTCCTCAAAACCTACCCGACCAACCTGGCTGTAAAGATTATTTATACAGAATGACGGGCTTAAAGCAACAACATCCTGCTTGATCAGGTCATCAGCCGGGAAGTTTGGTTTCTCGCTGAGCTACAGGGAGAGACGAGAGACCCCCACCCTCTTGAACCGTCTCCAAGTCCTCCTCAGGCACTGGTGATAAGAGGAGGAAATCCTTTGTGTTGTAATGTCGATAAAGACAGATCACAACGCCTCAAGTATATATTTAACGTGTTTATGGAAGATACACGCGAGTGTTTGGCGATGATGAGAAGAGAGACGACCTATGAAAACTTGTCATACGATTCTGTAAGAGAGAGAGTAAGAGAGAGAGATGGCTTATAAAACAAATGACAACTCGGTTAAAATTTTGAGAGCTAGGAGGCTGCCTACCGTGTCAGGAAACATAACATAACTTATTGACCAACCACAAGTCTCCTTTTTTTCACTCCTTTAACCCAACAGTACAGCCAATCAGTATACCGGGTTTACTCTTAGAAGAAAAAGCAAAAATCACACAGACACAAGCACTGATCTGTACCCTCCATGTTTTTTCCCCTCTCCTCACCATCAGTTTTCGTACAATTTTCTCTTATTTATTGTTTCTAGTACTGATATTCAACAATCCAATAGTGTTTTATTGGTTTTTTTTTCTTATTACAGTTTATGAATAAGTTTGGTGTTTTTTCCACTGATTGTCCTTCCGGCTTCGAGGTTTGGTTAAAGGTCGATATTTTGATACTAGGTTTCTGGTTGTGACGTTTTCGGAAGCCTTTGAATTTTTTAGTTTTTCCTTTTGGGAGTCAACTAAAACAATACCAATTTAGTGTTAAGCTTATGAGTACAGCCTATCCAACAGTAGTAATAAGATCTCAGTAGACAAAGGTTGCGGTTTCTTTTATTCATTCAGTTTGAAATCTTGTTTTGTCAACTGCAAGAAGTAACGTGTTGCAAGGCAGTTATTTTATTTTGATCCTTGCCTGTAAGCTGGGCTCGCTAGTGCTCTTTAAGGGTCGGTATTGAAACCTGTTCTGCTTTGCTGGTGTTGGTGTGAGGCATTCAACTCTGGCTGTCTGATTATCGCTAGTCTCAAATATTGTCTGCGGTATGACTTTTACCTGACTTCTGTTCTCAACACACTTGTCACATACATTTATTTATATATTCAAGTTGAGTCAAAGTTATAGATAGAAATTCACCTATGATAAAATACTCGTCAAATAACTTTACTACATATTACCTGTGTGGTGTGAAGTGATGATATATCTCTGGTTATCAGTACTCTTCCCGCCTGAGAGTTGAGTCGAGGTGTTTACTGTGAAACCCGACGACTACGCCCATACCAACTTGATTCAGTAGACAGTAGCCCATTTGCATGCACGCCAGCAGCAGCGGCCAGTAGAGTATCAGCGAAAGGTCAGGGGAGCTTCTAGTGACCGATGTGGTGGAAAATCCATTAACAAACTCTCTTGCCACAGTGAATTATTTACCTCATCCTCAACGTTGTTTTGTGAGTGTTGAGAACTTGTTCATACGCCAGAGGGAGTTATACACGGTATCACTTGAGTTTCGTGCAGTCCCCGTGGCAGGTCTCGCCTGACGTGAGGTACCAGACTTTGATAAGATCCCAAAAAGGTTTTCTTGAGGTCGTAAATGTGTTGTGGGGGCATGCACGACACACCTATCACTTGGTTAATTATCTTCAACAACAACTAAACTCGTTCGGGAGGCAGAGATATCACAGGACACAAAGACTGCTGCCATTTACAGCTGAAAATAGTCAGACCACAACATGTTGCTGATGATGCCTCTATAAACACCGGGGGCAGTAGCATCACCCTGAGGGATCGCGTCAATACTAAAGGACTCGAGTTGTTTTATCCTGTTACTGTGAGGTTAAGAAACATCCAGACTAAAACATCCTAAGATAAATAACATGAGAGGTTGATTGATCTTTATTGAAGGGTTGCAATGTTCCTCCAAGGTCATGATATCACTTGAATCGAGATTGTCACATTGCCAGCGTCCCTACTAGTATACGGTGCTTCCTTCTCTCTCTCTCTCTCTATTGATATGTAAATGTCAGTGAATCTCCGTCCGCTTTATTGAGGGTCAACATTCCTGCTACCTCGGGACTGCCTTCTGACGTTCACTCATTTAACTACATCTTTATCATTCAGTAAAATTGCCTTGAGAGTTTTTTGGAGTCCCTAACAGGTTTATTCATTGTTACATTTGGTCTGGCAACAGCTAGACTCTCAGAACTTTTCAGTGTACATGTTGAGAACTTTCCTGTGTATGAGGTTATGAACGTAAAACTTTTTCAAATTTAGTGTTTATATGATTTCCTTATAACTCATATTGCCAAACGACTTACTGTGTTATTGATATCATTGTTATTATTATTCTCTGTCCTCTTCTAATGTTCCAGGTCTATTGTTTTTGTTATCTATATTCTATCTACCTTCCTCAGACACAACAATCCCGATGTTAAAATGATTGAAATTGCTCCCATAAACCAATAGTCTAGCCTAGGGAATATTTTAAGGTCCACGCAACATAATTTATTTCAAGTATATTCCTTAATCAAGTATTAGAAGAATGTGTAAGGTTATTTTGAAGTTTTTAACGTTTATGATGAAACAAATTTAACTACAAGTACATAAAAATGAATGGATCAGTAGACGACAGTTTTGAGGGTTAGTTAGGTAGGTCGCCTCCCTGTCTTAGTTCTATGTCCAGGAGGGGAAGTCTTCGCCTAGTGGTCATCAGCATTCATCATGTGATCTCTGCCTGGTGGACACTCGAGACTCCACCACGCGTCCTTCCCTCGTCACTCTGATGTTATCGTGTCTGGCGTCTTCTTCGCAGGTGTGTGTAACTGAAGACGTGATGCTTAGACGTGTCCTTCAGGCGTCCCTCATGGTGGTGGTGAAGGGCGTGATGGCGGCAGCAGGAGGGATGAAAAATATCTGTGTTTTGCCTGAAGGGAATGAAGCATTTATTGAGAACTGGTTGATCCATTATAGAACTAGCAAGGTCATCGGGCAGCTACAAGTAAAAAGAAAAAAAAAACTTGTATCTTGTGGAACGCCTCTACTAGTCGTCTCCCCTGACCCGTTCTTCTTTATCTTCTCTTTCTACTTTTCTCAGGTCTGTTTACTTGCAAGTTTTTTTCTTTACTACAATACTTTTTTTTTCATTTCTTTCTAGTTCTTTTCTCCTTTCGGTTCTTATTCTTTCTTTAGTATCCCCACTTTTTTCTTTCATTCTTCTCAATCGTGTATCGTATGTTTCATCACCCTCTGGCCCCCATATCCTCCATGACAGGATTACAGGTAAAGGTAGGTAATGCAGCAGTAGAGGGAGGGAGGGAGGGAGAACCACATCAGTCCCCAGGCATGAGTTATCACACACACACACATACCTCCTCTGGTTTTATGATGCAGGTCGCTCGCTCGCTCTGCCAGTTTCCTCTTTTGGATGGAGTCTTCGGTAATGTATGAGCTTCCCTGATGCCAAGCGAGTCTCAGGTGCTTATTTTATCTCAAGTGGATATTTCAGTCAAATCATCGAAAAGTTATTGTTCAGGTGTCTTTGTTAGGTTCAGAGGACTGTGTGCTTTAAGTGTGCCCTCTCCTGGTTACATACAGTACAGCGTATTAGTCATTGTGTGAGGCTGTTTGTCTTTTTTTTTTATTCTGAATAATGTGATATTAGATCGACTTTTGTTCGCTATTTTTGGAACTCGGTCCTTGGATCAAGTGCTTCTTTTTTGCTGCTTGTTCACAAATGTTGCTAACGATGATAACAAATTTCGTGGTCGAAGAAGGATACTCGGATTACTTAAAAGGCAGGCTCTCTCTCTCTCTCTCTCTCTCTCTCTCTCTCTCTCTCTCTCTCTCTCTCTCTCTCTCTCTCTCTCTCTCTCTCTCTCTCTCTCATGCACGCGTTCATCCATTACTTTTACAAGACTGTGAGTCATACCTACCTGGCGTCGCCTGGTGGGGCCCTCCTATCTCCCTGTGCCCGGTCACCTACTACTAAGAAAACGACCTTTTGCATCTTATAAATTCATTGCATAACTTACACACTCGCTACAACGCATATCAATAAACTCCTCCTCAAAAGTCTAGTAGTCATAAACTCCTCCTCAAAAGCCTAGTCATACAGTCATCCTCAAAAGCCTAGTAGTCATAAACTCCTCCTCAAAAGCCTAGTCATACAGTCATAATCAAAAGCCTATTAGTCATAAATTCATTCTCAAAAGCGTAGTCATACCTTCACAAGCCTAGCCAACTCGTAACAACACCCTGGCCATCATTCTCATTAATGTTTTTACTATATACGTTTGAGAACTTTATATAATAGGGATATAAATACCATGATGACAGAGCTCTCAGTAGCACAATGACTGTACCACTTCATTAAGGCTCAGTTTGTCTATTTATTATCGGACTATTGAGTTAAATCAGGTTTGGATTATACTCAATATCATAATTCTCTTCTTTTTTTGTAACGCTAGTATAATAATCTCTATTGTAAATTACTATTAATGCTGATTTATTAAAACGCTACGTAACCATTATATAATAACATATGCTGCGCCCCATATGTCTATTATTATTATTATTCCGCCCTTGTCTTCACCATGTTTCAACACTGTCCTTCACCTATTGTCTTCAGCTGCTAAAACGTCGTGTATCGTAATGAGGGGTTGTGGGTAGCTGATTAGGCTTCGCAGTAAGGCGTCGATCAAGTTGGCTTGTCAGGAGGGAAGGAGCACTTGAGATAATACCCAACTGCCCGTGTGTCGAATACCTAAGGAACCCGTGTGTTTGTGCTGCCCCCGTGTGGCAAGAATCTGCATTTGTCATTGTCTTGTTATAGTGTTGAGGTTTTTTTTGCTTTACCTTATCATTATTTCTTAAGCAAACTTGTTTATAGGAATTGTCGTCTGCTTAACTATTATATGCGTTTAAATATAGAAAATTATAAAACAATATTTGTAATTCAGTTTATTTTCAGGATTTGTATTCGATAAAGATTTAATATCCAGCCATGACTAATTACCGAAGGCCGAGGTATTTAATTTATTTTATAGTAATTCATTAATAATTGTATCTGGAACTATTTAATCCTCTGTTTCATAATAATGTATCTCTTAATTGGTAATCGGTGATGACTCGGTGTATTTACTAACTTAGAATACGGGATTGAAGGCCTTAGTTTTTTTATTATTATTTTTTATTGGGCACTCCCCTACATCCTTGTGTAAGGTGAAGCGCAGAAGCGTTTACAGTGCCCAACAGGGAAGCATGCTAAGTTCATGCTTGCCTTTATGTCTCACGAGTTAAGGGCGTAGAAGCCTGAAGAGTCATTGGAAGCTCCAACAACTTGTCCCTGAATACGAATTCACAACTTTCGACTTGCACCAGGTACCTACTTTACTGCTCGGTGAACAGGGACTAATGGGAGCTAGGAAGTAAGTCCAAACAACTTCCACCGGCCCGGGAATCGAACCCGTGACATCTCGCCAAGGCCTTAGTAAGTTGAACGACTCCGCCTGGTTCACTTATAGCCCCCAGGGAACACACACACATGACCATTATCATCACAGGAAATAGTCACAATAGGTAGTCACGCCCGCCATATACCCTATCATAATCTATATATTGTTAGCCTGGGAATAAAATGTCTTTGTGTTCCTAATATATTATTCGTTTAAAAAAAAAGTAAGATCTGTTTACTTTTTTCTATTAGTTATTATTAAAAACAACCTGATAGTTAATTTCTCTCATTATTTTGGTTCCTACACTGTTAGCACACTCTCCATTGGCTTTACCACACGTTATTATTTCATTACCGTACACAATATTTCCACCTGTAAATAATTCTTCAGCTATTTACTCGCCTCTTTTACGTTACCTGTTGGTGTATTAGGAATTTGGGTGTTAGCACTATTATTTTTTTCTTATTTCTACTGTGCTTTTCTATGGACTTGCTTTGAGGAACACACACACACATACACACACACACACACACACACACACACACACACAACTGTTTATTGGCTTGAGAGGATCCAAGTATCAAAGATGGTGACTATAACTTACAAAAGAAAAACAAATTACAAAACTCTCTCTTTATATCTCTGGAAATATTGTGAAAATCCTGTCGGTCAACGTAACTCCTTCCTTGACGTGTTCCCATGTAATTTCACCTGGCTATCTTACCGAACACCTATTATAATAACGGAATCAAGGTACATTATGTTCTTCAGTGTCTTCCTACCACACCCCTCACTTCTCTCACCACCACTACTGTACTTCCCACAGATAACAATAAGTTCTCAGTCGCTATGGTATGAGTCACGTAGTTTTAGTGGGAGGATTGATGACGTGTGGGTGGATTTTCAACTCTTGGATTTTTTGTAATAATAATTGGTTTTGTGTTTAATTGTATAGATTTAATTGTTTTTTTTTATTTTGTAGTTCATATTTATATAAAAGTGTGAATATTTATTTTTTTGTATTTTACTTATGTATTGCATGATATTTATTGATATATTTTTTGTCTGTGGTGTGTGTGTGTGTGTGTGTGTGTGTGTGTGTGTGTGTGTGATTAAGGAATTGTGTTTATGAGAGTATACGTGTGTATGTGTTAAACCAGCCCTGTGTGCGTGTTGCTTAAGTGCCTGCGCGTGTGTGTGTGTGTATCATTATGCCTACGTGTGTGTGTGTGTTCGTGTGAATATTATGTCTGTGTTCATGCCTGTCTGACGCTCGTAGTTCAACGAGAGAGTCCGTCTGTTTCTTTGTGCCGTTAACACACCAGCTCGTCTGGTGTGTTAACTAGGAGAGGGTGAAGGATGTGTTACTTAGCTAGGAGAGACTCAAGGATGTGTCACTTAGCTAGGAGAGACTCAAGGATGTGTCACACAGCCAGGAGGGGGGGGGGGTAGCTTCACCACAACAGACACTGGCCAGGAGGGATAATTTAACTAGTGTCTTTGACCTCAGTACGTCCTGTTGCATTTCGTGTCCCTGAATGTTGTGTGTGTGGAGAGAGTTGTGTTTGCATCAATCTCTCTCTCTCTCTCTCTCTCTCTCTCTCTCTCTCTCTCTCTCTCTCTCTCTCTCTCTCTCTCTCCACAGCATCATCAATGTACTAGCCAGGACATACAAAGGAATCATTTCTTACCTTTATTTCCCATCCATTGCCATACAATAATTTCCACTCGGTCCTTAACTCACTTAACCTAACCATTACAACAACAGTACACCGTGAAGTCTTGTTTAGCATCTTCTTCGCCTGGAGGAGGAGGAGGGAGGACCTTAGTAAACAAAGTACAACAGTGGCTATTATCTCGCTCTTCTTCACCTCCAGATATAACTAAACAGACTCAACAGATGTCCGAAGCCTTGGAGGTTTGACCTGTGGACCGCCTGTGGTAGAGCCGAGGCCGAGAATCTTTCCACGCCTGCGGATGTGGCCGAGGGAGGGATTTTTAAAGCCAATTGCCGAGAACCACTCAATTTGACCTTCACGGTGAGGGTCGCCTGGGATAGAGGTATTCGTGATAGCGTTTGTTATTGGCATACATTTTTATTTTTATTTATTTATTTTTTATGTGTGAGAGGGTAGGGGGTGGGGCGGGAGGACTGGGTAGGTAGGGGAGGGAGGGGAGAGGTAGGGGAGGAGGGGAGTAGGTAGGGGAAAGAGGGAGGGGTTGTTACGGAGGGCGAGGGTATCGTTGGGGAGGAAGGGGGGCAGTTAAGGGGGAACAGATGGGGGGAATATTTGCATCACGATGGTCAAACACCATCGGGTAATATTTTATAAGTTTCTTGGTAACTTGACTGTACATAAAACCCAACACATCATCCTATTAATTAAACACAGGAGCTGCAACGACACAGACAAGGTATAATTAACTCAAGGTAAACAGTCACCTGAGGAGTTTTTCAATTTTCCTTTTAATTACGTTACCTGAGGTTTTTTTTTGGGGGGGGGGTTTGTTGATGATTACCTCCGCCGCAGCTGGTCCTGGGAACCTCTTAAAATGTTGGTAATGAAGTGTGTTTGGTTAAGGTTTCCTGGATTTTTTTTGTTTTTGTTTTACTTGCAGAATGTATTGGTTTGGTGGTGGACCGTGTGTGTGTGTGTGTGTGTGTGTGTGTTCGTACGTTCATACACCTTTCCTTGCCACCACTTAATATATTAAAAACTCCTTCACACTCCACGAAATCTGCACAAGGCAACAAACTGAGTAAACACTACCCACTTGAATCATGACCTGACCAAAAAGTGGCCACGCCCTCCTCCTCCTGCCACAGTGTTGAGGAAGGCGTGGAGCAGAACACATACCGTCTAGCAGGGAGGAAAGAGAACCTACCCCCTCAGGTGAGTTGTGGTCCTTGTGTACATACAATCACTACCATTACCCACAATTCATAGCCTAAATAATATACGCTGGTCAGGTTATAACAAAGCTGACCCTTCACGCCGTTACCTTATGAAGCAGTGAGAGAGTCTTAAGACCTACCAGGAGTATTATGTGCCACACCATCACCACCTGCTGCCTCCTTTACTTTATACTGCGTGTGTGTGGAGGTGTTGTGCGTCATCTCCTGCAGTAGGTCCTGTCTCTGTGTAGTGTTGTGACACCTGAGCCTGAGAGAGTGATTCCTTGACCTGACCTATTTCCCCCCTCCCTCACACCTTCCTCCCTCTGCTGTTTCATGACCCGGTGACCTCACTAGGGTAAAGGTGAGTGACCCTGACGTGACCCCCCCCCCCGTCACTGTAGTCCTCGCTCGCAGCTCTGAGACGACCAACCATCTCTTGTGTTTCTCGCCATTTCCACAAGATTACCTCAAACAATTATCCTTTACTCAAAGCTTCTTAATTATTGATTAAATATTCATGAGGATAAAGTACTTAGTTCGTTAGGGTGGTGTTTATTTACGGATGAAGTAATGGATGTAAAAGGTAAAGCCATTAAAATGTTAATGTTCAAGTCTCCTGTAAATATGATAGACGTTAATGAAGAGAGAGAGGGGAATTACCATAAATAAACATGGTAGTTCTCCCTGACAGTAAGAGAAAACGGTGGATCAACATTAACCATCAGTGGAAGGTGTTAAAGAGCCATGGCGGGAAACCTTACCACCATCACCACTACCTATCACCACCACCACCATCACCACCACCGCCTATCACCACTTCTCAACACCATCACCAGTCAAAATTCTCGATGAAAATACTCCAGACAGAATCACCGCATACTCCATAATACATAAAGTATACTATTACCCGAGCGGAGAGGATTACATCAGCTGTCGTCGTCAGTCCTCAATCTGTGAGAAAATGTGAAGCTAGCAATAGCATAGTGTTGGGCTGAGTCAGTTTCCGCCGGCTGCAGTTCAGGGTGGAGTGGCGTAACCCAGTCCTTCCTCCCACCACCACTTTACACGTTAATAAATATATTTTGTCAATAACTATCAAATAATCCATAAATACATTAATATTTCTACCAACAGGTATTAAAGGATATTTATATTATATTAACCTAGATATTTTCAACAGGTATATATCCTATATATCTACACTATATTAGCTATATCTATTTTTTTGTAGTGAATAATAATGAATGTATAATATTTCTGTCAGTAAAAATTATATTTATGACGATTACGTGAATTTACTGTCACGAATATTATTTTACGATGTATATATTATTTTCACCTTTTACCACCGTGGGAATAATACCACCTAGGCTATATATATATATGTTCCTCTGGTAAATATAATTGTCTTTGTAGATATAACAAGATGAATATACAGATTACTAATACCTACATAGGATATTAACCCATCAGCTGGCCACACAGGTAAACTTTACACCTGAAAAATACGAAGAAATTTAAGTCGACAAATTACCATCTTCTTGTTGATATATAAAGCTATCCTAAAATATCCTAAATGAGTCAAAAGAATCAAATTAAGTCTTAACACATTACCGGGGTGACTAAGAGAACATATTAGCACTGATAAGAATATGCTAATTAACGCTTCTAATTGACTTGTTATCATGTACTACATTTGGGGAGTTAAATTAATTGTGTTAATGTTGCTGTTGAATCATTAACATAGATTTTGATTTTGTTTTTTGGTTTTTTATTCCTAAGAAGTTTACCATTGCAGTAACTTTTTTAAAACTCTACGATACAAAAATTACTTTATTTCTTGTTTGTCTATAATAATCTATATTTTTTTAAGTTATTCACAATAGGTTCTGTTAAAGTTCCGTTAAAAGGTTCAAAATCAGTTATACAACCTGCAGTGAAGCGTTTTCTTCAGGTGGGTGGGGCGAGTGTTATGACGTCAACATTAAGCTCGTACAGGATTGGTTAGTTTTGACGTCATCATTGGAAAGTCCTATATGATTCGTTAGCTGTGACGTCACCGCTTAAGATTCCACATTCACTGGTCTAGCTATGACGTCATTGCTAAATTCATACATGATTGGTTAGGTTTTGACGTCACATGCTTTTGGTTAGAAATGACGTCATCGATTAACATTCATCATTGCTCAACAGTTGCGTCGCCTCATAACCAAATCCACAGTTTCAAGAATAAATTATTGACGGTTCCAGTTCCGGAGATTAGTATGGTTCCGATAAGATACAGAAGGATTCAAACTTAATACACCGACGAAAATAAATTACTAATTCGTTCAATTTTGAGATAAAAGAGAAAAATAAAGGGTGGAATATGCATCTTTAGTGTTCACCATCTGTCCAATGTTGCAGAAAACGAAAAGATTGCAACAGTTAACTGACCATTAGGAGCGTTTGACTGTATAGTGTGTGTGTGTGTGTGTGTAGGAAAGAAGAAATAATGACGAGTCGCAACTGATAGCGATAACTTATCACCTGTACGAGACGACTATAGATGGGAAAATACGATGACAAATAAGAACATAAGAATGGAGGAAACTGCAGCGGGCCTATTGGCCCATACTGGGCAGTCCCTTTTACACCCAACCCCTATCGCTCATATATCCATCCAACCTATGTTTGAAGCTACCCAGCGTGTTCGAGTTAATGATGATATTTGGTAACTTGTTCCACTCATCCACTACTCTATTTCCAAACCAATGTTTACCTATCTCGCGCCTAAATCTAAATTTGTCTAATTTAAAACCATTGCTACGAGTTCGTTCATGGTTGAATAGTTTGAGTACCTTTGTTATATCACCTTTGTTTAGCCCTGCCTTCCACTTATACACCTCTATCAGGTCGCCCCTCGCTCTACGTCTCTCGAGGGAGTGCAAATTAAGATGCTTTAACCTGTCTCTATACTCAAGGTTCCTAATGCCCGGGATTAGTCTTGTCATTCTCCTCTGGATTCTTTCCAAGGATTCTATATCCATTCTGTAATACGGTGACCAGAACTGAACTGCGTAATCCAGGTGTGGTCTCACAAGAGCAAGATACAGTTTTAGGATGACCTCGCTAGTCTTGTAACTAACACTCCTTTGTGTGAACCCAGTTTGTCAGCCTTGTTTCGAGCAAATACACATTGACAGGAAGACGAAACAACGAGACCAGAAGATATATACAATGAAAATAGTAAATGAAAAGATAATGAAACATCCGCTAGTGTTGACAACAAACACAAGTGGACCTTACGACCGACGCGACCACCTTGGGGGAGACCTTATACCTTCACCGCTATCACCACCGCCAATATCTATATATCTTATCTCACCACTCGGCCCATAGTCTGACTCACACGGCTTGTCAAGAGTACCTGGTAATGAACTTGGGCCATTTAGAACTCCCTCATGCATCATCTACAAGAATTTTAACTTATTCTACAACTAAAACAAGTAGTTGATAGGGTGTGATTCATGTTGGAGGTGAAGATGAGTGTTGATGGTGAAGTCTGGGGTGGAATGAATATATATTAGAGAGTATAGTGACGTCTTATCAGTGTGGCAAGAGAAGTTAGGAGACTTGGTGCAGTATTCTCTGAACATATCAGTGCCTAGTGCGGAGTGTGTCTGTGTATGTGTGTCTCCCTCTCTCTCTCTCTCTCTCTCTCTGGGTGTCTAGACGAGTCAAGACACACCCACACAAAACCAAAACACACACACACACACACACACACACACACACACATGTATATTTACTAACGTTGGAGGGGAAAGTGTGTAGTTGTGGCTGGAGGGAGTGTACGAGGACCTTGTGTGGCGCTCCAGGTGAAGGTGAGGAGCCAGACGTGGGTGTTGGTTAGCAGGAGAGTGATGGTCGGCGTGTTGTGTGACCCACTCCTCCTCCTCCCCGCCACCTCTCTGCTCACCTACGAGTTAAAAAGTGGAATATGATTAATCGTCGAGCGAAGTGTTTTGCGTGTGTAACAATTGAAAGTAAATATTATTGAAGAGAGTGATATATTTTCTTTGCGATATTAAGTGATAACGTGTGCTATATTTTGACAAGAAAGGAAGGAATAAGATATCTTGAACGCTACTCATACAGTCGTCAAGATGGATCATATTTTTAAATTTGATAAAGGTAAGTTAAAAGACATATATCCATCCTTTTGTTATTGTCCTGACCATTATAGTTGTTGTTGTTTACTCTGCCGCGAAATGTGTAAAGTTTGTATCGTATTGCCTGGCCTGTCTGTCTGCCATTCAGTCTCTGTCAGTGTGTTTGTCCGTCTGTCTTCTCTCTGGTTAACCTTTGAGTGATTGAAGGTCATTTTCACTGACATTGTGAAAAGGGTAGTTTCCTCAACCCTCCCTCCACCCAACCCTCCTCCTCTGCCCTCCCTCTCACTACATCCTCCCGCCCTCCCTCTCACTACATCCTCCCGCCTCCCTCTCTCTACACCTACCCCCCCTCTACACCCCTAACCCCCTCTACACCTAACCCCCCTCTACACCCCCCCTCTACCTACCCCCCTCTACACCTACCCCCCCTCCCACCTACCCCCTCTACCCCTACCCCCCTCTACCTACCCCCTCCACCTACCCCCTCTACACCTACCCCCTACACCTACCCCCCCTCTAACACCCCCCCCTACCCCCCCCCTATACCCCCCCCTCTACACCTACCCCCCCCCTCTACACCCCACCCCCCCCTCTACCCCCCCCTCTCCCCCCACCCCCCTCTACACCTCCTCTACCTACCCCCTACACCTACCCCCCTCTACCTACCCCCTCTACACCCCTACCCCCTCTACCCCTCCCCTACCCCCCTGTACATCTACTCTCCTGTAACCTTCCCCCCTCTACACCCTTCCACCATTTCCCTCCACCCACTCACTCCACCTCCATTACCATACAAAGATGTCGAAATTCTCCCTGATGTGTGTATGCTAATTTGGCCCCAGTCCTAACCTAACCTAACCTAACTCCATCAGCATATAGTAAGATCCCTGAGTTGTGGTGAGAGGCTTATGGGTCACACTGTTGTGTATGTGGTCACCTTAACCTCACACCCCACAAACAAGTTCCTCCTCCTCCTCTTAATCATCCACTTCTTCTTCTTCTTCCTCCTCCTCTTCTTCTTCCCCCCTCCTCCTCCTTATCTTCCCCTTCCCCTCCTCCTCCTCCAAAATAAGTAACACTCCAGAACTGAACGCTACCCTAGTGCAGGATATTATTACTCTCACCTAATCACAAACTCATACCTACATCAACATATTAATGCCTTCAGGTTTTGTGTCATATCAAATTTATATACACAATAAGATATAATAAGGCGTCTATAAACGAGATAAACATTGACGACTCGTTTAATGGAGTGTTGAGTAAACCCGACCAGCCAACGACTCGTTTAATGGAGTGTTGAGTAAACCCGACCAGCCAACGACTCGTTTAATGGAGTGTTGAGTGAACCCGACCAGCCAACGACTCGTTTAATGGAGTGTTGAGTAAACCCGACCAGCCAACGACTCGTTTAATGGAGTGTTGAGTAAACCCGACCAGCCAAAACTGTTTAGGTGTAAAATATAAACATGTTTTGAGTTATTAAGTTACCTGTGGACAAACAAGAGAGACACAAGTAAGGAAGGGAAATACCTGAGGTGTTTTGTCAGGTGTAGAGGAGACCATATGAATATATTGATATACAGAGTTAAAGGAGAAATGTTGTGGTGTAAAATGTCAACAGCTGTGACCCCTCATGTTGCTTTCGTATAGAGGTTTTAGTATATATATATATTATCTATGTTATATTCCCTGTGTTGGTCTTGACATAGAAAAATATCAGGTAACCTTAATCTATGTCTCGTTGATAACATAATTAATGGGTCTCTTTTTCTGGCCAAGGTGTTCAGGTAAGGTTTTTTCATGTCCTATAAAGATTATAATTTTTCGTCTCTTGGGCCCAAATTAAGGAGATGGGTGTTGTTGTTTTTCTGACCGAGGCGATGGTAGGGTTAAACGATGTGGCTTGTCATTAGGTCACATTTGTATAAGAAGCTAACCTAACCTAACCTAACCTTTTTCTAATCTAATCATACCTAACCCAACCCAACCTGACCCAACCCAACCCAGCTTAACCTAACTTATCGAAAATTAGCCTAACCTAACCTAACTACACCCAGCCTTACCTTAGCATCAGGATAGGAGCCCATTAGATTCAGACCTATGAGGACTGGGGCCCATTGGACCAGCCCCGAGTACAGATGGATAGCCCCCCCCACTCCCCCCCTCCATCTTAAAACTTTCGAGCAGGACCTCACGTTGTTGGTGGCTTAGACAAGGTCCTCCTCCAAAACTTGTCCATCTCCTTCTCTTGGCTTAAAGTTTACCTAAGTCTTCCTCATCTTCCATAAAGCTTTTGTCAGGTAATTCTTTATATCCTAAAGCTTATCCAGGTACTACCTCTTCTAAGCTTATCTGTGTATCTATTCTAACCAACAGCTTATTCAAGTAGCCCTTCTTATCTTTTCTTGGCATCCATTCTATCCTTAGGCTTATCCAGGTAACCCTCCTGCCCCGCCAGGTAGGTCTCTAACTTAATTCTGTTTTCCAAGAATATTTTTTTTATGGTTTCATAATATTTGTAGCCAATTTTTATCATCTGGGTACAAAAAATCGTTCTAACTGTATTAAATGTATTTTTGTATCATATGTAAGTACTGTCGTCTTTTGTACTGATGACGTCTTTGTCTTAATTACAGGTGAGTGTGACATGCATCCTGACAAGTGTAAAGTCAGCGAGGTAAGTCAGCTGATTGAGACGGTAAGGAACCATGTGATTGAACTGGTGAGAGATATAGCTGTTAGTCTGTCTACCCTTTTAACACTTTACTACCACTACTTTTCAGTTTATTTCGAACAGAATTCAAAACTCGATACAATTAAGTGTCAGTCGAATCAGTTTCATAAAAAGGGGACATCATTGAAGCAACACTTGAGACACACTTCATAACAGTTAGACAAATTGTATCTGTACAGACATTTTATAAAAATATGTGAGTCAATAGGGGAAATATTAATAACACTGATAATATTACAATATATACACAGTAACATTAACGAAAACAGAATGCCGTACTGCTAGAAGACTGTTTGAGAGGTTTATAGGTTCGAATACCATAAGACACCCATCTTCATACCTATGGTTGACTATGTATTTTGGTGATCTGTTGGTGTAATATCTGCAAGTCTGTCCAAGTAATGTGGTGGAAAGTCGATTTATAATGAGATGGTATCGAAGATTATGACGCAGTGGTATAATGCATAATATTGTATTTATTATTATGAATTTCCGCGGGACTAAAGTGCAAAAGGGGGTATTAACGTAGCTATCCATCTATCCGGTTATCCAACTACCGTAAGAAGGCATAATAATCTATTGACTGTATTACGCACCATGGATCGAGTCTATTGTTTACATTCAGACAGCGCATGCGTACAAATGGGCGGCAAAACTCAAGCTCCTCCTTCATCACTTACAGGGGAGTCACCACAGCCGCTAAATTATCCTTCTTACAATATTTAACTTCCTTTGCTAAATTATCCTTCTTACAATATTTAACTTCCTTTACCTGGCGTACCTGTCCTTGTTGGGATATATAACACGCTTAATTACGCAAACTTTTGACAGGTAAGAGGAAGTTGTGACAGGTATTGGTGATATCAGAGTCCTTGATTACACTACGTCCTGTCTATATACCTGTCTCGTGGTATATTGTGTCATTGGTGTGTGTGTGTGTGTGTGTGTGTGTGTATGTGTGTGTGTGTGTGTGTGTGTGTGTGTGTGTATTATTATTTTGAAATCCCTGTACCTGTACCTGTACCTTCAATACTGTCATTAGATTAAAAATAATAATAAAACCTACATAATTTTGATCTACAGGGAACGAAGTAAAAATTTAACATATTTTATCATTCATATTAAAACGATACTTTCTTAGGACTATAAGGATATCGTAAACTCGTCCCAATTCCTATATCAGAAACGTTTGTCGGAAATTGACTTCAAAAACGTTCTGAATTTCTATCAACAAATGAATGTATCAGTATTGGAGGAAAATCATATTGTACACATAGTTTATTATTATGTAGACAATTAATTCATATGTCTGGTTGTTGTGAGTTTGTTATGATTCACCTCGACAACACGAGAGAGAGAGAGAGAGAGAGAGAGAGAGAGAGAGAGAGAGAGAGTTGTTGTTTGTAATCGTATCACTTAACATTCATTTTATTTCATTCGTTATTTATGTATTTTATTCATTTCATTCTTTATTCACTTGTTATTTTGGTTTATTCTTTAATTACTTTATTATTTCGATATTTTTGTTGTTAAGAGAATGATGGGTTGAGTTTGTGGGTGAGTTAAGACCTGTTATATAATGAAGCCTTTGTGATAGGATAAAGCCTCTGTAGTATTCTTTATCCCCCCCCTCTCTTCCCCTAACACCAACACCCCCTCCCCCTTCCTTTGTCCCCTTCCCCTCACTCCTCCCTCCTAACCCCCACCTCCCCCTCTCTCTCTAACCCGATCCTCCCCTCCCTTTCCCCCACCCTCACCCCTCCTTTTCCCCCACCTCACCCCCTCCTCCTCCTCCCCCAATAACCCTCACCCCTCCTCCCCCTCCCCAATAACCATCACCCCCCCAAACCTGAATTACCTTTCTTACCCACAAAATTTTAAGGACCCACCGTACGACAGTGGCCACTAAGGGCGTTTCACACACACACATACACACACATACACACACACACACACACACACATACACATATACACATACATACGATTTAACTTCACACTATATTTCCTGATCCAATTTAAATCACCACTGAGGGATTTTATTTAGTGGTCAGAAGAGGTCGAAGGTCATAGGTTATTGAGGGGTCATTTAGCGTATTTATGGACTCAGGTTTTGTCATTGTGGAGTTATTTAAGGTCAAAATGGTTGATTGATTCATTTATTGGTGTGAATTATGTCATTAATGTGTTAGTTGGGGTCATATTGTAGAGGTCATGAGTCATTATTGTTGTTTATTTAAGGTCAAGAGGTCATCAATCATTGTGGTTGTTTAGCTCTTTATGCAAGATCAATTATTGGTGCTCTGAAGGTCGGAAATCAAATGGTCAAGTCATTAGGACACGACCTTAGAGGAAGAGCTTAATGACAATGACGTTAACAGCAGTGAGATAGACAGAGAAACAGAGTTAAATAGACAGACAGGCCGATAGAGACGGGAAGAATGACGTTTAGACAGTGAGAGAGACAGAGAACAACAGACAGGTAGACAAACAGAGGCTGGGAAGACGGACAGAATCAGACGAACAAAAGATTATGAAAAGCAAAGATAGAGAGAAAGAAACTGGGAAAGAGACAGAGAGAAAAACAAGAGACGGGGAAGATAAAGATAGAAAGTGACAGATACAGACAGACCCACAGACGCAAACACACAGGTAAACAGACACAGACCGAGAGACATAAACACATAAGTGAACAGACAGAAACCAGCATACAAACAGACAAAAGGACAGACAGACAGACACAGACAGACACACACACACACACAGAACAGCTCACTGGACCATAAACCGCTGCCGTGACCCACTGTGTGTGTGTGTAACTGCCCGTATCCAAAGTTTAATTCACGGAACGCAAATTGAATTGTTCCTGGAATGAAAAAAAAAAAAACAACAAAGAGAAAATAAATATAAAAAAAAATATTAATTGTTTGGACTATTATTAGACTGTTATTATTATTATTATTTTTTGTTGTTTATTTCAAGTGTTTGGTGGATCGAGGTTATGAAAACAAAAGACGATCGTGTTTCAACTTTATATGCGGGATCCTTCTGGAGCCTTTTTTAAAACACCCTTGAGAATTACCTTTATTATTCTAAGTGTTATTTTATTATTACTGACGTGTGATTCTCTTCTCCTCGTCCATCGTTACTCTAAAATGTCACACACCACACACATATCTGTCATATTTCTGTCATATTTCTGTCATCTGTTTCTATCACTGTCATCGTCATCATTGTCATCATCATCATCACTTTAATGCCATCATGATCATTTGTCATTATTTTGAAGCATCATTCGTCCTCACTCTCTCACTCCCTCCCCCCTTTTCTCTTCCTTCCTCACTCTTTCTCTCCATTTCTCCCTTATTCTCTTCCTCCCTCCTTTCTTTCCACCCTTTTTATCCACCTCCATACCCCCTTCCCCTTTCACATACATACATACATACATACACACATACATACATACATACATACATACATATTATACAGGTGTGTGGTTTTCTTTATTTCTTATAAGCTAATCACTGAATCCATAGCACATACCTGTCACCTGCTGTTCACGGGGATATATATATTCCTAACCAACATGGTCTTGACGCTGTGTGGCGGACCCTGACAAGACCTAGACCAAGCAGCGGCTACTCTGTCAAGTACTCGTATCTTACCATCGACTCACCTGTCAAACGGAATAATAATATACAGTACAGGTTAAAGATGGTTCCTCGCTTCGGGTAGTGAGGGGAGTCTTTGGGGGGGGGAGGAGGGGGTACTGTCTATCATTTTCCTCCTGTCTGTTTACATGGACGGCTTGAAAGAGGTTTGGAGCTCGGGAGGGCGATAACTCGTGTTGATAAGCCCGCGTGTCTGTGTGTTTGGGTGTGTTGAGGCTTTGCAGTTGCCGCTACCCTTTTTAGAGACGGTGTTCTGGGACTCTCGTGTGTGTGTGAAGGTGGGATATAGCTTAACTTTTGAGCTTCGTCTGGTATACCTAACCTAACCTAACCTGGTATTAGTTATCTGTTATGATGTATTACTGCTCATAAACAACCACTGTACGGTCTTTGAAAGTGAATTTTAAATTAGTATTATATAACCGGCGAAATGTGGTGTGATAGCTAAAAGATACAGGAATCAAGATAAAAATTTCCCTTAAGTAGACTTTCTGTGACTTAAAAAAAATTAGTCCAATATTAAAAGGTTTAAGAATAAAATACGTTAATGAAGTTACCTTAAACGTTATCTACCTGAAGGTGTTCGTCTGTGCCCCTTCAGTTTGGTGTTGTATCACCTGAGGTCTGTGTGGTATAGTTATGGAACCTCCTCCTCCTCAGTGAAGATGTAAACAAACTAGAGTCTTCGAAAAGTTAATGAGGTAAGGTAAGAGTGTGTTACCTCTTGTAGTCATGTGGTGTTAAGTCTCACAGATTATGCGGATTTCTTTTTATTTTCCTTGGTGATGTTTTTAGTTACGGTAGAGTTTCACCTTAAAATTCAGGGGGGGAGGGGGTTATGTTCCAAACCACCCACTGCCACTTGCTACCACCCTTTGCCACCCACCGCAACCCACTACCATCCCTCACCACTCACTACCACCCATAACCACCCGCTGCCACCCACTGTCGTCCTTGTATTGTAGATAATTAGGTAGGCTTAACGCACTCACGCATCACCATTATGAGAAAAATTCACTAGAAAGCTTTGAGAATGAGGGCGGTGATTGTTGGGTGATGACGGCCACGCCCTCAACCGTGTGTGTGTGTGGCTCTCTCTCTCTCTCTCTCTCTCAGCAGTACCCCCAATTCCTAGCCCCATAAATCAGACTTATATTCTGAAATAACAACTTTGATTAACAGACCAGAATTATGTAGATGGTCTTTTGGCTGACACATTTAGTACAATTCAACTGTGAGGTTAAATCTAGACATCCAAGGAAACTATTCAATAACATTGCTAGGTCCTGTAACCCAAGTAACTTATCTGCCTTAATCCCATAATACGGCTCTTCCTCCATCCAACAAAAGTATCACCTAACATTCACTCATAACATGGATGGAGAAATCAATGGAAAAATATAAGATATGTAATGGATGGAATAAGATTACTGTCACTCCTGATCTCACAGCTGTATGCTCTATAATATCGTTGTTCAGGTACAGTAAACTTCAGGTGGTAACAAGAGCATAAACATCGTGGCTTTCCTTACATATTTGACTAACACTACACAAGGGGCACTTCAGTCTTATCACATCTATTCCTATAAGCCTATTGGATTATATGTTCATTATTCAGCCAATCAAAGGCCGTAGTTCTGTTGTTTATATGTACGATAACAGTTTAACGAGAAAGAAAGTTTGTTTTCGTTTAGGAGTTGGTAGAGACGGAACAGTGAAACATAATATTAAACAAATTAATAAATAAAGACTAATAATAAAACATTGGATGATAAAAAAATAATAGACAATAAAGAGATAATTATCATAATTTAAATAAAAAAAAACCAGTTCGTTAATCTCAAACAAAACATCAGAAAATGCAATTATAAGTAAGAACAAAGACATCAATAACAGCCACAGAACCAGACGACTGATGACTTGAAATTAGTGAACGTAGTATTATGGTGCAGTGAATACGTACATAAAACTAATAAAATTCTATATAAGGTAAAACGTATCGAGTTCATTTGTAGTATTATTTTTTTTTTACTATCTCGAAAATGCACGAAACGCCAGCAGTAGAGAGAGAATGTTATAACGAAGAAACCTTCTCATCGTACTTGGAATAAATGCCAGCGATACTTTTACCTACATATGTGGAATTATACATAAGAATGTCTCAATTAGTCTCATTAGATTACATAAACACACTCTTGTAGTCTCACTTCACTGTTTTCAAGGCTACTGCAGCGTTTACAGTGACTCGCGTTCAAGACTACATTGATATAAAGTTTGGATAGTAGTTATATATATATACCAGAACGGGAGAAATAATATCAGAATATATATTTATTAATACGAAGCTATACAGATCTTCACATAATATTGCTCAAACGTGGAAACTTTAGCTATTAACATTTGGAGACGTCGTTCCAGATATAATTTTTTTTTTAGAGGACTTGAAGCAGCCGAACGTAAACTTAGAAATGAAAAGAAAACAACATTGGAATGGGAGAAGTTTGTGGGAAGTTCCTGAGGTGGTATAAATATTTGAGACAACTTGGCGGTACATGTTTGATGGACTCGCTCTTACTGGTAATAAAACATTGGTTCTCTATAACCGATTTTTTTTTATTGATGGTTCGTTTTCTGTATAGTAAATTCTTATCACAATTAGTTGAATATTTATTACTTTTGATTTTTGTTTTGTTTTACGTATAGACAGAAGATAGGTGTTGTTATTTGATGTTGTTCATAAGTGATGTTTTTGACGTCACTTCTTATCGAGTTCACATCACTAAAACCAGATTCTGTTGACGAGATGGTTATTCTGTTGTGACGTGAATGCAACTCTTTAAGATTGCAATTCTCGGAGACAATATCTCAAGGTGATTAGATAGATGTCCCTCCTAAGACCATCCCCCAGAGTACAGTGAGACGGCGGCAGATAACAAGGTTGTGCAGTTCCTCACCTTGCCTTAAAACCCCCATTATATAAACAAAGGTTTCACTGTGGACTGGCTCTCATAGATTACGAGACTACAGCTCCCGAGACCCATCTGAACAAAGCACACCGCCTCTCTCTCTCTCTCTCTCTCTCTCTCTCTCTCTCTCTCTCTCTCTCTCTCTCTCTGTGTGTGCGTGTTTGTCATAATGGTTTATTGCATCAATATCTAGGGCGCCTCCCAACTCACCTTGTCAGTACAACATAATGTGTGCCGCCAAAGACCCACGTTGTATCACCTTATCTCGCTTATCTCAAGGTGGGTACAATAGCCTTCTCCCTCACCTCCCCACCCCACACCCTTCCCCCCACCCCACTCTCCCTATTCCCCCACCACACTCCCCCTATTCCCCCACCATACCTTATACGCTCCCCCTCCTCCTCAACTTCCCCCATCCCACCACTCCCCCTCTCCCTTCCTCCTGCGAAGACTGTGATATGGCTGATAACGTCAGTGTTTGCCAGGTAGTGATTGAAGGTGAGATGTCTTGAGAAACTTCGTCCCTCATAATGTACACACCTTGAAGACCCATCGAGCGAGTGTCCAGCTGGGAATTGAGAGAACGTTTATAAGTGTCATTTTGTTCTATAAGGCTGTAGAGAGTTAACATAGGGAATCGTGGAGGATTTAAATAATGCCTATTAAGTGTCGTGGTTATGTGGCTCTCAACCTCCCCAGGAATGGATAGAGGTTGTGTTTTTTCCCAGTTGAGTTCTGAGGTTGTGTGTTGGTTAGGTTAGGTTAGGGTGGTTAATCTTCTGGTGTAATAAGGTGGTGTGGGGGGGTGAACCTTCAGGTGATCCGGTTACCTGCCCAGGACACCATCATGCCGAAGACTTGAACCTGTGACCTAGAACCCCAAGGTTTGGATATTATGACTCACATAATTGTGCAGTTAATATGTCGAGTAACTCCTGGAAACAGTCGTGTCATGCTGCCACCACCAGTCAGTGAGCGATAGATTCAGTGCAATGTTGCAACCCGTGTGATGGTGGGTGACGTGGCGGTGTGTGTGTGTCGGGGTGTCACACGGAAGCCTGTCAGGTAAGTGCGAGAGACGTGTTATCTTAATCGCCAGGCTCTGACACTACCGATGCCATTCTCGACCTGGTCTTGAGTTACTTAACCTTCGTGTTGTTGATCATTGTCATGGTCTTCCTGTCCTGCTTGATGTCACTACTATGGCATTAAGAAACACACACCAGCCCACATCACGCCTCTCTCTCTCTCTCTCTTGTGTGTGTGGGTCGTGTGGGTCCTCAACGTGGTGCACGGGACTGTCTTTACCACCTGCTGTGTTCTGAGTTTGTTGAGGTTAGGTTAGGATATGTCCAAATTGAGACAGTCTAGGTTAGGTTAGGCTGAAGCATCTTCGCTATAATTTTCTTCATTCTGGGCGAGGCTCAGGATTCAATGCACAACATAAGGTTCAGTAGGGTAGCAGTCTTAATAGGCTTTAACCTAACCTAACTTAACCTAACCTAACCTAACCTAACCTAACCTAACCTAACCTCCCTTCCCCTCCCTTACATTTCACACTTTATAAACCTGTCAACAAATGGTGGTCTTAACATATGAACATCCATCCAAAAATCCATTTAAATAACCTTACAACATCTTCACGTCTCAATGATGAACTTGGGAGACGAATTACCGATATACAAGTTAATTAAATCGTATACACAGGTAATTAACACAGGTGCTCAGTAATACCTGTTGGGACGAAGAATGTCAGGTATCTCATCTTAATTAGGTTGCCTTATCTACCTGTATACGGAAGCCCTATGGTAATCTCATGATCCCTTTCTGTCAGTTTGTCAATAATACCTATTAGTCTGTCTGTCTGCCTGTCTGTCTGTCTGTCAGTCATACTTTCATTTCCGTGCATGCTGGAGGTTGGCGGTGGTAGTTGTTGTGGGAAGGAGGATGCAGGTGAGTGAAGGGTGACAGGGGAAGGGTGACAGGGGAGGGAAGGGAAGGGTCTCGACTGAAATGATGGTAAGGCTCGTCTGGGAGGTGAAGGGTGAAGGGTTAATGTTCCGGAAATTTGTTTTTTCGTTTGAGGCATGACGAGAGAGAGAGAGAGAGAGAGAGAGAGGAAAGTTGATGTTGTCACGAGCAAAGGGGAGGAGGAGGAGAGGGGGGTGGAGGTAACAGGTATAAAGCGCTAACACACCTGGTAAAGACTTGACCTGCCTAAAACTACTTACCTGTGTCCTATAGAATGAGGTTAATACATACAAGTCAAGTTACCATCGTGTTACAGTCGTTATACAGTCACTACACAGTTACTATAGACAATACAGTCTTTATATAACCACTACACTACAGTCATTACACAAACACCACAATCACTACACTACACAGTCGATACAATCACCACAATCACTACACAGTCATTATAGTCACCACAATTACTACACAGTCATTATACAGTCACCACAATCACTGCACAGTCATTATACAGTCACCACAATTACTACGCAGTCATTATACAGTCACCACAATTACTACGCAGTCATTATACAGTCACCACAATCACTGCACAGTCATTATAGTCACCACAATTATTACACAGTCATTATACAGTCACCACAATCACTACACAGTCATTATACAATCACCACACTACACAGTCATTATACAGTCACCACAGTCACTACACAGTCATTAAACAGTCACCACAATCACTACACAGTCATTAAACAGTCACCACAATCACTACACAGTCATTATACAGTCACCACAATCACTACACTGTCATTAAAGTCACCACAATCACTACACAGTCATTAAACAGTCACCACAATCACTACACAGTCATTATACACTCACCACAATCACTACACAGTCATTAAACAGTCACCACCATCACCACACAGTCATTATACAGTCACCACAATCACTACACAGTCATTATACAGTCACCACAATCACTACACAGTCATTATACAGTCACCACAATCACCACACAGTCATTATACAGTCACCACAGTCACATAAAAGTGATTAACGTCTTTCAAAACATGTACGACTTTACTCATTATATTTTCTTGTAACTAACTTGACCTTTAGTTAAGATTGAGACTTGATCGCTGTAAACACTTGTGGAAATATTAATAATAATCTCTCATAATATGTCTCAGTATATCGTTAGAGATTGAAGGGTTTTAGGGAACTACTTCTATACATGTTCTTCTATACATGTTCTTCTATACATGTTCTTCTATACATGTTCTTCTATACATGTTCTTCTATACATGTTCTTCTATACGTGTTATTTACGAGGCTTACGCTTGACCTCTTCCCCATGAATGTAAACAAACTTCAGTTTTGTTCGTTGTGATGCAAATATAAACCTTGTGAGTTGCAGAATTTATGTCAGTGTTTCCTGGATTGGTTTTGTGACTTTAGATTTAATTGAAGTTTTATTATGATCAGGTATTTTATTTTTTATTTCAAAGAAGTAAAAAAGTGGATCATATGAAGATTACGCACCCCAAATTATTTCACCTGGTAATTAAACACTCCTAACACTAACCTAACCTAACCTAACCTAATCTAACCTAACACTAACCTAACCTAACCTAACCTAACCTAACACTAACCTAACCTAACCAAACATAAGAGTACAATACAAAGCATAACACAACATATCCTAACCTAACCCCTCCTAGGTAACATTAGGGTGTAAATTAAATCAACTGGTGAAAGAAACTGGGGTGTCTAAACCTCACCTGAACCCCCTCCCCCCTCCCCCTCCTCTCCTCCTCCCCACAAAAACACAAAGATTAATTTAGATTTTGAATAAAGCTTTTTTTTTCTATTCAGTGAACTTTCCCTCGTAAATCATTTGTTCCACTTAACTGTTGCTGTGTGGAGGAGGCACTAGACCGTGGCACTGTTGGCAAGGGATAATAGGCACTGCTGGTAAGGAATAAATAGGCACTGTTGGTAAGGAATAATAGGCACTGTTGGCAAGGTATAATAGGCACTGTTGGCAAGGTATAATAGGCACTGTTGGCAAGGTATAATAGGCACTGTTGGCAAGGTATAATAGGCACTGTTGGCAAGGTATAATAGGCACTGTTGGCAGAATAGGCACTGTTGGATATAGGCACTGTTGGTAAATAATAGGCACTGTTGGCAAGGATAATAGGCACTGTTGGCAAGGTATAAAGGCACTGTTGGCAAGGAATAGGCACTGTTGGCAAGGAATAATAGGCACTGTTGGTAAGGTATAATAGGCACTGTTGGCAAGGAATAATAGGCACTGTTGGTAGGTATAATAGGCACTGTTGGCAAGGTATAATAGGCACTGTTGGTAAGGTATAATAGCACTGTTGGCAAGGTATAATAGGCACTGTTGGCGTATAATAGGCACTGTTGGCAGTATAGGCATGTTGGAAGGAATAATGGCACTGTTGGCAGGTATAATAGGCACTGTTGGTAAGGTATAATAGGTATATAATAGGCACTGTTGGCAAGGTATAATAGGCACTGTTGGCAAGGAATAATAGGCACTGTTGGCAAGGTATAATAGGCACTGTTGGCAAGGAATAATAGGCACTGTTGGCAGGAATAATAGGCACTGTTGGCAGGTATAATAGGCACTGTTGGCAAGGATAATAGGCACTGTTGGCAAGGAATAAAGGCACTGTTAAGGAATAATAGGCACTGTTGGCAAGGTATAGGCACTGTGAAGGATAGGCACTGTGCAAGGAATAATAGGCACTGTTGTAAAGGAAGGTATACAGGAGATGGAAAAGTAACAAGTTAGTTCAGGTTAAACAAAACCATTAAAGTTACTCAGCACCAGCGACCAAACACACCTTCCTGAAGGGGCTGAAGACTTGAACAGGTATACGAGACTGTGTTATGGTTCACTGATAAACTACCACTGATTAACACAAAACAAAATGATCTCTTAAATGCTGAGGAATAGAATCATGACGTCAGAAAAAAGTTGTTATATCTCTCTCTCGTTATGTTAAGAGTTGTGTGTATATATGAGGTGTATACTTACCTGTTTTATTATGGGTGGGGGTGGGGAGGGACACGTGTGCATAGTCCTGGGCCATTGGAAAAAATAAACAGATTTAAATATATAATGAAATGTTAGTATTATTTTTCGGTGACCATTGTGTGTTTAAGTTGTGCTGGAGATGTTATTGGAGGGAGATTTATGTTGTTATTTGTAGTGTTTTGATGTGTGTGTGTGTGTGTGTGTGTGTGTGTGTGTGTGTGTGTGTGTGTGTGTGTGAGGTGTGAATTTGTCTTCGTTTTCACCTTGCCCTTCCTCCTCCTCTACCACCACCTCCTGCCCTCCCCCACCTCCATCACCCTCCCTCCTCATTCTCCTTCCCCACCCCATCACTCCCACCTCCTACTCCACCTCCAACAATCCACTCTCCTCCACCCCTTACCTCACCTCCCTCGGCATCTGGATTTGTGATGGAGCTTCCTGGTCGACTGAAACAATCTGATCACACAGGCTGTTACTGGGTGTAGCCTGCAGACCATCATTCTAACCCAACCACGGTCAGAGTAATCAGGCGATGAAGATAGTTGTTAGAGTCGATCGTTAAACATTTGTACAGATTACGTCGAATTTTCCCAGATTTTCTTGGGATACATTTAAATAAAAACTAGATAGATATTAGGAACAAAATAGTATATAAAATCCCCATTATAGGATGAACAGCAACTAGGATTAAAGTTTTAGTACTGGGGAAAATAAATCCTACGCCTGGGTGGATTTGTTTACATATTCGGATTCCTGTTTCAAGAACGCGTGACGTATGCGATGAATGACTGTCCACACAAAGCCTAGTGAGTGAGCTGAACCAAACTGTGTATACCGAGATCCTATCTGAAATATTCACGCACTGTTGACCTGGTATTCTCCCTAACCCCTAAGGTGAATAATATATAAAGTGACCCTTACTGACGGCTAACATAAGGGTCAAGAACCATTATATACAACACGGAATAGCGAACGTGGAAAGTCTAGTCACCTGAAAATTCCAATCAACATGAACCAAACTTTTTGACCTCAATGTCTTTTTTTAACGTAGTCAAAGATTGTAAATCATTTTTTTGTGTGTGTGTGTGTGGTGGTCCTTCCCGCCATGTTAGTTTGATTATCGATGCAAATCATCTTTACTGAATATTTTATTGAGCGTTGGTGGTAAGTCAAACACAGGCGGGGTCAGTACCAGCGTTGATTTAGTTGAGTGTGTACGTTCTGCATCGTGAAGGATGGAGGAAAATTTTGTTGGTGGACCAACGCCTCTGTAACCCACGCCTCTTGACCCACGCCTCTGACCCACGCCTCTGACCCACGTCTCTGTAACCCACGCCTCTGTAACCCACGCCTCTGTGACCCACGCCTCCTACCTCGTAATTATCAGCCCCGGAATTATAGGTTGCACATCTAAGCGTAGAATTTGATGTTGTCTTTCCAAGTCACTTGACGGTGGAACTGGTAAATTATCAGACACAGACATATGTATACTGTATATATATATATATATATATATATATATATATATATATATATATATATATATATATATATATATATATATATATATATATATATATATATATATTATATCTACTGTACATTACTTATTTATATTCATAAAATAAATATATTTTATCATATACATATACTGTACATTACATATGCATTATCATACAAGTATACATTACACAATTATATATATATATATATATATATATATATATATATATATATATATATATATATATATATATATATATATATATATATATATATATATATATATATATATGCAAGTAAATCACTGTAGGTGCGTCAGGTATATGTTACAAGGAAAAGAAAACAGTTAGCGCTTTTGTAATTCCATCTTCAGGGTGTACAGACTAGAAACTCAAGTGTATATATACAGAGGGGTGAGACCAGGTCCAATGGTCAGGTATTAGGTATACCTACTAATCTTTAATGACACAACGGTTGGTGGTCGGTCAGATGGTCAAGTGGCCGCCGTGATCGTGAAGGCGGGTCCTTGACCATCTGTTTTATATATATATATATATATATATATATATATATATATATATATATATATATATATATATATATATATATATTATATATTATATATATTATATATATATATATATATATATATATATATATATATATATATATATATATATATATAATTTTATTTTTCTCGACCCATTGATATACACTACATGTTCCATTATATTTTTTGTCCTCTCGTGAAAGCCATAAACAGAGCGGTGAAGTCAATGAAAGAAGAAGCTATCCGTAACAAAGGAATGAAAAAAATGAATGACGAAGGAATTATTTACTTTTTTCTTATTTTTCGATTCAGGAGAATTATTGTTTCATGATAGTAAATTAGATAAAGGTGACATTTAAATTGATAGAAGACAATATTCTTCTTTTTTTATCTAATACCAAAAAGTGGGCGAGTTACCTGATGACTAATTGATAGTTTGGAAGGAGCACCTGGACAATTATTGTAGTAACTCTTATGTATAATAGAGTTTGTGTGGTGGATGAAATGTCTCTCTCTCTCTCTCTCTCTCTCCAGGAAGATCTAAACAAATTTTTTACATGGTCTGAAAAATGGCAGATGAAATTCAATGTGGACAAATGTAAAGTATTTAGTCTAGGAGATGTAAACAGAAACCAGATATCAGATGAACAACGATGATATAGAGAAATCCGACTGTGAGAAAGATTTAGGAGTAATGATAGTAGGAATCTTAAGCCAAGTAAACAATGTGTATTTGTCGAAACAAGGCTAATAAAGTACTTGGGTTCACACAAAGGGTGTTAGTTACAAGACTAGCGAGGTCATCCTAAAACTATATCTTGCGCTTGTGAGACCTCACTTGGATTACGCAGTTCAGTTATGGTCACGTATTACAGAATGAATATAGAATCCTTGGAAAGAATTCAGAGGAGAATGACAAGACTAATCCCGGGCATTAGGAACCTTGAGTACAGCGACAGGTTAAAGCATCTTAATTTACTCCTCGAGACGTAGAGTGAGGGCGACCTGATAGAGGTGTATAAATAGAAGTCAGGGCTAAACAAAGGTGATATAAAAGGTACTCAAACTATTCAACCAGGAGTGAACTCGTAACAATGGTTTTAAATTAGACAAATTTAAATTTAGGCGCGGGATAGGTAAACACTGGTTTGAAACAGAGTTGTGGATGAGTGGAACAAGTTACCAAACATCATCATTAACTCGAATACGCTGGATAGCTTCAAACATAGGTTGGATGGATATATGAGCGATAGGGGTTGGTGTAAATGGGACTGCCCAGTATGGAGCAATAGACCCACTGCAGTTTCCTCCACTTTTATGTTCTCTTATGTTCTTAAAGTGAGTAAGTGAGTAAAAGGAAAGAGAGAGAGAGAGATATTCAACTAAACCTATCTTGTACAGTGTGAGGCAGTGGGCACGTTACTGTGAGAATGTGAAGAAGCGTCACAACTCACAACATCCAACATTTATTACTGAGAACCAAGAGCTATATCACTCCTCCTACCTCACAAGCACATAATAAAAGATAAAGAGGGAGAGAATGTTCGTGTGTATATCATTACCAGGAGTGTGTTAGCAGGTGGTGGTGTAGAGGGTAGGAACAAGGTGAAGTTAAGTGATGATGGATGAGAGAAAACGGATGTAAATAACAATAGAAGGGATAACTTAAAGAAAAATGTTCGCCTTATGTTATGTAGTAAAAAAAGTTAATAATCTATATAACTGAGATGAGAGTATTGTTGAATTTAGAGTTTGGTGAAGAAATAATAGTAGTTTGTGGTTATTATTAGAGGAAGATGGATGAAGGAGGAAGAGATGAAAAGGTGTTGCTTGTTACACTCTTACCTACTGACGTGTACATGCTAGTGTAGGAGGATTATCTGCAACGTTCGTGAAGACTCCTGACAAGTTTACAAAGGTTGTAATGTTGGTGTTAGTGAGGTGTAGCGGCGCCTGTCAGTCTGTAAATGAACAGGTAGGCTGACATTCCTTAGCCTCTCCAATTCTTAGGTCAGTAGAGATCTCAGGTTACAAGGTGGACCGCCAGCTGACAGCCACCCACCTGTGAGAGTTATCATCCAGGTTACAGGTTGAATTATCATGACAGTACAGGTGTTGTGTGGACATGTTAAACAGCTGTAGATGACAGGTGTATCTCAGTACTGTCTACACCTGTGGATTAGCACTGTCATCAGGTGTACTCTGACGAATACAGGAGGTTACACTATCGCTGACAAATCACTCGTATCAGAGAGGATTTGTTTGGATCAGATTTTCTCGCCAAGATCGACTGTAGCATTTGATCCCTCACCCCCGACAGTGTCAAAAATAACATTACAGAGACCATTTTTTCTTAGTCTTGGTCGTATGTGGTGAGTGACTTGATTTATCGATCACACAGACATTCAGTTGATAAAAGAGAGAGACGTCGAATATTGATGTACAGTAGATGGATGAACTGTGTTGTTTGCCTAAAGTTACCTGTGGATGTCTGTTCACTAGGTGTGTCTACCAGGTGTGTTAATCAGGTGTGTTAACCAGGTACGTTAACCAGGTGTGTTAACCAGGTGCGTTAACCAGGTGTGTTGATTTTGTGGTTCAGTTCACAGTAGCCATGCCAACTGACATATCTTGACTCTCACGTCTTAATAAGGTATAGTTAGAAACAAAGACTCATTCAACACCTGAGAGGAGAGCTGATAATTACTGTGAGATACTAACAGGTGTGTATTATCAGCTGTTGGTTTAATGATGAATTACCTGACACTGTGGGATACCGACAGGTGTGAGGTACCTGAAGGTTACCTGTGAGTTATGAACACCTGTGGGTTATTAACACCTATGAGCTATAAACACCTGTGAGTCATGAACACCTATGAGTTATGAACACCTATGAGTTATGAACACCTATGAGTTATGAACACCTATGAGTTATGAACACCTATGAGTTATTAACACCTATGAGTTATAAACACCTGTGAGACAAAAACAAAAGACGAACGACTATGAATTAAAAAAACCAAACACCAAACACAAGCAATTAAAATAATCAATTGTGGTAAATCCCTGTATAAACAACGAAAAAACACCACCTTTAATTACCCACCAAACATTAGTCAAGATTAAAACAACTCTTACTAAATACAAACACACAATACGATCTTCCTCTCTGTAAATAAATAGAAAAAAAAAGCGAAGATAAAGCAGGAAAAAAACACAATGAAGTGATAACAATACGTCTCACTCAACCATGGTATACGACCGGGAGTATCGCCTTTATATACAACAGCCAAAGAGAAGATCGTAAATAACACTATCTTGCCACCAACTTCACTCTCTTTTTTTTTGCCGTGTTGGTCAAAATTAGCCTTAGTTTGGGTGTATTTTGACCCCTATCTCTCTCTCTCTCTCTCTCCTCCCTCACTGTCTTAGGGGGGGGGGGCACTGAGGTTTCTTTTATCTCACGGGTAGAGATAGAAGGAAGGGAGGGGAGGAGGAGAGGATGTGTCGATCGATTTTGTCTTTCATTCCTCCCTCAGGCTGGTCGTCTTCAGGATTGTTTTGACGGAGTTATTGTTAGTCTGGTGTATTATGCCTCTCTCTCCTAGCGTCATTGAGACCTTATAGGATTGTGTGTTTACTTGCAGAGAGGGTATTAGAATCGGTGTGTGTGTGTAATAATAATAAATAATAAATAATTAACGGTTTATTGAAGAGCTTAGGAGCCAGAAGGCTGAAAATATACAGTTACATATTTGGGGAATGGGTTACGAATACAATAATATACAAGGACATAAGTGACACAAATACATATAGTAATTAGATGGGATCAGCTAAAATACAGTTCATTTCAACATAGTGACAGTGTAGGGAGAGTGTTACTGGGGATGAATACACTGATTTATTACATGTTATTGATAATTTTACAATGGTTGGGACTGGGCTGTTTTATAGGATCAGTTCGTGCACGGTGTGTGTGTGTGTGTGTGTGTGTGTGTGTGTGTGTGTGTGTGTGTGTGTGTGTGTGTGTGTGTGTGTGTTTCCTTACCCCCAGACCTTTTATGACCTTACACACAACATCGCCATTATGACCTGCAACAACAGGTTGACTGACTGACCTTCACGAGAACTTGGATAAACACACACACATCACCCCCCCACACACACACCACCTCCCAACACACACACTTTTCACCCACACACCTCCCACATACACCCCCACACACCTCCCCACACCCACACACCCATAATCTTGACTAATTACATAAGTGAGACAGCATTATGAAGGGTGGTGAAGAGCGGCCATTAAACTAGTACTCCCGGACTTAGGAAGCAACACATCACACCTTTATGGGAATACTTGTGTATTTTAGGCTGAGAGGGTGAGGGAGAAGGGAGAGGAGAGAGGGTGAGGAGGGAGGAGTGAGGTGAGGGAGAATGAGGAGAGAGAGGGTGAGGGAGTGAGGGTGAGGGAGTGAGGTGAGGGTGAGGAGTGGGTGAGGAGAGGGTGAGGAGGGTGAGGAGGTGAGGGTGAGGGAGGGTGAGGGTGAGGGAGTGAGGTGAGGGAGGGAGTGAGGAGAGGGTGAGGAGGAGGGTGAGGGAGGGTGAGGGTGAGGGAGGAGGGTGAGGGAGGGAGTGAGGGAGTGAGGGTGAGAGTGAGGGTGAGGAGAGAGGGTGAGAGGGTGAGGAGTGAGGGAGGGAGGAGAGGGTGAGGGTGAGGGAGTGAGGGTGAGGGAGAGAGGGGTGGGGGTGAGGGAGGGTGAGGAGTGGGGAGTGAGGGTGAGGTGAGGGGTGAGGGAGAGGTGAGGGTAGGGGTGAGGGGTGAGGGAGAGAGGGTGAGGGAGTGAGGGTGAGGGTGAGGAGTGAGGGAGAGGGTGAGGGGAGGGAGTGAGGGTGGGGAGAGAGTGAGGAGAGTGAGAGGAGAGAGAGAGAGAGAGAGAGAGAGAGAGAGAGAGAGAGAGAGAGAGAGAGAGAGAGAGAGAGAGAGAGAGAGAGAGAGAGAGAGAGTAAAACGAAGATTGAATGAATGGAAAGGAAAGAGAAGGAGAAAAAGGGGGAGGAAGAGAGAGGGGCACACACACACACACACACACACATACACACACATATATAATCATCATCAGTTTGTCAATTTTCTTTGGTTGAGAACAAATACCAGTATCACCACTGTGTTATAATGTTTATAATATAAATTAACAGTGGGTATATATCCTTTAGAGTTGATATACCAATAACAATAACAAAACAACAATAAAAACCAACAACAACGACAACAACAACAATAATAATAATAATAATAATAATAATAATTAATAATGTAATTGTTTATGTTTTCTTGTTTTCTTCTTTTATTCTCTCTCTCTTCCCTTCCTCCCTCCTTCTTCCGCCTCTCTCTCCTCCTCTCATTTCCCTCTCTCTTCCTTTCCATTCATGCAAACCTTTTCATTCTCCCGTGTGTGTGTGTGTGTGTGTGTGTGTGTGTGTGTGTGTGTGTGTGTGTGTGTGTCTGTGTGTGTGTGTGTGTGTGTGTGTGTGTGTGTGTGTGTGTCGCCTGGCTTCGTTTCATCGTGGCGCTACAGTCACCTTTTCTGAGCTGCAGTGAAAGAGAAAGTGTGGAAAATCATCTTAGCTAAAGTGAAAGTTCGATCACTGTATTTTATTCCTCTCTTGTTGTGGTTGTTGTTATTGTTGTAATTTATTGTTGTTTTGTTATTGTTTGTAATTTGTTGTTGTTGTTGTTATTGTTGTAATTTGTTGTATTTTTTTTATTTGTTGTTGTTATTGTTGTAATTTCTTGTTGTTATTGTTGGGGAAGTTGTTGTTGTTGTTGTTTTGTAGTTGTTGTTATTGTTGTAATTTGTTGTTGTACTTTTTAGTTGTTGTTGTTTTACTGTTGGGATACTTGTTGTTCTTCTTGTTGTAGTTGTTGTTATTGTTGTACTGTTGGGTTAGTTTTTGTTCTATGTTATGTTGTGGTTGTTAATGTTGGGTGTAATAGTTATTTGTTGTTGATGTTATGTTGTGGTTTTTTGTTATTATTGTCAGTGTATGGAATGTTGTGTCCTTTTGATATACCTGTAGTTGTGTATAAGAGGTTAGGTTAGGTTAGGTTAGGTTAGGTCAGGTCAGGTCAGGTCAGGTCAGGATAGGTTAGGTTAGGTTAGGTTAGGTTAGGTTAGGTCAGGTTTGATTAGGTCAGTTTAGGTCAGGTCAGGATAGGTTAGTTAAATGCTCTGGTGTCAACATTGAACGAATCTTGTTCGAAGCTTACACGAGTCGAAGCTTCCAACGGGGTCAAGAGACACTCATTAAGGTAACAGATTGTCTAGGTGTGTGTATGAGAGAGAGAGAGAGAGATATTTCAATTATCTACACGTTTGGTCTAGTTATCTGGGAGAAAGTTTCCCTACCGTAAAGAAATGTTTTGATTACATTCTTGTTAGGTCCACGCGCCTCTCTCTCTCTCTCTCTCTCTCTCTCTCTCTCTCTTTTTTCTCAGGTCACTTTTGACTCTGGATGTGTATCTATCTGGCTGACGTCGTGGTTGATTGACTGACGTCGTGGTTGACTGACTGACGTCGATTGACTGTCTGGCGTCGTGGTGACTGGCTGCGTCGTGTTGATTGACTGACGTCGTGGTTGACTGACTGACGTCGATTGACTGTCTGGCGTCGTGGTTGACTGGCTGACGTCGTGGTTGACTGCCTGACGTCGTGGTTGACTGTCTGGCGTCGTGGTTGACTGCCTGACGTCGTGGTTGACTGTCTTCGTGGTTGACTGGCTGACGTCTTGGTTCGGCTGACGACTGCCTGACGTCGTGGTTGACTGGCTGACGTCGTGATTGACTGGATGACGTAGTGGTTGACTGGATGATGTAGTGTTTGACTGGACTGACGTGGTGGTTGACTGGATGACGTGGTGGTTGACTGGATGACGTGGTGGTTGACTGGCTGACATGGCGATTGACTGGCTGACGTGGTGGTTGACTGGCTGATGTGGTGGTTGGTGATAATGATTATTATTCATCAGGTAGAAGCAACAGGTAATGTAGGCGAGGTGTGGCCATGTTACCTGTTGTGTGGCCATGTTACTTGTGTGTGTGCATATGTGTGTGTATGTTACCTGTGTGTGGCCATGTTACCTGTGTTGTATTGTTACTTGTGGCCATGTTACCTGTGTGTGTGGCCATGTTACCTGTGTGTGTGGCCATGTTACCTGTGTGTGTGTACATGTTACCTGTGTGTGTGGCCATGTTACTGTGTGTGTGGCCATGTTACCTGTGTGTGTGGCCATGTTACCTGTGTGTGTGGCCATGTTATCTGTGTGTGTGGCCATGTTACCTGTGTGTGTGGCCATGTTACCTGTGTGTGTGTGAGTGTGTGTGTAGTGGTGGGGATGGTGGTGGAAGTGGTAGTGGTGATGGTGGTTAAACAGTGATAGTCGTGGATGTGGTAGTACTTGTGGTGATGGTGGTAATGGTGGTAGTAGTAGTAGTGGTGGTGGTGGTGTTGATAGTGGTGGTAGTGGTAGTAGTGGTGATGGTCTTGGTGGTAGCAGGTGTTCACCCCAATCATCCTCTCTCTCTCTCTCTCTCTCTCTCTCTCTCTCTCTCTCACTTTTAATTGTTTTTTTTGCTTTCTCTTCCTCCCTTTCTCTCTTCCTGTTTCCGTTCTTCCTACGTTCACTTTCACCTTAATTATCTCCCTCATTTCTTCTTCATCTCCTCTTAATTACCATATTCATCACCTTCTCCTTCTTCATCTTCTCTAATCTTGTTTTTCTCTCTCCATCTTCTCTCAAATTCCCTTTCATTTTCTATTCTCCCTCTTGTTCTCTCTTTCCGTTTCTCTCTCTTTCAGTTTTTCGTTAATTCTTGCCGCCATTGCTACAGGGGGGAGAGAGAGAGAGAGAGAGAGAGAGAGAGAGAGAGAGAGAGCAGATCGTAGCTACATGGGCTGTCTCTTCGCCTCACAAGCAACACCAAGACAAGTTCAGGTTACCAAGAGGGGGAAGACTAGTGTGTGTGTGTGTCGCGGACCTCTATTTGGCCAGCCAGCATGACGGTCCTCACTGTTTGATTAGAAAGGTCTTGTGTGTATATATACTCTAAGGTGTGTGTGGGTGTGTGTGTGTGAGTGAGAGAGAGAGAGAGAGAGAGAGAGAGAGAGAGAGAGAGAGAGAGTGGGGGGTGGTATTCGAGCGTAAAATTTGCCTCCATCCTTCACTTGGAATGAGAAAAAACACACACACCTCTTAACTCTAGTCTCAGACCAATATTGAAGCCATTTTGCCCACCGTAACTTATACATCAATGCTTAGGTGAGACTTGAGTACATTCTCACATGACCAACCATAAAGGAACATTTAGCTGACAGGATTAAGGGACTATGAACGAGTGAGTCAGTTTATTGTTCCTGAGTTGTTCCTTCATAAGTGACTCAGTTTATTGTTCCTGAGTTGTTCCTTCATAAGTGGCTCAGTTTATTGTTCCTGAGTTGTTCCTTCATAAGTGACTCAGTTTATTGTTCCTGAGTTGTTCCTTCATAAGTGACTCAGTTTATTGTTCCTGAGTTGTTCCTTCATAAGTGACTCAGTTTATTGTTCCTGAGTTGTTCCTTCATAAGTGACTCAGTTTATTGTTCCTGAGTTGTTCCTTCATAAGTGACTCAGTTTATTGTTCCTGAGTTGTTCCTTCATAAGTGACTCAGTTTATTGTTCCTGAGTTGTTCCTTCATAAGTGGCTCAGTTTATTGTTCCTGAGTTGTTCCTTCATAAGTGACTCAGTTTATTGTTCCTGAGTTGTTCCTTCATGTTTAAGAAGAAGTTGTTTCTCTGACTACTCGAAGGATCTGATAAACATCCTTTGTGACCTCTGTAATCCTTTTTCTCCCTATACCGCTCACAGGATGAGTATAGGGTGTACGATAAACTAGCAGCTGTAAAATTACCCCCCCCCCCCAAAAATTCAATTCATCAATAAGTGTTCTGGAGAAAAAGGGCTTTGGTGTTGATTGATAAATATGTAAGTTTTTCTTAGGTACTTGACTGATGTAGGAGACTCAACACACGTCACTTTAAGATGGCGTTGTGTACAGACCGAACCACTCCATCGTGTTTGTGTTTGGTCTTCTTTCCTATCATCCATCAATTATTTTTTTTCTCGATATTTTTTTTTATATTGGTTCAGCAGTTTGTCTACTTTACCGATACTGACTAGAACCTAAGAACCTGTGGCTGTTGTGGTAAGGGGTTCTGGGGAAAGGAATTTAGCTGATGTAAAAAAAAAATAAAGAGAGAAAAAAAATGTATTAAAGAAAAGAGAATAGGAATAATTGATAATATATTTGTAATTTTTAAGTATCGTCCATTCTATTAGTGTCATATTCTTAGCTGTGTCATATTTCAGGTATACTGTTGAGCGTCTGGTAGAGTGTATTGGTCTATGTAAGAATAAGATTATATTTTGTTGATTTACACACACACACACACACACACACACACACACACACACACACACACACACACACACACACACACACACACACAACCCCCACTACTACCACCATCACCACACTACCGCCACTGCCACCACCACCACCACCAGCACACGAAGTAACCTCTGGTCTTACCTTCTACAGGCGGGTCGTTGGTGTCAAGCCTGCGTCGCGGTGCCTCCCTGCGCAGGATGTCGTGGCTGCCTCGACGTCCTCACCTGGAGTGCAAGTCCTGGCTCACCTCCCTCGACCTCCCGCAGTACATTGGGTTCTTCTCAAGGTTCGACGGCGTTGAGGTGAGTGACTGGGGGAACTGGATGTTGAAGTGAGTGAATGGGGGAACTCCTCGGCGTTGAGATGAGTGACTGAGGAACTCGGTGTTGAGGTGAGTGACTGGGGGAACTCCTTGGCGTTGAGATGAGTGACTGGGGGAACTGGATGTTGAAGTGAGTGAATGGGGGAACTCCTCGGCGTTGAGATGAGTGACTGAGGAACTCGGTGTTGAGGTGAGTGACTGGGGGAACTCCTTGGCGTTGAGATAAGTGACTGAGAACTCAGTGTTGAGGTGAGTGACTGGGGAACTCATGGCGTTGAGATGAGTGACTGGGAACTGGGTGTTGAGGTGGTAGGCAGAACTCCTCCAGCATTGATGTGAGTGACTGGGGGTGAAGCTGGGTCATCCACCTCCACTACACCTGGGTCACTCACACCTCGTATCTATGTTACCTGTGTCTTGAGGTTAATGTTAAGGTTTAGTGTTATTTTGGCTCACCCTGCAGGTGATTAGGCACCCCAATTTATTTCACCTGATTGTTAAATATTCTAACACTAACCTAACCTAACTATACAACCTAACCTAACCTAATCTAGCCTCATCTAACCTAACCTAACCTAATCTAACCTAACCTAACCTAACCTAACCTAATCTAATCTAACCTAACTAACCTAATCTAACCTAACCTAACCTAATCTAACCTAATCTAATCTAACCTAAACTAATGTTATCCTAACCTAACCTACCTAAACTTATTGTTAACCTAATCTAACCTCCCCCAGGTAGCGTTAGGGTGTTTAATCAACAGGTGGAATAAACTGGGGTGTCTAATGTTCCTGTGAGCCTTTACTATTCAATGATATAAAAAGACTATTGTAACTTATTATCATTGAATTACTTAATCTTTGTCTTCCTAATTGACTTCTTCGAGTGAACACCTGCGCTGGTATGTTTAAGGTAATAGTCACACGGCAGTTTATATTTAACACCTGTGTATTATTCTCTCTCGTTCCCACGCCCATCCTCGCTCCTACCTGTGTGACGTCACTGGTTGAGGCATCTGAATCATCCCCACACTGTAAGACTTGACTCGATAAGGTAAAGGTAGAAAGTGAAACGTAAATAACAACATATAAGAATCGTCCACATGTTTGTTAAGTTGTCTCATTAAAGCGAGGCTCCCATGGTCGACCAGTGTGTGTGTGTGTCCCTCAGTGTCAATATAGTAGTACTTGTTCCAGAAAGTATCTCTAGGAAGGAGTCCGATGGATTTCACAATGAACATCTCGACTCCTGTTGTCTCGGTAGGGTTGTCAAAATCCTTCGTCCGCTGTGTCATATTGTCGCACAAAATCGTTAAGATACTTTTTTGGCGCTCGATAAAATGGCTAGAAACTTTTATTTAGCTAGAAATTTTTAAAAGAATACTTCCATTAATTTAAAAAAGAATCAAATGTATACAAAGTAGATGTATTTTATAGTCATTGGATTAAATATTTTGTTCGTCACTGATAAAAATATAGACCGCTATTTTACGGTCCAAAGTCTATATGATTGAATGATTTTACGAACATAACAACGATGCCATTTTATGCACTGTTGGTTGAGCAAGACTCTCGACATCTTCCTCGCTAGAGAAAGTCATCAGCTGGAGTGTTTTTGTATTTTTCCGCCTCACAAGAGTCAAGGAAAATAGTAAAAAATATAAATCTGTGAAGAAAACCGTCCATTAATGTCGTGTTGACTCACCCACCGGATCCAAGAGTCAGACGATAGATTCTCAAAGGTGATACTGATGCTCTTTTGTTTTACTGTCCTTCAATAACTTAGATGCTCTTTTGTTTTACTGTCCTTCAATAACTTAGATGCTCTTTTGTTTTACTGTCCTTCAATAACTTAGATGCTATTTTTTTTACTGCGCCTCAACAATTTGGGCTCTCTAGCACCTGTCCGTTTAACAATTATTATTTCTGAACTACTAACAATTCCATGTAGTTTTTTTTATACATACAGCCAAGTGAAAAAAAATTGCAAAAGATAAGAATGACTGCCAGCTTCACAAGAACCTAGCAGGCTTCTCCAACCCCCTTCCTTTTATTTACTATATAAGTATTTCTCTCTCTAAACACCCTAAGAAAAGACTGACGACGTATTACAGTATACAACAAAAACACAACTTGGACGACAGAAAACATCACGCAGCGATCTGATTGAGCCCAGATTCTTTTAATTCTCCCACTTTATTTATAATTTCACCTCTTAGATCTTCATCACTACACTTCTTTTTTTTTTCTACCTAAACAAAAGGCATCAGAGTCAAAGTCAAACAATTTGGGTCTCTAAACCAGTAACTACGATGGGAGGCGTGAGGACTTAACGCTAACATCAGAAACGGTCTCAAAATAACACTGAGAACTTATAGTAAAAATTTATAATGACAAATATTAATAAAGATCGTAATAAAAGGAAAGGAGAAATGGAAGAATATACAAGAATAGTAAAAGTAATTATTAAAAAAAATATATAGAAGCGAAACATTGAATTTATTAATACAATACAAATAAGATGAAATAGTAAATAAAAATGTTAACTAGGAAATATTAGGGAAATAATGCCAGGAGATTTATGGAATTAATTAAACATGAACGACTTAATTATGAAGGTGATGTGACCATTAGCTGCCATCCACACCCTCCCTCTCCATACACCCTTCCCTCTCCACACCCCTTCCCGCTCCACACTCCTTCCTCTCTCCCTCCCCTCCCTTCCCCTCTCCCTCTCCTCTACTCCTCTTTCCCTTCCTCCTCCATACACCCTTTCCCTCCCACTCACATCTTTCCTTCTTCTTTCCTTCTTCACCTCTCTTTTCCTTTACCCTTCCTCCTCCTCCCCCTCCACACCCTTCCCCTCCCCTCCCCTCCCCTCTACCCTCCCCCAACCTCCCCCTCCAGGACGTAGGGGAGTGAAAATAGCCTAAATATTGATTTGTTTACTTAACGTTGGTGGCCCGGGTGGACGGCGGTCATGATAAGGCAAGTGGAGTGTGAGGGAGAGGGGAGGTGAGGGAAGGAAGGAAGAGGGGTGGGAGAAGTAAGGGCAATAAGGGAAGGAAGGAATTGCTTCAAACATAGGTTGGATGCTCATATGAGCAATAGGGGTTGGGTGTAAACGGGACTGCCCAGTATGGGCCAAGCCCAATAGGCCCGCTGCAGTTTCCTCCATTCTTATGTTCTTATGTTCTAGATGAGGGAGGGAAGGAAGGGGAGGTGAGGGAAGGAAGATGAGGTGGGGGAAGGAAGAAAGGAAGGGGAGGTGAGGTGAGGGAAGGAAGGAAAAGCAAGTGAAGGAAGGAAAAAAAGGGGGTGAGGGGAGGAAGGGGCAAGAGAGAGAGGTAAAAAACGAGGAGGGAAAGGCAGATAAGAGAGGGGGGAAGGGAGATAAGAGGATGATATGAGGAGAAGAGAGGTAGAAGAAGAGGGTAATAAAAGTGAAGAGGAGGGAGATGGTAAGGAGTAGGAGGCGTAGAAGGAGGAAGAGTAGGTAGAAGAGGTCAATACGTGTGAGGAGAGGGAGGAGGCGAGTGCGGAGGAGGAGGAAGAGGAGAAGGGGGAAGAGGGGGAGAAGGAAGGAAGATTTATTCATTATTATTCATATATTCGTTTATTTATTCAACTGTTAATTGCCTTTAATACACTTTACTGTTATTCCTCTTATGTATTCAAATCTCTTAACTTATTTTTAGTTCATTAATACTCTCTCTCTCTCTCTCTCTCTCTCTCTCTCTCTCTCTCTCTCTCTCTCTCTCTCTCTCTCTCTCTCTCTCTCTCTCTCTCTCTCTCTCTCGTTCGTTCGTTCTTTCTTTCTCTCACCTTCTCTCACCTTCCTCTCACCTTCTCTCACGTTCTCTCACCTTCTCTCACCTTTTCTCACCTTCTCTCACCTACAGGACATCCTCTACTATGATGAGGCGGCCATCAAGGAGCTGGGTGTAAGGCATCAGGCTCACCGCGTCAAGATCATGTCCTCCCTCGCTGGCCTCAGAGACAAGTGGGAGAAAAGTAAGTGGATTTTGACCTCTTGTGTGTGTGTGTGTGTGTGTGTGTGTGTGTGTGTGTGTGTGTGTGTGCTCTTAATTTGTATTCTTGTAGCGAAGTAACCTGTTAAGTCGCATTTTTTTCCCCACGAGTCAGAAATAGTCAGGGTTTTTTTCTTTGTCAAAAAAAATTGTTCTTTGATATTGTTTGCCATCTTTAAGTAAAAAAAATAGCTTCTACTAGTTTCCTTCATCTATAACTAGACCATAACCTCCCCCCCCCCATACCTTCCTAGTTAACCATGTACTTAATCAATTCACCTCGTTTAGTCCATCCCTAGTTCCGGGTTTTATTGTTGTATGCAGTGGGGGGGTTATATTCGTTTATTATAGATTTTGATGCTGATTTATGTTTCTTAAACTTCTTCTAACACTAACCTAACTAACACTAACCTAACTTCTTGAAAAACTAACTTCTTAACTGATTTTAAGGGGTAAGGTTAATCTTCAGGTGAAATTGGCTTTAGGTGACGAATCTCCAGGTGATTTTTTTTAACCGAATTAAATTGACGTAGATAGTTTTAACTCAGGTAACCAAATACATACCGTGTTACCTTACTGCCTTAATTACCTACGCCAGGTGAACTGATTCTACCACGTGGCTGTAAATAACTTAAATTCCTTGAAGTAAACAGGAAATTAGTGCCAGTTAGAAGGTGATACTCGTGGCCTCTTAAAGAACTGGCATTCCTTAGATAAAACGGTGCCAGTTAAACCCTGATGATGACTCTTAAAACAGATTCTTATTTCAAAGACTCGGGGATGCCCGGATAAATTGGCAACACTGTCTTGGAGAACTCACCCCCTCCCTCCCCCCCTCACTCATCCACTACACTCCACACTCCCCTATCCTCACCCCCATCTCTCTTACCACTTCCTCCCCTCCCCATCTCCTCCCCTTCCCCTCCCTCACTATACCATCTTCCCCTTTTTCCCACACTTCTTCCCCACCACACCATTTCCTTGCTCACCCCATCCTCCATCACCACCACCCTGCCTTCCCCCACCACCACCCCCCTCCCTCTCCACCTCCTCTTCTCCCCTCCACCACTAGATATTTCCCTTCCTCACTCACCCATCACCCCCTCTCCACAACCTCCCTTCTCATCACTCCCATCTCCCTTCCCCCACCACAATCTACCCACACCTTTTCTCACCTCCCCCTACACCACTACCCCTTCCCCCCACCTCCCTCTTCCATCATCCCCCGTTACCCCCCACTACCCCGTCCTCTCCTCCTCCCCTCATCCACCTCCCCTACCCTCCTCCTATACCACTTCCCGTCTCACCCCTCCTCCCCACCCCCCCGCCATGCACTTAGGGAGAGAAAGTACAGTAAACAGAGATGTAAGAGCCTCGAGATAAGATAAGATAAGAGGAAGAGTGGGAATAAAGACTCAGTGATTGGTGGAATTATCAGGTCAGTGATTGGTGGTAAATTACAGGTATCTTTTAATTATATATATCACAGGTACTTCAGTTTAAGTTCTTTTAAGTTGAAGATAAGAATACCGATACAAATACAGTTTATGAATATATATTACAGGTAAATTACAGGAATATATACACTTACAGTACAAATATACATATAAATACAGAAATACATCACAACGTCACAGCAACACCACTACGTCACAGCACTACGTCACAGCAACAGCACTACGTCACTGCAACGTCACGCCATTATAGCACAACGCCACAGCAAAATAACAAAGGATATTACACTCCCACGAACTCTCTCATATTTACCCAAATTTAGACTGATTGAGATATTATGTGTCGACCACAGCCTGACCTTGTTGTCTCTCTCTCTCTCTCTCTCTCTCCTTATCCTATCTCCCATTCCATTTTTTTCGTCTGCATTTTCCTCCCTCTTTCCCTTCCCCCTTCTCTCCTATCGCCTCTCCCTCTCCCTTTCTTTTACAACGCCCTTTCCCTTCCCCCTTCTCTCCACTTAACCCCTCCTTCCCTCCCTCCCTTTCCCTCCCCCCACTTTTCCTCTTCCCCCTTTCCCTCTTTCCCTCTTTCCCCGTTCCCTTTTCTCCCCTTCCCTCCTTCCCCCTTCCCCCCCTTCCCTCTTCCACCCACCTTTTTCTCCTCCCCCCCTTACCCCTTCCATCTCCCCTCTTCTTCCCCTCCATCCTTTCCACTTTCCCCCTTCCCTTTCCCTCTTCCCCCTCCCTTTCCCTCTTCCCCCTCCTTCTGGTTTTTAGTTTTAACAAATTTATTGACAAAGCTTATAGTACAGTTTGCCTATTCTGAGTAATTCAAGTCAGGTCTTTTCACTGAGGGTGGTATCACATCTCACTGACACGCAGGACAGAGGTTCATACACAAAGAAATACATCATATTCATTTGGTGATGGATCGTGGCGCCAAGACTGTCCCTGCTGATTCGGCCGGGAAGGTGTTTGTGTACACAGTCACTAAGCGATACACCCAGAAGCGTACACACAGGCAGCTGGGGGTGTAGTTCCTCTCTCTCTCTCAGCCCGATACATACATACATACATACATGCATACATACATACATACATACATACATACATACATACATATTCAAGAAATTAGTTATACGAGTTTACAATTGGTTCGGTAAGTATATAAACAATGTAGGTACACAGTTTCGCATGTGTATAGTGGTTCTGTAGGTGTATGAGCTGACACTTGTTGCTGACATTGGTGTAGCTGACGTTTTTGCTGCTGACGTTGTTCTTCATAATTTTTTCCTGCTGGGCTGGTGGTCGTGGTGGTTGTAGGTGGTGATTGTTGTTAGTTATGGTAGTAGTTGTTGTTGTGAATGGTTGTTGATGGCTGTGGATGGAAATGATGGTGGTTGTGGAGATTATGGTGGGGGATGATGGTAGCTAACTGTCTCTGAGGGTGGTAATGGTGGTGGCAATTGTGGTAGTTAGTAGTCGTGGTTAATAGCCAACGTGGTGATTAGGGTATAATTATCTCTTGTGGTCACTGTGGTTAGTACTGTGGTGGTTGTGTTAGAGTCGGATGTGGGTGGGTCGGTGATATGGTGTGGGTAGATAGATGGGTGGGTGAGTGAGTGGGTGGTTAGTAGACAGACAGATGTGGGTGGATAGATGGTGTGGTGTGGGTAGATGGATAGGTGGACGGGTGGGTAGTTGGGTGGATGATAAACAGATGTGTGATGGCTGGTATAAGGTGGTGGATAGTTGAATGGATAGTTGACAGATCTAGATGGGTGGATAGTATGGTGTAGGTGGTTTGATGTGGATGGATGGATGGGCAAGTGGATGGTTGGATGGATGCTATACAGTGAGAGAGTGGAATACATTGACCAATCATAACAGCATCTCATGGTGTACTTGACATTTGTGGCAACTACACTAAACAACACAAGTGGTAGTTTGCGTGTCTGTGTGTATGTGGTACCAAGGTGATGATGACTTAACTACCCATAATTGTACTAGGGTATTCTGAGCTTTGGTTCTGAGTAGTGAGGATGGTAGCAATAGTAAAGGTCACGTGAAGATTAGGCACCCTTAGCTTATATCCCTGATGATTATATACCGTAACGCTGCTTGGATGTTACGCAGCTAATTACATGACCCCAATGGCCCTCTAGGTGATATGTCGCCCCATGTCAACAAAAACTATATGGGATCTGAGAGAGGCAATCAGCGGGGTGGGGTGGGGTGGGGTTGGGCTGGAGTGGGGCGGGCCGGGGCTTAGGAAAGGTGGCGGCCATGTTTGTTCTTTCCTGGTAAACATTGACTCACCCGCCAAGGCTTAATAGATGACGCGTTTTCTATAATCAACCGCTACGTGTGTGATTTGGTGTCAGTATTAAGTGATAATGGTACCAGATACCAGCAAAAGAAACCAATTACACCATCACTAATTAGTACTGTTATTTTGCGTTAAAAAAAACACCCGCCAACTACCTGATAGCCTCTTATAATGGTTGGTCAATACTAATATCCTAAAATGGTCTTTATTATAATTGTAAACGCCAGTTAGGACGTGTTTTACGGCCTGGGTAGGTACTGTAGGTAAGTGAAGTTCTTTGTTGGCTATAGAGTGTTCCCAGGGCGGTGTCTTATCGTCCAACCTGTCCTGATCTCGGTACAATCACGTGATAATGTCGTGAACGGAAGTAAAGTCACAATTTTAACTAGGGAAAAAAAAGTCACGTTTTATTTAAATATTATTAACAATTAAAGCAATAAAATAGACAAGGTTGGGTTAGGTTAGGTAAGGTTCTGTGACTCTTTTTCCTGGATTCGTGATATATTACGAACACTTGGTCTATTTTTTTCTCAGAATATGTGTATGTAGGGAGTGATTTACGTGTGTGTGTGTGTAAGCATGCTCGCCTTTCAAGTGAGTGGTGAAACTATGGGCAAGTTTCTTTACGCCATTTGCCTCTGTCTACCCAGCAGTAATTGGGAACCTGGATGTCCGGTCTTCTCGGACTATTCCTTGACAGTGGGTCATGCAGCTCGTTAACTCAGGGTGTGGTTGTTGCGTTGGCAACAGCTTCTACACCTTAAACAAATTCACGCCTAGGTAGCCCTAGGGCCGGCCATCCTCGTACACGAGGGGCAACCATTATTATTATTATTATTATTATTATTATTATTATTATTATTATTATTATTATTATTATTATTATTATTATTATTATTATTACGTGTGTGGTGATGATTTGTGTACCTGTATGTACGGATGTGTATGTGTGTGCGTATGTATGTCTGTGTGTGTGTGTCTGTGGAGGGGGTGATTTGTGAGAGTGTGTGTGTGGGGGGGGGCTTTACTTGCAAGGGTGTGTAAGATACAATGCTTTGTGGAAATAATAGAGTGCCAAATTAAGGAGGTAGGTGTGTGTGTGTGTGTGTGTGTAAAGGAGAGAGAGAGAGAGAGAGAGAGAGAGAGAGAGAGAGAGAGTCAATCTCTTTGAAAACCTAAATTGTCTTGTTTGTTTCTACAGCAATACCAACTCTAAAGAAACCGTGCATCTGAGTAGGTAAGTGTAGGCATAGGTAGGTGGGTATTTTTTATCCGGTATGGGTATAGGTATATCCTTATAGTTATTAAAATCTGAATAACGAGATATACAGTAGAGAGGGGGAAACGATAAACACACTTAAATAGGCAGGTGGTGTGTATAGGGAGTGTCGGTGTAAAATAGGAGTGATGGTGTAAAAATAGGAGTGCTCTGTGTAAAATAGGGAGAGGTCGGTGTAAAATAGAGTGTAAAATGTGGGAGTGTCGGTGTAAAATAGTGAGTGTCGGTGTAAAATAGGGAGTGTTGGTGTAAAATAGGGAGTGTTGGTGTAAAATAGGGAGTGTTGGTGTAAAATAGGGAGTGTTGGTGTAAAATAGGGAGTGTTGGTGTAAAATAGGGAGTGTTGGTGTAAAATAGGGAGTGTTGGTGTAAAGATGAATAAGAATAAAGAAAAAAATATATTGATAAACATGAAGATAAAGAAGAAGTAAAAGAAACTAGCAGATGGAAGGCGTGAAATAACCAAACTTCACGATCATTAGTTACGGGTTGTAGGTAAGTGGCAGGTGAGGAGACGCAACGTGAAGTTGTGACTATATCTTGCGCTAGTCAGGCCGCACCTCGATTATGCGGTTCAGTTCTGATGCCCTTATTATAGAATGGATATCAATTCACTTGAGTCGGTGCAGCGAAGAATGACGAAAATGATTCCGGGACTTAGAAACCTTCCATATCAGGATAGGTTAAAGAAATTTAACTTGCATTCCCTAGAAAGACGAAGAGTGCGGGGAGATATGATAGAAGAATTTAAGTGGGTGAAAGGAATCAATAAAGGGGATATAGATAAAGTTCTTATAATATCCGAGCAGGAGAGGACTCGGAGCAACGGATTTAAGTTGGATAAGTTTAGGTTTAGGAGGGATATAGGAAGAAACTGGTTCACAAATAGGGTGGTGGACGAGTGGAACAAGCTTAGCAACTTTGTAGTAAGTGGTGGAACTCTGGAAAGTTTCAAAAGGAGGCTAGATAGATACATGGATGATAGAGAGTGGTAGTAACTCTCGACAGGAGCTGCCATGCACAGGCCAACCGGCCTATTGCAGACTCCTTATTTTCTTATGTTCTTATGTTCTTATGAAGTAAGGGAGAGACGAGTTGAAGTGAGGGAAGGTGAGTAGAGACGAGGTGAGATGAAGGAGGGGTGAGGAGAGTTCAAGTGAAGTGAGGGAGGGTGAGGAGAGACAAGGTGAAGTCAAAGACCACAGGAAGTAAGAGAGAGTGATGGAAGGGGGTGGGAGATGGTAGAGATGAGAGAAGGGAGAGGTGAGAGAAGATAGAAGTGAGAGATGGTAGAAGTGAAAGAAGATAGAAGTGAGAGATGGTAGAAGTGAGAGAAGGTAGAGGTGAAGGGAGGGATATGAGACGTGTTTTTTCAGTCAATCTCTCTATGCAAATTCACCGGCAGTAAACATGAACAGGTCCACTTGGGTTAACTAGGACTCTGTTGCCGCCCCACTTGTCGTGAGTCCTGGCGGCGTTACCTTCACCCGGGGCGACGACACTCCCTTTGGCTGTCTCCTTGTTCAGAATGATGCAAATTACGTCCCAGGATGATTCGTAAAACTGACGGTGTACAGGTTTGAGTATTGGTCACATTATCAGAGTCTAGCCTCATGAATACATAAGAACATAAGAATGGAGGAAACTGCAGTGGGCCTATTGTTCCATACTGGGCAATCCCATTTACACCCAACCCCTATCGCTCATATATCCGCCCAACCTATAGCTGAAGCTATCCAGCGTGTTCGAGTTAATGATGATATTTGGTAACTTGTTCCACTCGTCCACTACTTTATTTACATACCAATGTTTACCTATCTCGCGCTTTAATTTCAATTTGTCTAATTTAAAACCATTGTTACGAGTTCCCTCCTGGTTGGATAGTTTGAGTACCTTTGTTATGTCACCTTTGTTTAGCCCTGACTCCCGTTTAAACCGTACACCTCACTCTACGTCTCTCGAGGAAGTGCCTCTTATTGTCTCTCTCTTAATCATGTTATTACTCGCTTTGTTTCATTATCACCCTTATCGTCTCTTTTTGTATTACTGTTACTCCCTCCTCCTTCTCCTCGGTCTTTTTCTTACTCTAATGTTTTTAGTGTTATTGCATTTTCTTATGTTAATTTCCTCTCATTTTTTCTATATATTTTTACTCTTTCCTTTATTCCCTTCCTAATAGACCTCCATTCATCTAATCCTGTACCCAATGTAACCCCAGCACGAGGATTCAGACCGACTTATACTACACCTTCTTGGTGTTTGGGTGTAAAATAAATGAACTCTGGCAGACACAGGTTCGGCAGAGAAGTCACGGGTGCTGCCATGAGATGCCCTCGAGGTGTTGGAACCACTCAATGTTGAAATGTCTATAGTTTAGGGACATCTCTGATATATTCCTGTGAATGTGCAATGCTGGAAATTCTCTAGTAAGGACATCGGTCGCCTCGGGTGCTATGTGTTTTTTAAATTGTTGCAATGGATTTTTAAATTAGGTAACTTACAGCGGCAGCTATGCTACGTACTCAGGCCAAGCCAACAGTTTTTCTCTGCCTAACATTGGTCGCGCATACACAGTGCAACGTTTTCTCCTAATCCCTAGCAACGAGCTGTGTGTGTAGTTCGTCTCATTCTCACAGTGAAGACTCTGACCTATTTTAAAACTGAACAAACAAATTATACCAGACAAGGGTAAATAAAGTTTCCATACTATTATTTTTTTTGCTCTCTCTCTCTCTCTCTCTCTCTCTCTCTCTCTCTCTCTCTCTCTCTCTCTCTCTCTCTCTTTATATATATATATATATATATATATATATATATATATATATATATATATATATATATATATATATATATATATATATATATATATATATATTAAGGCCAATTGCAGCTAAAATAATTGTCCGATTTGTTTTTCCTGGGCCGTGGGGTAATGTAGGGTCATTTCTTTGCCTGTGTAGGGCTGAGCAGCATCGAGGGGTTGGCAACACTGGTAACGGAGCTTCAGAAGAGACACAGTAGTGGGTCGACTTCTTGGTATCTTAATCATTTAAACAACCTGAAACATTCAAGCAAATAAGTCAGGAAATGTCTTCTTGATCTGAAATGAGATACAAATAAAATAAAATAGCAGGGATTACATGTAACAAAAGAAAAAACATTTGCTAATTAAAAAAAAGAAACAAAAGCCGCTAGGAGAAAAAAGTAGATACAGTTACCAACAGATAACATTATAGAACATTACAAAGGTCAGTTTCCTGGACATTTTGTCAAAGTCACCTCCCTCGTATCCTAGTATAGTTTGTGGTCTCGTCTAGCGTTGTAACCTTGATATACTGTATAGGTCAAGATATAGTTCTCGTGTGGTGGACGAGAACAAGACAACACTACACCAGCCATATTTCTTGTGGGGTGTCTCACCTGTGTGTTTACCACCGCTGAATTTTTTTTCACTTATTCATATTATCTATTCATAATATTGGTATACATGTTATTCCACACTGAAGAAAATACTATTAATATAAAACTATAGGCACTGTAAACTCAAACACTAACTAGTTCTCGTAAGATAACATCCTGAACCAGGTCCTCCTCGTCAGCCTGGCGCTCTCCTCTCCTCGCTCATCAGTATTCTGGACCTAACCATAACAAAAAGTGTTTCGTTATATCAACACCTTCTCTAAAAGTTTTAAACGTGTTTCTGATAATTTTGTATTACTTAATATGATCTTGTCTTATTTACCTGCGAACTGCTCTAGTTTGGGAGATGTTTACCAATTATGTGTTAATATTTGTGATGAAAATTTGGACGAAAGTTAGACGGCTTATCAACAACACAACCCTCGCCTATAGCCTCTCTCTCTCTCTCTCTCTCTCTCCTGCTGTTGCTGCCACCATGACTCCAAACATCCTGAAGGTTACACTGAACACCTCCCTGTTGGGGCTGTACCTCCACCACACCTCGCTGTTGGGGCTGTACCCCCACCACACCTCTCTGTTGGGGCTGTACCCCCACCACACCTCTCTGTGGGGGTTGTACCTTCCTTCTACGTCACTAACAGGTATTGGCTAAGTGACCCAATGAAGTGATGACGTGGCGGGTCCAACTTTATGACGTCACTTCCAGGTGCTGTAACCCCCCCCGGTGTGTACAGGCTGTGTCTGACTCACTCGAAAATATTTCCTTGATATTTCGTTTGGCACTGCATCACCTTACTGTGTTTGTGCACAGACCGACACTGAAACGCATGAACAAACATACGTACACACACACACACACACACACACACAAGCTGAGATACACTTTGTTAACTTGTTCACACTCTGTACAAGGAAGTGAGCGATGAACACACCACTTCTTACCTGCCCACGTGATGCCCCACTCCTTACACCCCTGCACCCCCACCCCTCAATCCACTCACTGCCCACTTCCTGCCTTAAACCCTACACCCCCCACCCCCCTTCCCACCCACCAAACCTAGTTCTACCTTGCCCTGCGTACCCTAATTAACTACCCCCACCCCCAACACACACACCTTTCCCTACCCTTCCCCTGCCCCCCCACTACCCCATTCCTCCCTTCCCCGCCACCCCACTCCACACACACACACACCTCCCCAGAATGACTCAGTAACCTTGTGTTCCGTTGTGGCGTCACGGAGCAGAAGATATCCGGCCAGGAACTGCTCCACACACACACACACACTACGGAAGGATACCTCAGTTAGCGCACGACTCGGGTCTTGTGGATGATACAACAACCTGACGCAATACTCTCACATTATCGCTGTATTGACTCTGAAAAAGGGGGGGGGGGCAGCACACGTATAAAGACAGGTAAAGGTACAAGCACTATTACAGATAGATATAATACAAGGTTAATTACAGGTACAACTACAGAAACATGTATAGATACAGAAACAATTACACATTTAATTGCAGACAAAAGCACAGGTTACAGATATTTCAGCTTAACAACAGTAAATAAAATTAATTGAGGAAGAGTAAACAGTATCGTATGTGCTCACTTTAGCTAGTCGTCATAGAAAATGAAAATAATCTTACCTTAGGTCGTAGCGGTAACTCATGTATCGTAACTGCTAAGATAGTATATTGAATAGCAGAACGATAGAAATAATGTAAGAAATTTAGTTAGGGAGTTATATATCTGTTGAATTTAATTTAGTTAAAGAAATATTTCATATTTACCTGAATTGTAAATAATTATTCCTGATTTAAATAATAGTCTTCCGCGAGTCTACATTCCTTTGTCTGCGCGCGGACCCTATCACTATCAGCTACCGTTGAATGTCAAATTACCTGCCAATTGCCCTCGTCAGTTCATTAACAAACCTGACCAGAGAAACACAACACAACACTCACCACCTTCAGTAAAAACAGCGATCATGGAGGGGCTCACCAACTAAGCTCCACCATTAATTCCTGACCTCCATCCACATCAACAAACCTTGAGAATCAATTTACTGTATATTGAAGTATATCCTAACTTTATACTCTGTACGTAATATAAACTCCGACATTGCCACTTAAGGTAATCACCCATTTCGAGTGTTTATTTAATTCGTATAACGTAATATAAATATTTTTTGTCCTGATGTCGATCAATTCAGGACAACATGCATTCAGTTCTTACACCCAAATAAACAGTACAATGAAGAAACAACGAGGTCAAGCTGGGGGTCATGATAGTTTGAGGGTTCATAAAGGGGTCATATTGTCTGAAAAGTGTCAGATTCAGATTTGTCCGACGAGGAAGCTAGTTTATTGGGCATCCTGTGCAAGGCGAAACTCAGAAGCGTTTACAGCGCCCAACAGGGAAGCATGCGGAGTTCAGGCTTGCCTTCGTGACTCATACATTAAGGGCGCAAGTGCTTGAAGGGCCATGGGTTTTGTCGTCAAGTTACATATCGTGACAGGAGGATAAGTGTGTGGGAGGATAATTCCCGATACAATTCATCTGTTTATGGCAAAGCGTGGCAGGTCCCTAATAATGTCTCTCGGGGGAGGGATATCTGGTCAAGGAAGCGGTGAGGGAAGAGGAATGACAGCCAGGTCAAAGCAGCTCAGGTCACTCATATGGCTGATTTCTTGTGGTCAGTTCAGCTTACCGTGTGTGTATGTATGTGTGTGGCCAGTAGACTATACCTACCTACATACATACATACATACATACATACATACATACATACATACATACATACATACATACATACATACATAAGCTCGTCGTTTCTGCAGTGTGAGATTCGATAGTTAAAAAGTGACATAAAATAATACAAAGTGATAGAAACAAGACAGAGTGACAGACAAATTAAGAACATGATAGAAAGTGACAGTCAACATAGAGAGGCTGTCTGGATGATAGTGATCAGGGTGGGGTTGACGGGATGGTGTGACACTCCTATGTGAGCCACGACTAAAGGTGTGGCTCTCTTTTCTCTTCGTGTGTGTGTGTGTGTGTGTGTGTGTGTGTGTGTGTGTGTGTGTGTGTGTGTGTCCCTCACCTAATCACCCACTACATGCCTCGTCACCTCAATACACAACAAACTCGTCTCTCCCTTCTCTTCCTGGCTCGCTTATTTCCTTATTTTATTCATTATTCGCTTATTATATAATCTACTTCATTTTGAATCGGCTTTATTCTCGTTTATAGGTTAGGTTAGGTTAGGGTTCATCTGACCTATAAAACAATTCTAGCTTACTAGTGAAATGAAAACGCATCAAACTATAATCTTTGTACTACGTTAAATTTCTCTACTTTCTAACTACTCGGTAACTCGACTCACTAAATTCTTCGAGTCAAGTGCCATTTTTTTTTCATCTGTGTGGGAACTCGTCTTGTTGGCTCATTCTTACCACAACACAGAAATGACACAATTTAACACAAACTCGAACGTAACTGAATGTGTTGGTTTATTTGCATCGGAGAAAAAAAAAAGATCGAACAAGCCTTTGAGAATCCTGACCGATGCTTTAAAGTTCATGATTGTAATGTTAAAGTATAGAAAATATGGCTTGTTTATTAGACCTGAAGAATCATGTTATTGGTTTTTTTTTCAACATGGCGCGGGAAAGTAGCCACGATATCCGGCCATACACAGAATGTTGAATGTGTAGGAGAATGTTGCAGGGCTACATAGCTCAGGGGAGGGAAGAGGAGGAAGAGGCTTGACCCCACAACGTTCCATGCTTTGTCAACCGTGGCAGCGACAACCTTTCTAACTGGTAGTGATGGCAGTCATGAACGAGGTTGTTGTGTCACTTAACTCACCACTAATTACTCTCTGTTGATATACTAAATCATTATCCAGGAGACTGAGGCGTACTTATCTATCCTCAGTGGGACCTTTTTAATTCTCTATCGTCGTTTTATCAAGGTTGTATAGTTGTTCTGGTAATTTGTTAATGAGGAGAAAATGATCATACGCTTCGATTTTTACAAGAGTATTAACTGGACCCAAGACGAACCAGCTCACGTTTTGTTTTGTTTTTTAAAGTCTAAACACGATATATGATCAAGGTTAAGTTACGTTAAATTTCAGGTTAAGTTGTTAATTTTAGTTTTTGTTCGGTAAGTTTGTCTCGTGTAGTTATCTTGAGCCAGTACCTGTGAGACTGTCTTCCCCTCCCTCCTACTTACCTACCCCCTCTCATTTCCCCTTCCTTCCCTCTCCCCTCTCTTCCCTCTCCTCTTCCCCCTTGCTATCCCCCACTCCTTCCCCCTTATTACCTTCTCCCTCCCCTTCCCCGTTAAACCCAAACGTCGTAAACTGTTCAACCCCTCCCTCCCTCCCTACTTATCTCCCTCCCTCCCTCACTCCATATCTCCCCCCTCCTCCCCTGTCTCTCCCTTCTCCCTCCCTCCCTCCTCCCTATCTCCCTCCCTCCCTCCCCATCTCCCTATCTCCTCCCTCCCTCACTCCCCATCTCCTCCTTCCTTCCCTTCTCCTCCTCCTCCCTCCCTCCCTCCTCCCTCCCTCCCCTCCCTCCCTCCCTCCCTCCTCCTCCCTCCCTCCTCCCTCCCTCCCTACTTATCTCCCTCCCCTCCCCTATCTCCTCCCCTCACCCCATCTCCCTCCTCCTCTCACCTCCCCTATCTCCTCCTCCCTATCTCCCTCCCTCCTGTCTCACTCAACCCCACTGCTACTTAACACTACCCACCCACTGCACCTGCCCACGTCCTTCCACTCACTCACTCACTCTGGTGTACGTATTCTCAGACATTCACACGTTTAGTATTTGTTGTTGTAAATAATGGAATACGATTATCTTATGTAGTTTCGACAGTTTCAGTGCATTTTTTTACCTAATTTTGTTTGCTGTCTTTGTCGGGTTTTTTGTCGTAGCTTAAATGAATCGTGTTTTTTTTGTTATGAAGGAAAATTTAGTGTAAGAATCTATAAGAATATAGTCACCTACTCTTACTGGGTTCTAACTATAAACCCAGCCGCTTACTCGCTTGTAACTGTACACATCAGTCACGTACCAGTCTGTAACTGTACACCCGGTCAGGTACACACTGGCAGTCTTCCGTGTTGAGAATAATACCAAGAATCTGTAAGGTCTTGCGGCGTGAATGTTTTTTTTTATCATTATTATTTTATTATTGAGTTGAAACAAATAACTGTACGACCATCTGACATACAGGAGAGTGTCAACTGCATCCTTACCCCTACAGTGAGTAACGTCAGTCCACAGTCACCAATATCAATTACCATCCCACTTCAGCAGTCAACATCATCCCCACTCCCCCACAATCACCAAAACCACCCACCCCCCACAATCACCAACACCATTCCACCCTAAACAATCATCAACACCATCCCACCCCTAAACAATCACCAACACCATCCCACCCCCCCACTCCTGTACCGTCCCATCCCCCACTCACCGACACCATTCCACCCCCACTCACCAACACCGTCCCACCCTCCACTCCTGTACCATCCACCCCCCACTCACCAACACCATCCCACCCCCCCACTCACCCAACTTCCATCACCCCCCCACTCCCACCAACACAGTATCCCCACTCACCAACTGTCCACCCTCCACTCACCAACACCACCCACCCCCCCACTCCTGCTTACCACCACCCCCCTCCTGCTTACCACCCCCCCCCACTCCTGCTCTACCCACCCCCACTCCTGCCTGCGTCCACCCCCCACTCCCTGTACCGTCCCCACCCCCACTCTGCTTACCATCCATCCCCCCCACTCTGCCCCTGCCCCACCCCTACAGTCACCCCCTCCCCCCCAACAGTCACCAACACCATCCCCTACCTCCCGGGTCTTCGTCGATATTTATTTGTTATTGTCTCTCAGCGTAAGCAAGATTTACATTCACGTTTCTGAGCTCTGGCGTACAAGATGTGAGCGATAGCGAGGCATCAGAAGAGCCAGGCTGGTCAGGAGGTCAGGTGAGGCGTGTGCTTGTTGGCGATATGTTATTGATAAGGGGTTCAGGTCTCGTTCCCACCCTTGTTGTGGTCTGAGGCGAGGCGAGATGAGGCGCTGGATACTATACCTACCTGTCTGTATGTCTATGGCTTCTCTACCTGTTGTGTGGGTATGGCAGGTGTGCTGGATTATTACCTGTTTCTATGGCTTCTTACCTGTTGTGTGTGTGTGTGCTTAGAAAAGAAGCACACACACACACACACACACACACACACACACACACACACACACACACACACACACACACACACACACTCCTAGTCGCCTTCCAAACATGATCAAGATATATACAATAAGTTCCTTTATCTTAACCACGAACCCCAGCCCTTGTTATGGGTATACATTAACGCCTGTAACATGTACTCTCAGGGTCTTATCTCACGTATATAGGAAGGAAATGATATTGTTTACCCTTGGAATTGTATGGACTGTATAGTTTCTCGATACTCAGGAAGTTGAAATGATACTTGATGTTTGAGTAATTTGCCTATCCCCAGTTTTTAATAAGAGAGATGATAAGAAAGATTTTTTGAATAATTTATTAATATTTTTATGCATATTGTGATTTAGTTATTTTTCTTTATCTTTTATTACTATTTTTTTACCTTTCTTAATCGTGTTGAATTTGTTGTTAAATCCGGGTTACGGGACAGTGTTGAGGCCCCCCCCCCCCCAGTGTCTGTCTCGTCTTTCAATCCTGAGTTATAGTTACGCTACCATCACTACACAAGAAACAATACTCACTGTAGATTCATCGTCAGGACTCTGCTTACTACTGATGGTTAGGTCAAGATAGGCTAGGTTGGGTTAGGTGGCGGCGCCAAGGTGTGGCATGGGGAGCTGAAATAGGTGTTTGATATCCCCAGTCTGATGGTGTCATACTTTAATTTGTAGAAGGAACTAACTAAGTAAACGCTCGAGTAATCTGTCGTTGGAGTAACTGGCCGTTTATCAAAAATCCTAAGATAATTCCGCTTCTATAAAGCCCAGTTAAGTCTTCCATCAATGCGAACAAAGTATACATTTTCTTTAATCACATCTTTAGTTTCGTTTGGTTTCGTTTTCTGTTGATCAAGCCCAGTCAGCTGATCACGCCAGGCGATTTTCAGCACAGATGCAGCACTGAATCCTCAAGATGTTTCACCTATAGAGTAATCTTGTATTCTGGAGATGGCATTACACTATGGTATCAATGAGGCAAATTTAAGTGATGAGCTCCATCAAGTGCGACGTCTTCTTGAGAGAAAAAAAAACAACAGGTTCTTAGTATTTCCACTTGCATTTGCTACCTTGTTCAAGCCTCAAGCCATACCGTGATGCTTTCATGGATCTGTATAAGCTGGTGTGTATCAATGTGACTTTGCCAGTTATCTCTGCAGCATGTGAAGGCAGTTTTTCCTACTTGCGACAAACAAAAGCGTACTTGAGGAACAGCAGTGGTGAAGGCAGAACAAGTGATATTGTAGTTACTTCCATAAATTCGAAGAGCCAAGAGTCTGAATGTTGAAAATATTATTGATGCTTCCGCAACCAACCACAACAACAGAGAGTCACACAGCTATAACCTCCCACTTACCCTGAGCCTTTCCTTTGACAGTAGAATATATTATGTTCTTGGTATGGGTAAAAATACTACATTTTATGGCGCCCTGCACTAAATGATAAACGTGGGCCAGAGCCTACAAGAGGTGGGGACAACTGCTCTAAATAAAAACGGTGTGCTGGCTCTGCAAACACTGCTTCAAGCCCCCCAGCCCCCCCCCCTCCCCCCCAGCCCCCCTTCCAGTTAGATGCCACCCCTAAGCCCCTCCTGTATAGACATTCTAGAGCCGCCAAACAATTTAAATTGTTTGGATTGGGTTAATTCGGTTAAGTTGAGTTGAGTTACATTAGGTTGTTAGGTCAAATTAGGCTAGGCTAGGTCTGGTTAGGTTAAATTAGATTAGCTTAGGTTAGTTATTGTGATGATGGGAATAGGTAAGGTTAGGTTATCTTAGGAATGGAGATGATCGGAATAAGTGGTGTTAGGAGAAAGAATTATTATCAGTGTTAAACTAAAAATGGAACTATGGGTCAAATACACATTCTCTTGTGTTGTAAGTAATTGTTGAGTTGTGGCGCAGGAACCAGAGGAAGAATGACAGTGTTGGCGAAAGCTATTGTTATAAAATGATTCCCACAAAGACCAGAGAAAAGAATTATTGGTGCTGGAGTGATTGTGTTGGAGACCTGAGACAATAAAATGACCTTTGAGATGACTGTGTGTTTACGGACTGCGTCATATGAGTGTCTTAGTCTGAGTTTGGTTTGTGGCTTTTATTTACACGTACAGTAAACCCTCTCAATAGCGGACTTCACCAATTCAGTAAACCCTCTCAATAGCGGACTTCACCAATTCAGTAAACCCTCTCAATAGCGGACTTCACCAATTCAGTAAACCCTCTCAATAGCGGACTTTACCAATCCAGTAAACCCTTTCAGTAGCAGACTTGACCATAAAATGATGGATACAGTAAACCCTCCCAATACCAGACTAATTCTTGCAAGTCCTGTCCTTTATTAAGAGAATTCTGTTATTGAGAATATCCGTTATTGAGAAATCTAGTATTGAGAAGATTTACTGTATCCATTATTTTATTGAAAAGTTCACTATTGAGAGGATTTTGCTGTAGATTATTTCCGTGAAAAAGCTTTTTGATAATAATTATGCTTAGTTAAATAAGAAATAAGGGACCGTATTTGTTGTTGTTATGACAGCGTGCAGATTGGATACTTTCGGTCTTGTGATTTATTAGAATTCCAATGAAGCATTTAAGAACGATTGGAAACTTCAGTATATTGGGATTTCAAGGATAAAATGAACCGAACTCACCAAATCCACCCTAATCAGCCTCATCTGACACCTTGAAGCCCCACATGACACCCTGAAGCCCCACGTGACACCCTGAAGCCCCGCCTGACACCCTGAAGCCCCACGTGACACCCTGAAGTGACACCCCTGAAGCCCCGCTGGCCCCACGTGACACCCTGAAGCCCCACACGTGACACCCTGAAGCCCACATGACACCTGAAGCCCCACACCTGACACCCTGAAGCCCCACGTGACACCCTGAAGCCCCACGTGACACCCCACCCACGTGACACCCTGAAGCCCCGCCTGACACCCTGAAGCCCCGCCTGACACCCTGAAGCCCCGCCTGACATCCTCTACCCCCACCTGACAGCTTCTATCCCCGACTGACATCTTCTATCCCCCACCTGACGGCCTTCACCCCCACCTGACATCTTCCACCCCCTATCCCGACACCCTTCACCCCTAGCCTGACATCCTCCACCTCACCTGACATCCTCCATCCTTGCCTGACATCCTCCATCCTCATGACATCCTCCACCCTCAACTGACATCCTCCACCCTCAACTGACATCCTCCACCCTCAACTGACATCCTCCACCCCTACCTGACATCCTCCACCCCCACCTGACATCCTTCACCCACCAACTGACATCCTTCATCCACCACCTGAAACCCGTCCGGCGCCATGAAATTTTATCTGATAACCTGAAATTTCATCTGATACCACAACACTTTTTCCTGCATCCCTTCCTTCTCGTGCGGCTCTGGACCCTCGCCTCCTGTAATGACCATAATATTCCCACATAGTCATTAGCTGGGCGGCGGTATCACGGGTTCTAGGTTCAGGGCGGGGCTGGATGGGGCGGGGCGGGCGGGGCAGGGCGGGGCGGGGCGGGTATATACTGTCAATAGCGGAAGTCACTCGCTCGGATACGGTGCAATAAACTAGACCGGAGAGATAGGGGGTGCCCGGTGAGTATTTGTAGGGACGATTTGTGTGTGATGGGCAATGGGTCTGCTGACTGTCTCTCTCGGTGTGTGTGTGTGTGTGTGTGTGTGTGTGTGTGTGTTAACGATCCTCGGGTAATATCTCTCTCCGTCAAACCATGTGTCGAAACCTTTATTATTTATTTGCAAACTTATGCAAATTTTGAGACATTGTATCATTTATGAATTAAATGTTAAATTCAGAAACATAATAATTGTAGCACAAGATGATATTTACGGATGTTACCCTTCGCCAGTATAGCGTTTTCTTTCTTACTGGAGTGTATCGGGTTTTTCTACAAGGTGAGGTTGAGAGAGAAAACGGAGGCATCGTTCAGCTGGGCCTCATTGATTTACACGTTGCTATGGGAACCGCCCTGGCAGAAGCTGTCTAGCTGAGGAGAGTTTCATTATTTTCAGATAATTGATAAGATAACCAAGACTTCAAACAGTTCTGAAGTGAGTGTAAATATACGTGTTATTTTATAATGAGTATTGTGATATCTACTGTGGTTCAAGTTATTAGAAAGAGGCTTCGTTTGATAGTGGTGACTCACCATTGGGGAGTCAGTGCGCACCCACTATGCGCATGGGGAGGATCTTGGGTGAACAAGTGCGCGAAAATCACAACATTACTACAAGTGGAGCTTCTAGTGAGGGGAAGTAAGGGAGTGGGTGTGCTGAGTGTCGTCATAGTCAAGTGAAATAACCTGGAGGTGTGTACCGGCATAAGTGTTTGTGATTAGTGGTGACCAGACAACGTGTAGCGGTCATTGTAGTATGTCCTTTTAACAACTTTTGTTTTTTTGTGAATGGAATAGTATGTCCCAGGATATGTGTGTGTGTGAGTGTGTGTGCGTGTAAGTTTCCATCGATTTTGAAAACGTGAGTGGAAAGTGAAAGCTGTCCTGAGTAATTGTGGTGAAAAATTGACTTGTTTATGTGTTGCTTATTTGATGGGTAAACAATGAGATAGAGGAGTAATGAAGGTTATAGTTGTTGAGATCATGTGGTGTTGTCATACGTGGGTTCAGCTGGTGTTGTTAGTGGCGGCATGTGGACGGTGGGGGCCGCCCGGCGAGGGTTGTGGACGCTTTGTCCTACCGCTCAATACCTACCGGCAACCAGCGGCAAATGGAATAAAGGCAGTTATTGCCATGTCTACCACGATGATTCGAGACACTGAATGGAGACCTGAGTAGCCCCGGGACACATAAGGCCAGTGTCATCCTCCTCAACCACCTCAATAGAAACATAAAAAACTAGTCAGCATTTCGTGTGTTTCCCTAGCATAGGCCTCGGCCACGCGTTCTAGTCTGTTATGGAATATTATTTATACTTCTTTCTTGTATATGGAAGTAATTTTATAATTTATCATAAAAGCCTCGAGAATTTGTGTGGTTGTGAGTGACTTGCCAACCTAACAAAGGCTTTCTGTATATTAGTGATGGTGTTACCGGAAGCGCCTTTGCCCTAGACTAAAGCGGGAACGCCCTTCATATAACTGAGTGAATGTCCATCACATATTGACGGAAAGTTTCCTCGACGATTGACCAGTTTGATATATAAATAATGTTCCCCTTCATTTTGTTGTTCGTCTGAGAAAGTGAGATCAAGATAATTACTTTCCCGTTCCATTACTGAATATCACAAAAAAGATCAAACTGGTGCAATAATCTGTTTTATTACGTTAACAAAATAAGATCATATATTTCCCTTTTTTGTATAAATTTCACATATAAAAAACATTCACTCTCTCCTTTCCCCTTTCCCCTCATCTCCCCTCACTTCACGTTCCCACACCACCCCTCCTCTCTCCCCGCTTCACCTCCCCTCCCTTCATCTCCCTCCCCCCCCCTTTCCCCTTCATATGTAAGTCGTCTTTTCATCTCGGTTAATTCGTAAATTGTAATAATTAACATAAGAATCAACACCAGAGTCGCCGCCAGGGTACACTTCTCACAGCCAGGGTGTTGACGAGGAAATCCAACGTTAAAATTCCTCCATAACCAGAGATGACAGGTCGTATCTCACTGCCCCTCGTAAGGTCGTATATCACTGCCTCTAGTAACCTGAAACACAATAAATAACGTCCACAATACCATCAAGATTATAGTATTGTTTTTACCTTAACTAGATACGTTCACTTAGCACTAGTTAAAAGGAGAAAATGAACGTAGAATCTTCGGTATGAATTCTTATCGCATTCACAGAGGATTGTACTTTAAATCGTATCCTTCTCATCCTCATCCTCCTACTCCATCCTGACTCACTGAACCAACTGGACATAAACATGGCAGACAAAATGACATTGAAATTTGCACTGAAACTCTACCGCTGGGACCAGATGTTCTCTCGCCCTTTTTATTAGTAGGAGGGAGGGACTGAGGAAGGGAAGGGAGGGGGGGAGAGAGGAAGGAAAGGGGAAGGAGAAAGGAAGGCATGTGCTGAGGAAGGGAGAAAAATAGGAACTGGGGAAAGAAGAGAGAGAGGAAGGGAAGGAGGAAGGACGGAAGGAAGGAGGGACTGAGGAAGGCAGGAGGAGAAGGAGGAGGCCTAAACCCAACTGAATATCGTGTATGGAAAGCCACCTCACAATTCACAGTACCTTGAGCAGTTCCCAATCGCAGCTAATGGCAAAGATCATTTTTTTCTATAATTATAATACCCAAAATGTCGGCATAAAAGACCATAGCTTAGAGGGTCTTTTTATATATAATGATCATAAAAACTGGCATAAAAGACCCCCGTGATTAAAATCGGGCTTTGAATAGGTAAGCCATTGAAGGGCTCCCGACCCGGTGTTCTGGCGGAGGGATAAAGACAGCTCCCAGCCGCTGCCTCTTCATTATTGGGATTTTTCTCTGCTGTGATCTGGTGGCTGGGGTGGTCGGCCTTCCTGGGGCGTTGTCTAGCCCGGGGTCCTCTGTGTGTGTGGGAGGGGGTGTTTGTGTAAGTGGGGGGAGTGTGTGTGTAGGGGTATGTGTGGGGAGGGACAGGAGTGTTTTGGAGTGTGTTGGGAGGGGTGTTTGGGCAGGTGTGGCAGAAGGGTGTTTGTTTGAGTGTGTAGGAGGGGTGTTTGTGCGTGTAGCTGGGGGGTGGGCGTTTGTGTGTGTGTGTGTGTGTCTAGGGGTTGTGGTGTTTGTGTCTGTTGGTGAATGTATCTAAATATTTGTGAAAATTCATCTGTATGACTGTATGATTATGTAAGTATGTAAGTTTTGTGGTTGAAGGTTTATGTGTGTATATTGGTACGAGTGTATACGTTTTATGTGTGCACACTGTACATGTCCCTTACTCCTTCACTCCCTCCCTCCTAACCTCCCTCCCTTTGCAGCACATATACATACTTCTTCCCTCCCAGCCCCTCTCCTTCCCCCTCCTTTTTCCCCTCTCTCCCTCCTCCCTTCCCCTCAGCACCTCCCTCCTCCTCCTTCCCCCCTCCTTTTTCCCCTCTCCCTCCTCCCTTCCCCTCATGCTTCCCTCTCTCTCTCCTTACCTCCTTTTTCCCTCTCACTCTCCCTCCTGCCTGCTCCTACTTAGCATATAACCTGTTTTTCCGTCTTCCCTCCAATCTCGTCTACATTTTTTCTTCCCTCTGTCAGTGCTGGTCTATCCATCTTCCTCCCTCCCTCCCTCCCTCCCTCCCTCCCTAGACGCCTTCTTAACAGTGTTGGGTGACCAGACGGCTTCCCCTCCAAAAGACCACACAGCTGATATGCAAATGAAGGCCCTTGAAGTTTAATTAACCCAAGAATTTTGTGAGAATAATCTAGAATTTCTTTCCCTCCTTCCTGAAATGCTGACTTGTGAGATGACATCGCTTTGTTGGGACGTCAGGGGAGGTTGTGTAGGGCGGAGGGAGGGGAGGTTGTGAGGGCGTGTGAGAGGTTCTGATGTAGCTCCCGGCAGCAGCAGCAGCAGCAGTCACACAGTACGGTAGTAAGAGTGGTGGCCTTAGGTGGGTTGTGTCTCAGCTTTTGATTCTGTTCTGTCTGCTTTAATGTTTATTGTTGTGTTGTTGCTCCTCTCTCTCTCTCTCTCTCTCTCTCTCTCTCTCTCTCTCTCTCTCTCTCTCTCTCTCTCTCTCTCTCTCTCTCTCTCTCTCTCTCTCTCTCTCTCATATCCATTACAAAAAATATTCGTCAATGTATTTACACTTCACAGTCCTTCTCACAATGTAGCTGACCATTACACTCACTATTATATTCTGTTACCTTCGTTATCCAATCTTCGCCTCTATTACTTTTTCTCGCCTTCGCTTTTTTTTTTTTTATTTCTTGTTATAGTGTGAGTGACTTGCGTGTTGTACGAGCACGTCATCTACACATCAGCTACAATGGACAGTGATGCAGGTTGTCCCACATACTGAACTGTTTTATCATATAGTACAGGGCAGAGGTTGAGTTAATAGAGACGTTCATAAGCTGTATTGAACTTAGTACAGATGACTACTCGGTCGTGTGTTTTCACTGACAAACATATACTTACTTCATATATACTTCAACTGATATTTTATAGTCGGTTAAAGGTAAACGAAGTAGTGAGTGGTAGCCGAGAGCTCCTTCAGACATGTTAAAGAGAAGTGGTAACTCCTCCCTCTTGCGCCACCACACACAAAACTCACACACAAACAATACTGTGGTGGTGTTGATTCAACCTAGTCTAGATACGCCCTTTCTCCGGGGGAGCTGCACCTTCATAATGCCGTCTCGGAAGGTCTGGTCAGCGCGCCGTAACCCTACTTGTGGGCAGAAATTCTTTGTAGGAGGAACCATATATATCTCTCTCTGTCCTCGGTGACATGATCACGGCCCAAGATACGTCCAAATGGAGGCCCTCGGTAGGAGAGAGTCCAGACGGGGGGGCAGACAGTGCGGGCCCTCGACCCTCCTCCCCTCCAGTCTGTTTGGTCGACACGTAAACACTGGCTTGTCACACTGTCAGTGACTTCGTGCGTCTCATTTCATGCTGTTTAGCCTCGTGGATCTTGGTTTAGGTGGAGACTATAAGAGGTTTTATCTGTTGTATATTTTACATTATTCTCAATAAATTATGGTTTAGAAGTGGATACCAAAATTATGAAATCATTCATGTGGTGTAATCTATCCCTGTGGCGCTGGAACCACTACTCCAGCCTCCAGCAGTCACCTCGCCGCCCACAACCCCACCACACCCTGGGAACATCAACCTCTTCCTCCTCACAACCTCACAAGGGCATCTGTCACATGACACACCATTAGCTACGTGGAAGTGTAAAGCAAACCTGAAACTCTTGCCCCTTACTTACACAACCTTCCTGGTAAACCCTCCCTTTACTCAACTGCCCTCTGTTGGATATTTTTTCGTCATTACATCAGTTGACGTACATAAACACAATATTTCCTGGGGTAAACCCTCACACAGCCTCATCTCTGTTTGTCTCCGTGACTTGTGAAGTAGAGCATGGTGAGGTGTGTGAGGGAGAGAGGGAGGGCTAGGATTGGGTGGTGGGAGGGACGAAGGGTTGGGATGGGGTGGTGTGAGGGAGGAAGGGCTGAGATGAGGTAGTGTGAGGGAGGAAGGGCTGAGATGAGGTGCTGTGAGGGAGGAAGGGCTGAGATGAGGTTGTGAGGAAGGGCTGGGATGGGGCGGTGTAAGCGAGGGAGGGCTGGGATGGGGTGGTGCCACAGCCAATTACCGTAAACACAGACACACCGCCCTACGCCCCACCTATCAGCTGACCAATCACACCACCAACAATGGCTTCCCGATGCTGCACTGACACACTTTACCACCCAAAGTTAATTCAATGTTGACTTTTTCTATGGTGATAATTCGGGATTTTATTCTATTCTGTGTTGCTTTGGTATGAGACGACATAATAGAACTTCGTATAGGGATCACCAAGTGTTTTTGTTAGGGGTCTTGGGCGAGGGTCAATTGTTTTGATGTTGTGTAGAAACGTTCACATGACGTCTTTAATGTTATTTTAATGGATAGGATGAAAGTATTGCCCAACGCTGCCATTTTACTTATATATTTTAAGTGCCTAAGAGACGACTGAAATGTGAACATGAAGGGTTCTTGACCTGCACGAGTGATCATTTCCTTTATATAACTATGAATGAAAAGACGTGATTCAGGGAACGATTCAGAAAAAAAATGAAAGGGACACTTCATGTTAAGAGTAAAAATCCCCTTCAGCCACGACCCTCGCCATCAACACCACAACACAGCTTTCAGAGAGTAGAATATGTTGAAGGAGAGAAAGAAGCACAGTCCCAGTACAGAGAGAGCCTGGGGGAGGTGGACCAACGTGTTAGGGTACTGTGGACGGGAGGTGTAGGAGGGGAGGGGACGAAGGGGGAGAGCCTGTCTAAGAACAGTCTTCCCTTGTCCAACCTTCCTGGAGTTTGTTTGTTGCTAAATCATTCTGGCGGAGAAAGAGTTTTTTAAGTGCGGGGAACAATGATACGAGATAGAGAAGTGAGCACGGTAGCTGGGGAGTGTGCTGATGGTATTAACGGTGTCGTATTGTTTACTTGCGCGTGGACAGACTATGATATATTAGGTTTAGGTGTTGATAGTGGGCGGAGGGAAAGAGAGAGGGAAGGAGGGAGACCACAGTAAGGGGCGTTTTTCCCTAACATTCACGATAACTTTTATGACGTCTTCTCCATATATAACAACAAGATACGCCCTCTTAAGGTTTTGTGATGATCCATTTGACAACTTGAAATACGAGTGACATTCTTTTCTCTCTGATGACTGTGGAGTTTGGCAGAGGTGAGGTATATGAGAGAGAGAGAGAGAGAGAGAGAGAGAGAGAGAGAGAGAGAGAGAGAGAGAGATTCTTTTTAGTGGTTCTTCACGTTTGCCTCTCAATGTCTTCTATGTACGTCTCGTCTCAACTTACCAAAGTGTGATATCTCTGCCTAGTGGAGCTGATATTCGATGATTTTTCTCTGTTTCATGAAGAGGCTGTATCGTTTACCTGTAATTCAGAGCAATATCTTGTGGAGGAAAAATTTACGTTCGTGCGGTTTTGTGCTGAGACTGGGAGGAAGGAAGGTGTAGAAGGGAGTGGGACTTAAGTATGTCATTTGATACCCAGAGAGTCTTTTTTTTCCTCACTTCGTAATGTGTGAGGTTGTTAACAGGTCTTCGTAGAGAGACCAGAAGCTTGTGTATGATGTGTGTAAATTCGTGTATGGTGTATGTAAGCTCGTGTATGGTGTATGTAAGCTAGTGTATGGTGTATGTTAACTCGTTTATTATATACGTTCCAGCGATGGGTGTCATCCCCTCTGACCAAACTCACTTTAAGCTCAGAGAGACGTACATACATGCTGGTGAAACCGTGAGATTGTCTTACTGTAACTGAACTTGAGGACTGACACATACTGCCTTAGGGTATCCGACACTCGTTAAGATGCCAGGAGACGTACATCACCCTTACCTCCCCTCCCAACCCCTCCCCTCCCCTCCCCCAGCTCACTGCTCAGCTGACGCAAGAACAGCTGATGGAGGAACTGTCTGATGTAAGAACAACTGACCTCAGGAACAAAATATTTGACGAAGGAACAGCCAGATGCAAGAACAGCTGATGTCTGAACAGCTGATGTCTGAACAGCTGTTGATCCTCCCGTGACTGGCACTGCCTTAGGTCTCAGCGCTTTGCCAGTGTTGATACCACGAGTCGAACCACACCTCGGAGTTGAACCTTATTTTGTATGTTTAATGTTTATCCTCGTGACAGTCTCTTGCCTCGCCATTACCTTCACCTACACCACCCCTCGCCCTCACTCTCTCTCCTCGTTCCTCGCCCCCGTTACTTGCCTTCACCCCCACCCCCATCCTCGCCCTTACACCCCCCGTCCCCGCCCACCTCTCCATCGCCTCCCTGTCCTCGCTTTCGTTCCTCGCCACCCTGCCGCCCACCAACACCACCCACAGGCACACACCCTCATCCCCCATTACGCCTTATGCCATTTACACGTCTCTCAATCAAATCATGCAGTCACACTTACCACACTGTATCTAGCGCCCGTCTCTACCACCCACGCTCATGGATAATATACGCCCACGCCACCCACGCTCATGGATAATACACGCCCACGCCACCCACGCTCATGGATATTACACGCCCACGCCACCCACGCTCATGGATAATACACGCCCACGCCACCCACGCTCATGGCACCGCCCATACCACCCACACGCTCTCGGATAATACACGCCTACGCCACCCATGCTCTTGGATAATACACGCCCACGCCACCCACAGGTCTAGATATCAACCACCCACATGTAGTTATAATTGACCCATTGATTCACATGATGATACGTTCCGCCTACACTGTGTCATCTCTTTCACTCATGCCGCCCATACTGTGTTATCTCTCACTCATGCCACCCACTCATGCCGCCCACACTGTATTGTCTCACTTACTCATGCCGCCCACACTGTGTTGCTATCTCACTCACTCATGCCACCCACATCACAATACTGTACCTCAAACCACCCACATCACATTATCTCATTCACTCATGCCGCCCACATCACATTATATCACACCTTCATGTCACCCACAGCCTAATATCTCACGCCTATTCCGCCCACACCATCAAATCAAAGCAATTGGCGCCGCCCGCACACCCATCCACGCAGGTGTCGGCCCACCCACCCAACTGGCTCTGGTCTGTGGTGTGTCAATGATGGTGATTTAACATTACCACCCAAAGATATGTACAATATCTCTTGTGTGTGTGTGTGTGTGTGTGTGTGTGTGTGTGTGTGTGTGTGTGTGTGTGTGTGTGTATGTATATATGTATGTATATATGTATGTATGTGTGTGTGTGTGTGTGTGTGTGTGTGTGTGTGTGTGTGTATGTGTGTATTTACAGAGACTTTATACTTGTCACTTCCTCCTGCAAAGATGCTCAGGGGAGAAAAGACAGACCTTAGCCTCAGGAACCAGCATGAGATTTTAAAAGCCTTGAAGTTTTAAACCTAACCCGAAATTTTTTTTTAAACCTAGACGAAGCGGCTCTCGGGGGCTGTTTCTCTACCATACACCTGATTTATGAACTGGCTCTCTATGGTATCAAAAAGCTAAAACTAGTCATCTAAAATAGCAATAGAGAACTAACAGGCACAGTCGTAAACCCTGAGAGTGTATTCAGGGTTTTTTTTATAACCTCCTCTTACACACACACACACGAGAGAGAGAGAGAGAGAGAGAGAGAGAGAGAGAGAGAGAGAGAGGAATTCCTGAAACACGAGGTCCTATAAACACCAAAGAGACATCTGGGTGTGTTACTTGATGACCGGATATATTTTCGACTTTGACTGGAGGATTATTATCTGATGACTAATCTGGGGATTCAGGGTTCATATAAGATAATCTGAGGGCTAATCTGAGGGTTTAGAATTCATAAAGGATTATCTGAGGGTTCAGGGTTCATATAGGATAATCTTAGGACTAATCTGGGGTTCAGGGTTCATTTAGGTAAGTCTCCCATAAGGTGAACTGGAAGTCTGGTGTTCAGTCGAAAGATCTTTAGAAGAGGGTAATTATAGGACGTCTGAAGGAGTAGGAGATGTACCTCGAGATATCTGGAGTCTGGAAAGTTTAAAGGATAAGGAGATCCTTGAGGGTAAGGAAGGGAGGTCTTCAGAGGACGTGGAGATCTCAGAGGCTAGGAGACCCTTGTGGAGATCCTCAGAGGAATAGAGGTCCTCAAGGGCGTGGAGCTCACAGAGAAGTGGAGGCTTTAGAATGTCCTTGTTTAAGCCTTCAGAAACCCAGAGGTCGTCAAGGATCATGAAGTACTTGAGTGTGTGTGTGTGTGTGTGTGTGTGTGTGTGAGTGTGAGTGTGTGTGTGTGTGTGTGTGTGTGTGTGTGTGTGTGTGTGGAGGTCATTAGAGTGACGGAGACGTGTACTCTTGGTTTCCTAAGAGCCAAGAGTGTTCTATCTTAAGAGCCAAGAGTCTTATATAGTCTCATAATGCTCCAGGACTCAAGAGACTTATAATGAACAGGTCCACATTGTCTTCATCAGTGGTTTATTTTGGGAATATATTTTCATCAATGTTTCAATGACGTTCAGCAAGAGTCCACCTCACATCACTTGACCATCATCTCTGCATGGCCTCTCCCCTTCCCTTCTTCCCTCTTTCCCCTACTCCCTCACCCCCCTCCTTCACGACACAACACGGCCTTGGAGTAAAATGTCGCCAATACCATATTAGTCCTCGTTGTTGATGCTACTTCCACCTGCTATCCATCTTCCTCTCTACAGCACAGCTCCTTGCACTTGGCAGAGATCTCCCTCCCTCCCTCCCTCCCACTCCCTCCCTCCACCACCCTCACCCTCCTCCCTCTGCCACCTCCCTCACCTCCTCCTACCCCCCCTCAGTCTACCTGTACTCCTCCTTCTCCTCCATAAAATAGAATCATTAACATCACATCCTCTCTGCCCCTGCCTCTTCTTCTTCTCTTTTCCTCCCTCCTCTCTCCTCTTCTCCTTCTCTTTCCTCCTCCTCCTCCTCTTCTCCTTCTCTTTCCTCCTCCTCCTCCTCCTCCTTATCTTCTTCATCCTCCTCTTCTTGCTTCTCCCCTTCCTCCCCTCCCTCCCCATCTCCTCCTCGCCATATCTTCACCACAGCCTCGTTCTCTCCTCATCTCTCATAATTTCTCTCTCCTTTCTCTCCTTCTCCATCCCCAAGTTCACTTCCTTTCCTCGTCTCTTATCATCACTTCCTTTCCTCCGTCTCTGTATATTTCTGGCTAAATAAACTGTTTCAGTATCAATATTCCCCTCTCCTCTCTTCCCATCCCTTCCTTCCCTCATTTCGCCTTCCTGTCCCTTCTCTTCCCCTTCCTTCCATCCCCTTCACTCCTCCTCCCTTCCCTTCTTTCTCCTCCCTTCCCCTCCATTCTCTTCCCTCCCCTTCACCACAGTGACCTTCTCCTACCCTACTTAACCACTACCATATCCTCCTCCCCATGCTCCCTTCCCCTTCCCTCCCTCCTATCATAACGTCTTCCCCACCTCAGCTTTATTCCCAATTTCAGCATCTCCCCCCTCCCTCCCCTACTTCAACGTCCTTACCTCTACCCTCCCTCCCCTACTTCAACGTCCTTCTCTGCAACCCTCCCTTCGACCTTGTCCTTCCCGCCACCACATTCCCTTCCACCACCACCACCACGATCTTTTCAACCACCACTACCACTATCTCCCTCACCCTGCCCTTTCCCTCCTCCTCCTCCTCCTCCTCCTCTCCGCGCTCCCTCACCCTCCCTCTCGCCCAGCGTGGTGGTGGCTAGTGGGGTCCGGCACTGAGCAGTGTCAGTTGCAGTGTGGAGTGTGTGGGGGGTGTTGCTACTGGCTACCTGGATGGCGGACCTCTTCTCCTCCACCTCCTCTTACTCCTCCCCCTCCTCCTCTCCTCTCCACCTCGTATTTATTTGTTGACACTGGTGAGGCTAAAACTATCATGCAGGCACTGGCGAGGGATCACCACATGCCACCATCTGTCAAAGGTATCATTTTTATCAACTTGTGTTTCTCCGCCATCGAAATTCTTGAGTCTTGATTGAACTTACACGTGATGGGAAGGAGTTTTTATATAAGATACTCAAAGATAACAAGATCATTAAGGATTGTTGAGTGTACAGATATAATGAAGAGAAATATGTTTATACAAGTCGGTGTAAAAACTTGGACGAGTGTAAAAGAAAAAAAAAAAAACCAAGTGTCAAGTGATATGACAGATGACAATTGTTGTTGTTGTTGGTGAAGGAAGGGTGAGGGCAAGGGTTACGACACACACACACACACACACACACACACACACACACACACACACGAGACAAAGAAACAAGTGGTTAGAGGGTCGATCACTATCTGTAGCACCTCACACTGGCACTTGTAGGACGCACTTAAAAGACACTTGTATAAGACGCCGAGCTATAGTAAGTTATCTTGATCCTCCTCCTCCTCCTCCTTCTTCTTTTGCTCCTCGTCTTCTTTCTTGTTCGCCTCATCCTCCTCCACCTTCTTCTTCCTCTTCCTCCTTCTTCTCTTCCTCCTCATTCTTCTTCTCCTCATCCTTCTCATACTGTTCCTTCTCCTCTACTTCCGTGTGTCGTTGTCGTTGTCACTTGGATGTAGCTACCGTGTTAATCATTAGTTACGGTTCCTTTAGTCACGCTGGTCTACTCTAGAAAACTAATGCGCGCCTACAGGACCACCAACCTCTTATTAAATTATCCTGTTAATACCATTGTAATTACTACTCTAAATGAGGGTCGTTAACCTCCGCCCTGGGTCATTGTCAAGTCATAGAGGTTTAATGTCTGCTTGTTTGTCAGTTTGTTGTTGTTTGGAATGGTAGTGGTGGTGGTGGTGGTGGTAGTGGTGGTGGTGGTGGTGGTGGTAGTGGTAGAGGTAGTGGTGGTGGTGGTGGTAGTGGTACTGGTGGTGGTGGTGGGAGTAGACGTGTTGTACATAATTTTTTTTTAGTTATGGCTGTATATTTAGTGTTAGACAGACAGACAGACAGACAAAAACAGACGGACAGACAGAAAAAACAGACAGACAGACGGACAGAGAAAAACAGACACAGACAGACAGACAGACAAAAACAGACGGGCAGACAGAAAAAACAGACATGGAGTTAATGGTGACGTGAGTGGTGATGATGATGGTGAGCCATGAAGATAATGGTGACGTGAGTGGTGATGATGGTGAGCCATGAAGATAATGGTGAAGTGAGTGGTGATGATGGTGAGCCATGAAGATAATGGTGAAGTGAGTGGTGATGATGGTGAGCCATGAAGATCATGGTGACGTGAGTGGTGATGATGGTGAGCCATGAAGATAATGGTGAAGTGAGTGGTGATGATGGTGAGCCCCATGAAGATCATGGTGACGGAGTGGTAGATGATGGTGAGCCATGAAGATACGGTGGAAGTGAGTGGTGATGATGCAGGAGCCAGAAGATCATGGTGACGTGAGGGTGGTGATGGTGATGAAGATACGGTGAAGTGAGGTAGGTGATGGTGAGCCATGAAGATAATGGTGAAGTAGAGGGTACGTGATGGTGCTCGCGCGATACGCGAAGCAGTGGTGATGATGGTGAGCCAAGAAGACTGCGGTGAAGTGAGTGGTGGTGATGGTGGTTTTCGCGAAGATAATGGTGAAGTGAGGGTGATGATGGTGAGCCATGAAGATCATGGTGACGGAGTGGTGATGATGGTGAGCCATGAAGACTGGTGGTGACGGAGTGGTGATGATGGTGGCTTCATGAAGATAATGGTGAAGTGAAAGTGTAGACAGACGCAGCGACCATGGTGATGTGAGTGGTGATGATGGTGAGCCATGAAGATCATGGTGACGTGAGTGGTGATGATGGTGAGTCATGAAGATAATGGTGAAGTGAGTGGTGATGATGGTGAGCCATGAAGATAATGGTGAAGTGAGTATTGATGGTGATGAACAGTGCAAATAGTGGTGAAGTCAATAGTGAATGGTGATAAACAATGAAGGCAATGATGAAGTAAATAGTGAGCTTGGTGACCTTTGGACGTAATGATGAAGATTATAGTGATCCCAGTGAGTTATGTTGCTCAGAGGTGATATTGGTGACGCCATTAAGTTATGCTGGTGATTATAGAGACTTGAAACATATTGGATATATTATAATCTACTGAAGACAACAGTACGCGAAGACAGTGAAGCCAATGGAATATAATGAAGTGAAAAGTTATTGTTATTTATGGTGAAAATTATGAAGTTATTGTTATCTATGGTGAAAATAGTGAAGTTATTGTTATCTATGGTGGAAATGGTGAAGTTATTGTTATCTATGGTGGAAATGGTGAAGTTATTGTTATCTATGGTGAAAATGGTGAAGTTATTGTTATCCCTGGTGAAAATGGTGAAGTTATTGTTATCTATGGTGAAAATGGTGAAGTTATTGCTATCTATGGTGAAAATGGTGAAGTTATTGTTATCTATGGTGAAAATGGTGAAGTTATTGCTATATATGGTGAAAATGGTGAAGTAATTATCTATGGTGAATATGGTGACAATAATGGATTTTTTATAACGTACTGTAAACACAACTGAATCCGAAGAATAAGACGCAGGAAAAACAATAAAAACATTGGCTCAATTACAGTGACAACATTGGATAATTTACAGTGACAACATTGGCTCAATTACAGTGAAAATTTGGATCAATTATAGTGAAAACATTGGACCAATTACAGTGAAAACATTGGATAATTTAGAGTGACAACATTGGCTCGTTTACAGTGACAACATTGGATCATTTACAGTGACAACATTGGATCATTTACAGTGACAACATTGGCTCGTTTACAGTGACAACATTGGCTCGTTTACAGTGAAAACATTGGATCATTTACAGTGACAACATTGGATCATTTACAGTGAAAAAAATATCTACTGACAGTGATAACAGGGGTTCGATTATGGTGAGGACAGTAAAAATAATTGGGAGATAATTGATAATTTATGGTATAAACTGAAACTAAATGAAAACAAATATCGAATTATGATAAGAATTTAAATTAATTGATAATTCACAGTAAAGACTTAAAATAATTGATAAAATATAATACAGAGAATGAAAACAATACAACTATTATAATATAGCTAAATATTATACAAGAACAGTCGATAATTAATAAATATGAATAAATAAAAGTAAATAAATGTGAAGTGTGAAAATATTACATCGTTTATGAATGGCATTAAAAAAAATTATATCGTTTATGAATAGCGATAAAATTATATCGTTTTATTATGGCAGTAAAAATTATATCGTTTATGAATAGCATTAAAATTATATCGTTTATGATTAGCAGTAAAATTAAACGTTGCAGGATGACAGTAAAAGAATTTATATCGTTTATGAATGACAGTAAAATATTACATCGTTTATGAATGGCATTAAAAAATTCAACCCAAAATAATAAAGAAAATGACTAAATGAATGAGTCGTAGCTAACTCATTAATTTATTTTATTGTTTTGTAGTGAAAAAATGAATTAAAATTTATATATGTTGGTAATTTTGGTAGATGAAGAGTAGAGATTGATTGTGGTAGAGGACTGATGAGAGAGAGAGAGAGAGAGAGAGAGAGAGTGAGTGTGTTTGTGTGGTGGTGGTGATTGTAGTGGTGTTTGTGTGATGTTTGGTGGTGGAGTGTGTTTGTATGTGTGTGTGTGTTGGGAGGGAAGGGGTTGAATGTTATAGAGAAATGTTGGTGTATGTAGTGAGTGTGTTTGTGTATGATGTTGGTATGGTGTGACGGCAGTATAGTGTGTGGTGAGTGAGTGATGGTGAGGGTTGTGTTAGTGAGGGCCCTGTTGTGGATACCTAGTAGCTGTTGAGGGAGTGGTCAAGGAGAGAGAGAGAGAGAGAGAGAGAGAGAGAGAGAGAGAGAGAGAGAGAGAGAGAGAGAGACGACGATACGAAATTCGAAATTAAAATATAATGTAAAAAAAATCAAGAACAACCATTATAAATACAGTTACAGGTATAAATACACTTACAGGTATAAATACAGTTACAGGTATAAATACAGTTACAGGTATAAATACAGTTACAGGTATAAATACAGTTACAGGTATAAATACAGTTACAGGTATAAATACAGTTACAGGTATAAATACAGTTACAGGTATAAATACAGTTACAGGTATAAATACAGTTACAGGTATAAATACAGTTACAGGTACAAATACAGTTACAGGTATAAATACAGTTACAGGTATAAATACAGTTACAGGTACAAATACAGTTACAGGTACAAATACAGTTACAGGTATAAATACAGCTGCAGATATAAATACAGTTACAGGTATAAATACAGCTACAGGTACAAATACAGCTACAGGTACAAATACAGTTACAGGTATAAATACAGTTACAGGTATAAATACAGCTACAGGTATAAATACAGTTACAGGTATAAATACAGTTACAGGTATAAATACAGTTACAGGTATAAATACAGTTACAGGTATAAATACAGTTACAGGTATAAATACAGTTACAGGTATAAATACAGTTACAGGTATAAATACAGTTACAGGTATAAATACAGTTACAGGTATAAATACAGTTACAGGTATAAATACAGTTACAGGTATAAATACAGTTACAGGTATAAATACAGTTACAGGTATAAATACAGCTACAGGTATAAATACAGTTACAGGTATAAATACAGTTACAGGTATAAATACAGTTACAGGTATAAATACAGTTACAGGTATAAATACAGTTACAGGTATAAATACAGTTACAGGTATAAATACAGTTACAGGTATAAATACAGCTACAGGTACAAATACAGCTACAGGTATAAATACAGCTACAGGTACAAATACAGTTACAGGTATAAATACAGTTACAGGTATAAATACAGTTACAGGTATAAATACAGCTACAGGTACATTACAGCTACAGGTACAAATACAGCTACAGGTACATTACAGCTACAGGTACAAATACAGCTACAGGTACATTACAGCTACAGGTACAAATACAGCTACAGGTACAGATACAGATACAGTAAATTTGATAATGAAACACTGTCGAAAAGCGTACACTACTGCCTTAAGGTAAATAGTACATTTCTAATATCAAAATAAACTCTTGCACGGATTCAGTATAATACAGCACAATACACTAGTAAATACAGTATTAATAAGGGATGTATATACAGTAGTGGAATAAGGGAAGAGAGAAAGAGAGAGAGAACGAAGAAGAGGAACAAGAAGGAAAGATGATAGAGAAATAGAGAGGTGGAATGGAATGGAATGGAAGAACAGTGAGAGAGGACAGTGGGTGGAAGGGGAGTCGAACGAGATAAGACAGGAAGAAAAATCGTGAAGAGAAAGAGAGAGTGATTGAGAGGAGGGGGGGGGAGGAAGGAAGAGAGAGAGGAAATGTGTTAGGGTGACGCAAAGAGGTGATGAAGAGGGGGAGGAAAGGGAGAGGATAATTAACGACTTAAACGGAAGAAGGGTCAGAGAGGAGTGATGGACGGGGAAAACCAGAAAAGTTAAAAAGAAAATGGAAGGAATCTAGAGAGAGAGAGAGAGAGAGAGAGAGAGAGAGAGAGGAGTCACAGCACAGTTTGTGTTAGCTCGGAGGTCAGAGAGGCTGGTGTTGGGGGGAAGGGGGCTATATGCTCCTCCCCCTGATACCGTCTGTCATTCCCCCCTCCTCTCTCTCTCTCTCTCACCAGAATTATCAGAGACATGGCACGCTAATTATTACTTTACTTTTGTCTTCCTTGATAATGTTAGGAGTTGTCTCAGTTGCGCCACAGAACTAAAGGCCAAAGAAGTAGTTTTAATTGTCCTAAGAATGCACCATCATCTAGAGTCACTACTTACTGTCCTCTCCTGCTTCACATTGCCTCACGCTGCTTCACATTCCTTCACACTGCCTCACACTCTCTTGTATTGCCTCACAATCACTCATACTCAATAACATTTACTCTTCATTGTCTAATACTGCCTCACAAACACTGCCTCACAAACACTGCCTCACTATCCTGTACTGCCTCACACTGCCTCACAAACACTGCCTCACTATCCTGTACTGCCTCACACTGCCTCACAAACACTGCCTCACAAACACGCCTCCTCACACTGCTCACAAACACTGCTCACCATCCTGTACTGCCTCACACTGCTTTCACAAACATTGCCTCACAAACACTGGGCCTCACACTGCCTCACAAACACTGGCCTCAATTATCCTGTACTGCCCCCACACTGCCTCACAAACACCGCCTCACTATCCTGTACTGCCTCACACTGCCCCACAAACACTGCCTCACAAACACTGCCTCACACTGCTCCTGCCACAAACACTGCCTCACTATCCTGTACTGGCTCACACTGCCCCCACACTGCCCCCACAAACACTGCCTCACAAACATTGGGCCTCACAAACACTGCCCACAAACACACCACAAACACTGCTGCCTCACAAACACTGCCTCACAAACACTGCCCTGGCCACCGCCTCACACAAACATTGCCTCACAAACACTGCCCCACACTGCCTCACCATCCCAGGTACTGCCCTCACACTGCCTCACACTGGCTCCCCACAAACACTGCCTCGACAAACACTGCCTCACTATCTCTGTACTGCCTCATTAACTGCCTTGCAGCAAACACTGGCCTCACTCCATCCTGTACTGCCTCACACTGCCTCACACAAACATTATTCCCCACAAACACTGCCTCACACTGCCTCACAAACACTGGGCTCACTATCCTGTACTGCCTCACAAACATTGCCTCATAAACACTTCCTCACACTGCCTCACAAACACTGCCTCACAAACACTGCCTCACAAACATTGCCTCACAAACACTGCCTCACAAACACGTAAGATTATGTACAGGTATCACAGGTAGCTAATTGGGTCTCACTTATAAGAGCGACACTATGATGGCGGCCAATATGTCACCCAAACTACACAGAGACTCTACCCTTATGTAGGAGGAAAATTATTTGAGAATATGTTACAATATTATGTTATTTTTGTTTTGTTTAGTAAAAGAGAGAGAGAGAGAGAGAGAGAGAGAGAGAGAGAGAGAGAGAGAGAGAGAGAGAGAGAGACCATTACCAGACTTAAGGGGGCGGGTGTGGTGACGTCCATCTGAGAGGGGTGTTAATGAAGGGGTTATGTGAAGGTACTACCTCAGGGGGTGTGTGTGTCTGTCGTCTACCTCTCAGGGGGACAGGAAATGCTCAGTGACATACAAAATGCTCCTGGCTCATGTCTCGTAACTCTCCGTAGGGCAAGTTGTGTTCCGTAGGGCTTTATAGGGGGGGGGGGAGGGGGTGTTCCGTAGGCTGGATAAGTTTCATAAATTTTAGTTTCATTCCTTTTTAAAGTTTATTAGTTTGTACATTAGATTATATTACTGTTTCTTTCATGTATCTCTAATTATCATTCTCTCTCTCTCTCTCTCTCTCTCTCTCTCTCACACATATCTGATTGTCTAGGTTCTCTTTCAACCTTATCTGCGACTACACTGTCCTGCTTGTGGGGATACGCTTACAATTTAACGAATAGACCTGTGTGTGTGTGTGTGTGTGTGTGTGTGTGTGTGTGTGTGTGTGTGTGTGTGTGTGTGCAGGCAGTCTTGGGGATGAGGTTGTATTGGTTGATGGGGTCGTGATGTGTGACTTATCTGCGAGGAGATAAATTCTTCATCTCTACTATCTCCTGTGGCGTTGTGAAGTTGTCTCGTTTGTATCAGAGAGAGAGAGAGAGAGAGAGAAAGAGAGAGAGAGAGAAAGAGAGAGAAAGAGAGAGAGAATTAAGAAATAGCCTAATTTGTTTACATATCCGAGTGTCCGGCAAAAGAGTGCAGTCAGTGTGTGTAGTGAGGGAGCAGGAGAGGGGGGGTGAGTGTAATAAGGAGTAGTGTGAGGGAGTAAGTGTGTGAGGGGAGTAAGTTTAGTGAGGGTAGTGTGAGGGAGCAAGTGTAGTGAGGGTAGTGTGAGGGAGTACTGTGAGGGACGTATTAGGGAATGGGGGGAGGGTTAGGTGGAGGCTGATGATGACCACATTCCATCCATGCTGAGTGATCTAGCTCACCACCACATTGTTATCTTCCCATGTCTCCCTCCCCTCCCTCTCTCTCTCTCTCTCCCACCCCCTTCCCTCCCACAGTATCGTCCTCTCTCCCTCCCTCCCTCCCACATTATCACCCTCTCTCCCACAGTGCCTCCTTCCCTCCCACAGTATATCTCTCTCCCTCTCTCCCACAGTGATCCCTCCCTCCCACAGTATATCTCTCTCCCTCTCTCCCACAGTGATCCCTCCCACCCATCTCGCCTAGAGATGACACAGAGATAACCGGTCGTTGCTGTTCTACGAATTTGTCTCTCATTAACTCTTTTAAAAGCCCACTGCCATGAAGACCTCGACCTGTTGATGTCTCTTTCTCACGTAACACACACACACACACACACACACACACACACACACACAGTCTATCTCTACTCTGAAGTTTATCCAAGTTTGTATTGTGTTTTGCTATTTATCTACTGCCATTCATCTTCCCCATTTTCCTTTTCGTCCATTAATATATGATTAGATAAAAAGTTAAGATAAGTTGAAGTTAAGTTAAGTTAAGTTGAGTGTGTGTGTGTGTGTGTGTGTGTGTGTGTGTGTTAATCAAGAGTTCTAACACTTTCTTGACCTTTTCTTTGTGATGTTTTGAATTAATTGCTTTGTGTGTAAATGAAGGGCGTTAAGACATTTTAAACTAAAGAACGTCATTATAATTTTCAGTTAAATGCTGCAATAATATTCAATAAACTGTTTCAACTTAATTTTCAAAGACACAAACCAACTCCGCTAACTAAATACTAAAGCTTAACTAAAAATAAAAATAAATACTTTTTTATTTGTGCTGACTTCAACCAAATATTACAATTATGATGTCGATAGTAATATAATTTTAGCCTAGTAGTCTCTGTTTACACACATTCGTTAAAAGACATAATGAAATGAGACGTAATCTACTGGTTCCCCTTGTAAGACTTAGTAGTTTATTATGTTTGGTAGTAAGTGCCTTGTGTAAATATTGCATCCCACTCACTCCCTCTGTCTGTCAAGTGAGTAAGTGGAAAGATATTCCTGTGTGGGTAATACTATATTTGCTGGTGTACCTCATACTCCACTCCAACACATCTATCTGTTCACACTTCATACCCTAGCGTGTGTCCATTCCCATCCACAGCATCTATACAAAGTGGCCTTCTCCTTACCGAGCACCAGTAATACAGTGATAGTTTTATTGGGTAAATATTACATTAGTTGAGATAGTTATTATATTGTGGTATAATAATCAGTAAGCACAATAGTATGGTGTTGGAATGTATATTTTCTTCAGTTTCTGTTAGTTCTAAGAGTCTAGTTACTCAGCCGTGTTGTTTTTTTGGTGTCACCTGCTGAAAAAGACTCGGTTAAACATCATGTTGTTTAGAATATAATTAACCCAGACACGATAAAACATGGACCTAAATCGTACTATACTATACCGAAATTTACCTTATTATTACCTACTCAAGACTGTACTCTTCCAGTGGGTCACACATATTGCTCACCCTCATGTTGTGTGTGTGTGTGTGTGTGTGTGTGTGTGTGTGTGTGTGTGTGTGTGTGTGTGTGTGTGTGTGTGTGTGTGTGTGTGTGTGTGTGTGTGTGTGTGTGTGTGTGTGTGTGTGTGTGTGTGTGTGTGTGTGTGTGTGTGTGTGTGTGTGTGTGTGTGTGTGTGTGTGTGTGTGTGTGTGTGTGTGTGTGTGCGCTTCCTGTCACCTGTTGTTGTTTACATCTATTCTGACTGTATTGTGTTTACCTTGCAGACCACAAACTCAAGGGCGTGGACCCCAACCCACGCCTGAGCCTGGTAGAGGAGCGTAACCGGCGCCGACCACTGCCAGACCCGCTACTACACCCAGACGTGGTCCTCAGACAGGGGGAGGGGTGAGTACTGTACTGCTTACCTGGTCAAACTAAAGAGATGTACACCCACGAAAAAATTATTCGTCGTGATACAACATGACACGGGCGCTGAATAATTTTTTACTGGCTATAACTTTCTTATTTTTATTCGCTGATGACTGGCATGTTTATTAACTTATAATTCGTGCTTAAAGACCTTAGTTGTTATAACATCAACGACATATACTGTACCTGGGCGTTTGGACCTTAATAAAGAATATATAAGAAATAAGTACAGGACATGGTAAGGTAGATAATATATAAAAGCAATATAGGATAAAGAAGACACTGATATAATAGAGTAATAAAGTATTAAGAAGAAAGATGATAGCAGACAGAATGGAGGATAGACTTTAGGAAACGTTCACGAGCTTAAAAACGGCAGTAAAAGATTGACATTACTAGTTGGGTAAAGGCTATAGATGGAGAGATGACCCAGGGTAATGACAGTAAGCATATGGCATGAGCAGGAGTACGTATACCTGAGCTGTGTACTTAAGCATGTAGAGGGGCTGAGCTGACGGGATTCAAACCTTTGGTGCGGTGGACGGTGGATCTCTCACGCACATTATGGTACGACGTAATACTGTCATCTTTACGTCACCCGAGAAGAAGGGACATTAATTCTTCTTCTTCTTCGCTTCTACTTCTCTTGCTTCATCTCTTTTCTTTGCTTCTTTCTTCTTCTTTACATCTTTCCTCTTCTCTTTCTTCTTTCTTTTTTTTTACCTCCTTTTATTTCTTCTTCTGTTGTCTTCTTGCAAAAACTTGACAATTAATCGACGGTTCTTCAATTCTCAGCCAATTAATGTTAAACTTGGCCGGCTTTTACCTTTATTCAATAAGTCTGTTAATTAATATATTTTTCATTTCGTCATTTTCAGTTATTTTATGAAGTCTTATGTCAAACAGCCGAAAGGAAAAGCTGTTTTGAACTGAATAAGTTGTAATGCTCGTTATTTTGACTATTTTCATCCTTTTTAAGTCATACAAGAACCAATTTGTTGTTATTTTTATATTTGTATGTTCATTTATTTATATATTTGTTACTTAATAGCTAATGATACCAGATTTCTGCAGTTGACGCCATCAAGTAATGAATGGGATTACAGTAGCGGAATAAAGGTGATAACTGCATATTTATTTTATTTTATTTTTACTTTTTTTTCTTGGTAATTAACTTACGTATATGTGACCATAAATTTTGAAGTTTTTTTAAGAGAATCGTACACGAAGTCGAAGAATACCACCCAAGACTCTTCTGTAGTCACGATCTGTACCCCGCCTCCAGACTCGGCACTCTCCTTGACCTTTACACGGTAAACTTTGGCCATGAATATTTTGTTACCTCTGGCATTTGAAGAGTTAGGGTAGACGTCACGCCACTCCATTCCAGAGATATATAGACTTAGTGTAGATACGTAGCTGTGGAGTACTATATATATTTGTGCTTTTTGTATTATTTGGAGGTGAATGCTGATGATAATGGTGGGTGGACAGACATGACAGGGAAGGGGGGTGGATAGAAGGAGATAGACAAAAATAGAATGATGAAGGGAGGGAAGGATAGTTGGAGGAAGAGAATAAACAAAAAAGATGGGTGAAGGGGAAAGGATAGGAGAGAATAGACAAAAAAGAAGGATGAGGGGAAGTAAGGATAGATAGAGGGATAGAAGCGACAAAAAGAGAAGGAATGGATGAAGGGAGAGAAAGATACAGTAAGATAAACAGACAAAGAAGGATGAGAAAAAGAGGGAGAGAAAGATAAAAGTCATGACCACAGAAATTTTACGCAAACGGTTAGAATTCTCTCATAGTCTCACTCTCTCGCATAAAGTTAATAGTGTCGTTACTCCCCAGACAACAATGAAATGGCCAATTGCCTCCGGGTTATGAGGATAAAGCCTTCAATTATTGGGAATATCCTTAAACGGTAAAAGCCCCGGTTATAGTCAATCAAGATTTCAATTATTACGAATATCATCGAACCCACCAGTGTGACCAAACATCGTCACAACCTGCTACTCCCTAATGTACACAACTGCATGGGAGGAGTTTGTAATTTATTCAAGTGATTAGATTAATTAAGGTGCCAATGAGAGAGAGAGAGAACACACGAAAGATCTAATCATATTAATTATTGTTGTTGTTTACTGTGTTGATATTATTCTGGCTCAAAGAACTTTCATTTTTAATTCAAATCTAAAGGATAAGACAGACGTTCAAACATTCATTTCAATATTGTTAACCAAAAGATAACGTCTGTATTTATTCTCATTTACCTTTGTGTTTAGTGAAGGTGAGATGTCTAAGTGAGTGTGTTTGAGGGACTGAGTGAGTGCGTGTGTTTGAGGGTACTAATGAGTGAGTGTGTGTGTTTGAGGGTACATGTGAATGAGTGTGTTTGAGGGTACTAATGAGTGAGTGTGTGTGTGTTTGAGGGACCATATAAAGAGAAGGGTGAGTGTGTTTGAAGGGCTATATGAGTGCGTGATTGAGTGTTCATGAGATAGCTGAATATGACGCTTCTCCACAGATGAGCATTAGCAGATAAGTGTGTTAACAGTTCATGAATAATAACAAGGCTGGTAGAGTACATACAAGGGGGAGTTTGTTGTGGCTCGCCTTGATGTTATATGGAGCCATCTGAGCACAGTCCTAGTTATTCCTGAGAGAGAGAGAGAGAGAGATGTAGAAAAATAGAAATGTAGAAGGAGAGAAAGAGAGAGATGTAGAGGGAGAGAAAGTAAGATAGAAAGAAATAGAAAATAACATCGAAAAGAAGAGATTGAAAGAAACGAAGATTATAAAATATTGACAAAGGAGAAAGAACGAAAAGAGACACATTGCAGGTGTCCTTAAAGTTATTCTCTGACCTGCTCTTGATATCTTCCAGGTATGCCAAGGGTATGTCCTGGCCATAGTCAAGACGGGGGCGCTGGGACTTCACTTGTATACAATTACTTCAAAGAAATCCGGGAACCAGACAGGAAATTCTTGAAAGATTGATCAAGTACAAAGTGTTCCAGAGAATTTGGTCTCTCTCTCTCTCTCTCTCTCTCTCTCTCTCTCTCTCTCTCTGGCGGTCATGAATGTGTTAGGTCACAGTTCTGTTTGTTGGGGTCAAAAGCGTTTTGGGTCATTATCCACGGGGTCATGGACAAGGGATGGAGGTCACGGTTAAGTGCGGCCAGAGATGTATGTGTGTGTGTGGGGGGGGTGGGGTGGTAAAGCGCAGTTTATGGAGTGTATCAGCTCAGGAGGAGGAGGAGGAAAAGGTCATATATTTATGGGGTCACAGGTAGAAGAGGTCACAGATCAGTTCAGGGTCATCGAAAAAGAATGCCAAGATTGTTTTACATTACTACATTCAGTATCTGGGCATTCTATTTCGATGTTCCTGACCCCCCCCCCCACTGTTGGTGTGTGAGATCGTAAAATAACACAGAAGCGACGAAGGCTAAAGATGTTTGTGTTGGTAAGGTCATGGGCGTGGTGATGACCTCAGGGCTTGGTAGTGGTCAAGTGTCAGGGGCTTTGGCGAGCAACAAGAGAGACTGACTGCGAACCCCTTGTGCTGGAGACTCCATTAGTGGTGGTTGAGAGGTGAAGGAGGAGGTGGAGAAATATGTGGTGGTACTTGGGAGGTGGATGTGGTGGTGGTGGAGGAGTGGTGGTGTTGGTGCTGGTTGAGAGATGGTGGTGCAGGTGAAGGAGGAGGAGGAGGAGGGGTGCTGTTGGAGGAGGAGATGGTAGCGTTGGTGGTGCTGTTGGAGGAGGAGATGGTGGCGTTGGTGGTGCTGTTGGAGGAGGAGATGGTGGCGTTGGCGGTGCTGTTGGAGGAGAGATGGTGGCGTTGGCGGTGCTGTTGGAGGAGAGATGGTGGCGTTGGCGGTGCTGTTGGAGGAGGAGATGGTAGCGTTGGTGGTGCTGTTGGAGGAGGAGGAGGTAGTTGTTTGGAGGTGGAGAAGGTGGTGGAGGATGAAGTTGGTGCTGGTTGAGAGGTGGTGGAGGTAGAAGACAGGACCTGAAACGTGACTGTATAGGAGTAGAATACAGCTTTAGGTGTGTGTGTGTGTGTGTGTGTGTGTGTGTGTGTGTGTGTGTGTGTGTGTGTGTGTGAGTGTGTGTGTGTGTGTGTTCTTGCTCACGTGCGAGTGTATGTTTATTCGCGGGCATTTATTAATCGACTTTTAAAGCTATGAAAATAAACTTCTCTTAATCTACGAAGTTTATTTATATTTTTATGTATTCAAATTAACACGTGGGTTTATATATATATACCAGATTAACCGCTTCAAGGTCAGGTGTTTCAAAGGAGTCAGGTGTTTCCAAGGAGTCAGGTGTTTAAGGAGTCCGTTGTTTCCAGGCTTTTCTTCTTTTTTGGGACCACATAAACGACCTCCTGACCCTTGTACCTGGCCTCTTCAAACCCCACCCTTCCCCCCCTCCTCCACCCTTCCCCCCTCCCCTCCACCTTCCCCTCTTCCTTCCCCTCCACCCTTCACCAATGGAAGATAAGTGGAGGTGTTCATGTGTTCATATATGTTCAAGTCATAAGACCTCCCTCCCTCTTTCCCTCCCTCCCTCCCTCCCTCCCATATAAGTCAGGTGTGTTCAAATATATTTAAACTGCGTGAAGAAACTCTCCCTCCTCCCTTATCCTACTTTTCTTCCTCCCCAGTCATCCCCCAAGTCCTCCTCCTCTCCAGTTCTCCTTTCCTCCTTCTCTTAATCCCCAACCCCCCCCTCTTCTCCTCCCCAGCTCCCCACCCCTCTTCTCCACCTCCGCACCCCCTCCACCGCTCTCCTCCACTTCCCCTTCCCCAACCCACCTCTCCACCTCCCCCAGCCCACCTCTCCCACCTCCCCCCAGCCCACCTCTCCCCCTCCCCCAGCCCACCTCTCCACCCTCCCCCCAGCCCACCTCTCCACCCCCCCCCCCCTCCTCCTCAACCGTCCTCTCCTCCCCACACGCCTTCCTCAGGGTCGTGGTTCAGCATTAAGAGGCGTGAAACTGTGAAAGGTAACCATTTACACACAATACGCGTGGCGGAGACCTGACAGCCCCCAGCATAACACTCAGAGAACCGAGCATTATTACTACTCTCACACGGGGCTATTATGCCTTTTGGTTCTCTGGTTCGTGGTGGGGTGAACTAGTAACTGATGTAGTTATAATAAGACTCTGAAACATTTGTGATTCAGGGTTAAGTAATTGCTGTTTATAATACACGTGGTAACTTTGTGATTGAGAGTGAAGAATAACTTTATTTTAATCATTGGTTCTAAAGTGTATCAACCACTCGCGAAATATGTGATTAAAGACCATACTTAAACTATTGAAGTGCATTAATACATTATAACATCAATATAATATGTAGTAATATGTTAAGCTCTTGATCTTACTTACTTTCACCTCTGAAGTCCGTCTGGCCGTGACACCATGAGGAGGCTATGTTAGGTTAGGTTAGGTTAGGTTAGGTTAGGTTAAGTTAGGTTAGGTTAAGTTAGGTTAGGTTAGGTTAGGTTAGCGTCTGTCTCCCTGAAGCTTCTCAGTTTCCTCTATCTACACTGACCTTCTGGGAGAGATATATCTTCACTATTAATTGTTGTTGAATGCTGTATGTAATAACGTATAGTTGTTGTGAAATACCTGGTAACAATACTCATTACCTCCACACACACCTGCTAACAATACTCATTACCTCCACACATACCTGCTAACAATACTCATTACCTCCACACATACCTGCTAACAATACTCATTACCTCCAGAACCGGCCACACATACCTGCTAACAATACTCATTACCTCCACACATACCTGCTAACAATACTCATTACCTCCACATAGACTTTAAAATGTAGTTTGTCAAGGTCATTGCCACCACTGCCTTCATTGCAAATAAAATGACCAAAGGTGGACCTATAATTATCCCTGAAAAATGCCAAATTACACCCGTGGGGATAATTTACCCCTTAATTGGGAACCTCTGCATTAATCCTTAGTAATGGTTATAAGTAACATCAACTCTTCCACATCTTAGTTGATCACGTGGTCGGTAGTCACGCTCCCTTAGCGAGTAAGGGATATAGTACCAGATGTTTCCTCTAAAGTATTTAATCCAACGTAAACTTAACGAAACGCCAACATAAGTAATCCTAACTAGGCCAGAACTTCCGGGTGAGAAAGATCAGGTCATAGCGGGCAGCAGCAACACATCCTGCCTGCAGCGTGAGGCGGCGACCTCTAAGTGGTTTAATTAATGATCATGACGACCAAGGTGTGTGGGTTGAAATCTTTACTCTTGTTCTTCAATATGTCATGACAAATACAGGTTTCTTATGATCATATGACTAATGTATTAATATCTGACTGACAGGAAATGTTGCCACACATTGCTACGTTATGAAGATCTGACTTGGTCACCTTCAGGAGTTTCCGGTTGGATTCGTTCACTACCGACCATCAGTTCCTTAATCTGAGTGAGTCATAAATTGCCTTAGATCACAATTTATCATCACGATCTTGTCACTATATAACCGGACGTGTCTTGTATGCAGAGTCATATAATATCTAAAAATTCAGTTGGATGTTTAAGCTGAAGAACGATAAGTACATGTTACTTAATGACTTAGTATAAATAATAATGACGTTACAAACTCAGTTAATTCTTCAAGGGATTCCTGGCATTACCCGTGAGATTCAGGCTGACATAGGTTGGATGCTCATATGAGCAATAGGGGTTGGGTGTAAACGGGACTGCCCAGTATGGGCCAATAGGCCCGCTGCAGTTTCCTCCATTCTTATGTTCTTATGTTCTTATGATAGTTCCCTATCAAGAGACTTTCATTGTAACTCTCAATGGCTACACACACACACACACACACACACACACACACATGCTTCCAACGTACAACAAATAAACTGGGCCCGAGGACTGAGGACTTGTTGTTAACGTGTGAGAAAACAGAGTCAGTCCCGGGGAGGAGGAGACACTGAGTCGTACAAGTGAGTCAGTATGTTAAGGACCTGTTGCTCACACACACACACGACCTGTTACACAAATCAGCGTCTGTTGAATGTCGCAGCCGGAGCTTTACTGTACAGGGTTTAAGGCATTGTCTATATCCTATAAAAAGTATCACTACATTAGGAAACGACGACTGACAACAGTAACACAAATAATAGCCTTGTGTACACTATTCTACCACTTCAGTATTGAGTTATGGAGGAGATCTCATGGACTATATGTATTGTTCTATATAGGTGTTCTAAATTTGTCTTAGTGGCTTATCAGTTGTTGTTAGGTTCGACAATTAAACAGAAAGAATGTAAACTTAAGGAACAATAAGGCATTTTCTTTTAAGTTTACTGTTCATTACTTATTTTTGAAAAACACCAGAGTAATAAAACAAGGAAATGTAACTTATGTGTTGTCGTTTTTATAAATGTTTTTGTTAATGCAGGTGGTAGACGAAAACAACCAGAATTAAAAAAATATAAAATAGTTCTAAATACATAAGCAACAGAAAACGGATGTATCGTATTGCAGTAACAACACAGTGTGCCTGAAGTGAATCAACTGTATCAGTGTTCACCTAGCAGTCGTCAGGGTGCAGGAAGACGTAGGTTAAATATTTTATGTGGAAATCTTGATCTCCCTCATTTTCCCTTTTTTCCAAGGTACAAATTATCTTAAAGGCCTTATTTTAAATGACTTAGATTAGCTGTTTTTTGAGCACATGATACCAGAAAAACACAACATCACTCAGTGGTTGTGTGGTATCTGGTGACGGTTCCTGTGCTGTAAAAAAGAGTGCCAGAATAAGCAACTGGTCATCCACTTAGCACTGAGCTTTCTGCCATCCTTACAGCTCTCAAGTGTGTTGAAAGTCTTGCTACAAATTGTAACTGACTCCCTTTCATCCCGCATGTCTCTCGGCTTCCTGAAACCAGAGTGTGGTGTGTTTGTGTCTGAGGCCATCCAGACATAGGTGTATCTGCACGAGGGAGGGGTCAAGGTGGAGTTATTACTATTACCATCTCACGTAGACCTGTAGATACATAACTGATGAACTAACCAAACTTTCCTCATTGGCTTTGATTTTAATCTCTTCTGCCAGGACTTTGAAAATTTTGAGTATTCAGAGCTGGGCATATGTGGAGACCCATAATCCACCTCAAGTAACTTTACCTTCCTCCTACACCTTCTTGCAGCTTCAGAGTAAACTAGACTCTCTTCTCTCCATCTCAACAACAACAGTAATGTGTCGGGATAAGCACACAAAGAGCGACAAACACTGAGAGTAGACTTAACAGATGTAGTAACAGCCAGGGTACATATACTTGTGGTACTTCAGTGTGTACAGTGACACAGAACATATGTGGGTAAGATTATCATCACTGCCTTGAGTATTCTGTATTAGATTGTCCAAAAAATTATGAAATTAAGTACATGATAGGAGATACAGTACTTGATAGCGAATGTCTACTTTCATATTCTAGTGATGATGTGTTACCCAGAATCCTGAGAAATTATCCTCTTCTTACATACTTGGAATAACCTATATTCGGTATTAATTTTGTATATTGCATTCATCAAACAATATACTTTACCTGGAGAGCTCTTCTGGGGTGTGGACCGGGCAGAGGAGCTTCCAGGCCACCTTGTTAAAATGACGTTCCTTCTCATAAATGTGTCAAAAGTACCAAGTAGTAGTATTCTTAGTTTAATCAAACGAATCTTGTTTGATATGATTATAGTAAGTTTATTAAGTCTTGGCTGGCACGTGTGGAGGTCATATCAGCTGGTAAGAGGAGGGGGTGATGGTGATGTGTGGACCGAGATGGATGGTTGAAGGGATAGAGGGTGGGGGTGGAAGGTGGGGTAAAGATAAGAGTGTATAGTGGGAGGTGATTAGGGAGAGATGGTGAAGAATGAGGATTTGAGTGGACGCTGTGGCGGGGCGGGACGGGGCAGGACAGGACGGGGGAAGGATAGAAAAGGATTATTTTGAGTTAAAGTTGACAGTGGATAGAGGTAGGAGAGGAAAGGAAGGATACACTGGAGAGAGAAACACTAGTGCTGTACAGATGTAACATGTCAATGTCCGTGACGGGCTGCGGCTCTGGGTTACGCCCCGCTGCCGAGGACTGACATACTTAGGGGTGATGAGGAGTGGGGGAGAGTAGGCGGAGGAGGAGGTGAGGGTGGGTCAGGTTTCTCGTTATTCACTTAATCCCAACTTATTGCCGGAGTGTTGGTGTGTAGATTCCAACTCTCTGTCTACCTCCCGTGGAACTCGATACCCTAACTATTTTTCGGGACACTCAGGTCATCAGCCGGGTGATACAAATAACCTGTATTATTTCACTGTTTAAATTTAGTATAACTTGTGAATATTGCTTATTCTAGAATGTTAACTATATATATATATATATACGAAAATGACAAATCACTATATTGTAAATAGTCTATATTTCAGTGATAAACTTTAACTTACCTATGAGGCTATGGTTGACAATATAAGAATTTAAATTTAATATAGTCGTGTCTAAGATCTATAACCCGATCATTGATTTATTAGAATGTTTTATATCACGAGCTAGACTTCTATAATCTCTATCATTGATAACTCAAGGAAGAAATTCTTGTACAATTTTATTATATAACATTATACAAGAATGAAAGTACAGTATAGGTATAACGTATAATTGACTACGAGTATTTTTTTTCCTTTCTGTAGCATTATGTATCATGGATAATACCAGGATCAAATTATAGTATCAAGCTGTATATAATGGATAAGCCCTCACTCGAGCTCCGTATAGAAGACTTGAGTTCATAATTGCTGTTTAAGAGTGGGTCAACCCGGTATTAGATCCGTCTCTCTTGCATTTCATTAAGGATTCGAACCCGGATTCACTAAGACGTATACGATGTTTCTTTTTTCCTTAAGTGAGAACAAGATCAATTATAATCTAGTTACAGTAGTCTCAGTACTGTTTCATAGACATTTTTATTGTCGTATCTTTTGTTTTGTTTCTGGAATGGACCAACCCAAAGCGTTCTGCTATCCTCTTCATATTTGGGAGACAATTATATCGAAGGAGCTTTTTAAAATTAGAAATCACTTATATACTTTTTATTTGTCTATGCATATTTATTTATTTATTTATTTATTTATTCATTCGGTTCATTGGATTAATTATCATCTGGACAACTACAAATCCTCCGCACGAACGCTTAAAACTGAAAGATGGATCACCTGAAGAATTTCTATCCCAGCTTATTTCACCTAAAGGGTAGGTTAGGGTCGTTAATCTTCAAATGAAATATAAGCTGGGGGTGGAAATTCTAAAGGTGATCCCATTAATTTTATATCGTTCTTGTTTTTGTGTCTGTAATCTAAGGTAGTAAAAGCCCTCGGGATCAGTTCCAGGTAGAGTTCAGTCAAGCGTGTGTCGGCTCCTCTGATACGTGTTTATGGCGGCGATAATTACCGAGGGGAGGAGAGAGGACTTAGGTAGTAGCCGTGTGTGCTGATGCGTGGTATGTTCTCCTTGTTCTGTCTGTGTACCTGTCTGGTTGGCGACAGTGAGACGTGTCGAACAGCAGGGCTCACATTTGAAAATGTTTCTATGCAAAAATTCTACTTTTAACTAGAGATGTGTGACGTGTGAGAATGTATTTAACCCGTTTTATCCAGTGATGGTAGGAAGATGGATTCTCTGAAGTTCTTCCATTAAAATTTCTCTCCAAACTGGTGATATGCGTGTGAACTATAAAGGCATTTTAACTGATTCACTTAAGTTACGAACATCAACATTTTAATTGGATTTCATCAATAACTAAATACATTCCATTGCTCCTAGTTAGGGTGATTAAGATACAAATGTTTGAAAATGCGGACACGTATCAAAGAATCTATCCCAGAACTTATGACGAGGACTTACGATTCTCAAACAGTTGTAAGATAAAATGTTTTTCCTCCTGTACTAGAATTAAGAGATTGAATTTACGTTTAGTTGAGTATCAGTGTAATTTAGTCGCCATTTTGATCGTTCTGTTGTTTAATATGAGACCAATCTGATGTGTCCTCAGAGCTTCATTAAAGAGATGAATTTAACTTGTGAGCCTTTGAGAGTACTGTTTTTAAACCCTGACACACACACACACACGCACACACACGCACACACACACGCACACACACACGCACACACACACACGCGCACACACACACACACACACACGCACACACACACACACACACACACACACACACACACACACACACACACACACACACACACACGCACACACACACACACACACACACACACACACACACACACACACACACACACACACACACACACACACACACACACCTCTCTCAGGCTCAGAGTGAGTCTTCAGTGTTGTTACAGGAGTTTACTGTCCTAAACAATTGATCGAGTCTCTTCTTGATATTCTCCCATCCTCCTACCCCAAGCCTTCCTCACCCTGACCTGTCCCCAGCCTCTCAATCTAAAGTCTGTCCCCAAGCCTCTCAACCCTAACTCCGTCCCCAGCTCTCACCCCTGACCTGTCCCCAGCCTCACCTCAAGTCTGTCCCCAAGCCTCTCACCCTGACTCTGTCCCCTCAGCCTTCACCCCAATCCCCTGTCCCCCAGCTCTCACCCTGACTCCTGTCCCCAAGCCTCTCAATTCTAACTCTAGTCCCCCAGCCTCACCCTAACTCTGTCCCCAGCCTCTCACCCTAAGTCTGTCCCTGCTCTCAATTCTAACTCCGTCCCCCAGCTCTCACCCTGACTCTGTCCCCAAGCCTCTCACCCTAACTCTGTCCCTGCTTCCCCACCCTAACTCTGTCCCCCAGCCTCACCCCTAACTCCGTCCCAGCCTCTCACCCTAACCTGTCCTGCCTCCACCAACTCCGTCCCCCATCCTCCTCACCCCACTCCACATACTCCCCACCTTGTCCTTGAGCCTCTCACCCCACTCCGCCCCCACTCTTTCACCCCCCAGCCGGTCACTATTACTGTGTGAGTGACTCCACCCATACCTCCTGTATCGCATTGTGTGAATTAATCGACAGCCCACCCACCGCCTGTGCCGCCCACCCACCAGCACCCTATGCCACTCCATCCACCAACCATCAACACTTTGTGAATCACCCCGATCACCACCCGACACGTTTTGAGTCATCCACGACACTTTTTGAGACACCCCGCCCACCATCCAACACTTTTTGAGTCATCCCACCCACCACCAACACGTTTTGAGTCACCCCGCCCACCACCAACACGTTTTGAGTCACCCCGCCCACCACCAACACGTTTTGAGTCACCCGCCCATCCAGCACTAGTCAACTCAGATGTGTACAGTAGCAGACACTCAGCAGGGCGACGAAAAACCGCTCCAAAAACTCGATATATTAACAGTTCACCAGCGTGGGTTTTACACTGTCCTCAGCAATATTTTCTTTCAAGTACAGATTCAGGTAGAAAGAAGTTAATCAATCTGGATTACAATATCGTAATGGCGATGCCTTAACGCAGAAATGAATGGAATTGCGCTTGTTGATTATTTCGTGTAATTTTAATATTTATCCTAACACAGTATTAATAAAATAATTAATAATTAACGGTTTATTGAAAGAGCTTGGCAGCCAGAAGGCTGAAAATATACAGTTATATTTGGGGAATGGGTTACGAATTACAAATAATATACAGGTAAATATAAGTGACACAAATAAGACATATAATAACTAGATGGGGAAAAGCTCAAACTACAGTTCATTTCAACATAGTGACAGTGTAAGGAGCAGTGTTTACCGGGAGTGAATACACTGATTTATTACAAGTTATTGATAATTTTTACAATGGTTGGGACTGGGCTGTTCTTATAGCGATCAGTTCGTGCACGTATGGGCTGGATGCGGTTGTGGTGTCGAACAGCAATTCTCGGACAAGGGATCTCAGGTGGTAGTAGGAGCGGTGTCGGGGATGGTGTAGAAGCTTCTTACCAAAGTGTAGTGCAATGTCTTCAGCCAATATGTTAGAGTTTCTCGTGATTTTTTGTTTTAGTATATTAAATTAAAATAACACAATTCATTGAACGTAATCATTCACTCGTTCAATTCGATTTACAACACAATCTCACACATGCATATATGTATTCAACATTAAACGAATCGATAATAGCCTAACATAACTTCCAAAAAGCAGCCATTAAAATATTATATATATCTAAAATAAATTATCATCCCAAGAAGCTACAAACTTGAACCAAAATACTTAATCTTAGTTTTTTTTAACCAAATATGTTATTACCAGGCACTCGACACCTAACTGAAGGTCGGACAACAGAGATGAGGTTGTTTCTGTAATCTCACTGTTTTCTCCGTTAAAACTTTCCATTCATCTTTTACTGGGGTTTGAGTACGTAATATTGACAGTAACTCTTGTGTGCGGGTGTGGGCGTGGGTGACGTGTGTGAGCATTAGATTTAGGGACATGATGAGGTGGGCGTGTCTTTTAATGCATATATGTATTTTAAAATCTCGCGCCGCTGTCTACAATGTGTTGACAATGCTTTGAATTGCTTTTGTTTATCCTGTAATCTTGTTATCTATACCATACAAAATTTCATTGTATATTGTTTTTGTATTTTTGTAAGAGAAACGTTTATGTGTGTGTGTGTGTGTAACTGCCACTGTCAGCGTGGGTGTGGCAGTGGTCAGTGGTAACCTCTGGCAGTTGTCCGTAACAGCTATACCAGATGCCGTCATTGTTGCCAAGTATTACTACATCTTCCTCTTGTCTGCGGTTCAACTGAAAATTGTCAAGCTTTTTTTTTTTAGTTGGTGTAGTAATTATTATAGTATACTTTCCATAAACTGTTGTGATATTTTACATAATTAATGAAATACAGATGCACTTACTTCTATGGAATATTTTTTTTTTTTCTAGCAGGATGTTCCTCCGTTAGGTAGATCTTGTTATGGTGGACTTGGCAACTGTGGGTATCTCCCAGGCGGGGGTGTCGGGTTGCTTGTTGCGTACTGTGGGATGTATTTGATTGGTCAACTGCCTCGCCGCCTGATTGCTTGATTGTTAGGGGATGTGCGTAAATTCTTGTTTAATATTGTGATAAGAATCGCACTACTGACGTTTAGCTGTTTTCATCCCCGTGGCGACGTAAGCTCAAAAATACAGACTACGAAGCAGATATAATCGCGTCGAAAATAGACTCCTTGAAGCCTAACTTTGTTTTTCTTATATTTTTTAAGGATGTTGCGTAGTATAGGAACTTAAAGCCCCCTGAGCGTTGATACAGCAAAACGACAATAATATCCCCACTATATAATACAAATACATCACTCCTTTTTCAATCGATGGTTAATATTAATTTTGTCCATGTGTTGGGCTGAAGAGTTTACAAGGGAGGGCCTAGGGCGGCTATCGTCTCCCTTGCAATAGATAGAGTAGGTGGAAAGTGAAGCAAGTTAACACTAAGGCGGTGGTCGCCTTTGGGTCTGTGGTTGCAAGTTGGTATTGTATTGGAGTTATTGATCGATGTTGTTGTTGTTGTTGCTGGCTGGTGGGCGGTCACGTGGTGTATCGTATTTGTTTTTGTTTTCAGCTGCTCTGCATATAATCCTTACTATAGAATAATACTGATTTAAAAGTTGTATTTTACTCGCTTGCGTACAGTAATAGACGCATATAGTCGCATAACCTTTGTAAACACACACACACACACACACCAATGAAACAATGCCACGCTGCACCCAGTCTCAGACACACGTGGTTACATGCACCCTAACACAGATGTGCACACACACACACACACACACACACGGCTCCCAACAGTCACGCAGATGTACACACACACGGCTCCCAACAGTCACGCACATTTTATTTATTTTTTTATTTATTATTATTTTTTTTTGTCAGTGTAGTAAACATTAATCTCTGTTGGGGCAGGATACGAGTGTTAGGGATGCCGAGTACAACGATAAGAGGGAAATAACCATAACAAAATAAAGGAAGAGGGAATAGAAGAGATCGCTGGAGAGAAAGAAAACAGTACAAATTATAAACTGAAATTTTTTATGCTAAACTAAACTAAAGAGGAACGTAAGTAAACCAAAGAAGTGAGTGAGCGATGTGAAAGAAGGAATAAAGATAGAGACAAAGAATAGGAAATAACAGAGGGGTTGGGGGAAGAAAGATGATGAGAGTAAAGTTGACGGGAGTGTGGGGGAGAGGGCGTGTGTGAGAGGGATAAAGAGGGGCTGTGAGGGTTGAAGAGCACGAGAGGAGAGGGAAGAGGGGGACACGGGAACAGTTATGGAGGTAATGGTGGTGTATGGGTTGTGTAGTCTGGCTATAATTTACTCATGATCGATCACTGCCTTGTCGTTGGGGAGTAAAGCTGCCAGGGTTAGCATGGCGCCGAGGAAATGTTATCACTGTTTGGAATAAGGTTTTGGCCTCTGGATGCTCCTTCTTGTCTGATATTACATCGTTTGAAATAAATCTGAGTAGCTTGAGTTCATTTCGTCGCTTTACACTGCAGTCGTCTTTAGTACGAGTAAATGGTGAAACCGTATTCTTTCAATTGTTTTCACAAAGTATCGTTCTCTGTGGATTTACGAGTTAGTAAACTGTGTGTGTGTGTGGAGGGATTTTTTATTGGGCATGCTAATATTCCCTTCCAGCCGGCTTCACAGTTTCCTTGCCTGTTTATATTTATCATTTAATATTATGAAGTTTATTTTATGGAAGCGTTTACACTCAGGTCAAATACACCTGTACTTGTGTTCAAATAAAATCCTTTTGTTGGGCTCTGAATATAACATAACGTTTTTGTTTATGTTAATATTTATCGTACATACACCCGATGGATTGGGTTATCATGGGAACTTTGCCATGTGAGAAACAAGATTATTAAATGGACAGTCATGACGTCACGTAGCTTGTATACAGTACAATATTATGGTGGTCATGTATAGTGCTTCTCTACACTTTGTCGGCACCATGTAAACACAGCTGTGCCTTGTTTCTCAAGTATTATTTATTTGTTATTTCTCGTTTATCTTTATAACTCCACCAACTGGCACGAACAAAACTATTTCTCCTCTTATTCATGTCTCTCTGGCCGTGTAATTCTCATGTGGCGTGCTGTCAGGCCAGGTCCTCCCCACACGACCTCAATGTTTGCTTGTTTACAACAGTCTTTCTTCTCGTAAATCTAAAGTAACGTGATACTCAGCACGTCTACTTTGTTTATAATTATTCATGGCCTTAAGTATAGACAAGGTTTCTCTCGTGGTTCGAGGAGTAATTAGTAGGCTTAACACACACGGTGAGGTGATCCTTGCAAATCCAGTGATCTGATCTGGCCTTGTGTTGATATTATGTGTTTGTACGCGTTAACATCTAAGGTCTTTAAGGACGTATACCAGGTTAATAAATACACAAGTCATCAACAAATAAAAATTAAGAGATTCATTGTTGTTGTTATAACGTTATTACTGCGCTTCAACAACTCATGTCCTTAAGGCTATGACAAAGTTAGTATAATACACTACTGCAACAACGATAAAAATTATGAGAGATAGAACTGTTAGATTTATATCGCCTTTTCAGAGTTAGTATTATTGTCTGAAGACTCGTGGTTTGGGTAAAAAAATATGAAAATTACTGTAAAATTATCTCATTGTTTGAAATACATCTGCTGCATAGAAAACTAAACCCATAAAAATATCTTGTTTTATTTTCATAACATAGCTCCGTCCTGTAACTTGAACATGTTATAATTCTTCACGTTCTTCTTGTCCACAGAACCTATAGGAGAGATGCCAGGAAGAGGGAGGCGGCCTTGCTGAGTCCCAACACTATATTCAAGATGGTGAGTTATATTTAGCCCTTTTACATCCTCAGTGGAGTGAAACATAGTGAAGTGAACGAGGACTTCGTTATTAAAATAAAAACTTGTGTATTGTCATCTGCAGTGCGCTGAAGTCGCTTTTTGTCATCGAATAAGTGTGTCGATTTGTCTGTGCTTGAATGTGAATCTTTGGAGTTGAGAATCCTTGTGCATATGAATGAATGTCGGGAAAATCATTCGGTTAGTCTGTCCTGAGTGTTAATAGAGGTAGCTTATCCTGAACCTGCATGTTGACAAGTCTACTCTAACCCCCATAACCTTGTTTCGGTCGGTTAAGGCGGCATCACACTGGCATTCTTTCGTCGATTTTTTTTTCTTAAGAAAATTGGCAAACTTTTTGTTGTGCACCGTCACACATGCGTATAGAACCAACTCGCCAGTCAGTGTTGCCAGATTAGCCATTTTCTGCTAGATTTACCCGATTTTTGCTACATCTAACCAGAAAATATTACATCTAGCCGATAGCCGAAAAAAATTGCTGAAAACCCACAGAAGTATAGGTAATGACCCTACTAATCTTCACAAAAGCAGGGTCATTACCTACACTTGACCTCTGTGGACTTGATCTCACCCTCCTCTGTATATATAACTTGTTCTGCACTTTCTACTTTAGTCTGTACTCACCCCTGAAGATGTGAATTACACGAAAGCGCTTGGGAACTTCGTGTTTTCTTTTTCCTTGTTGTTATCAGCATATACCTAGATCACGCGCACCTACAGTGATTTATTTGCACATATATATATATATATATATATATATATATATATATATATATATATATATATATATATATAATAAAAGTTTAACTATAAAGACGGGGTATATACAGTTCGTGTCATATAATTACTAACTGATTCATCCATCACAGTTCTGTCAGATACAATGGAGTTGTGAGAAGGTCTGGGCCACACACGTGTACCTTACCCCCACACGCGAACAATCACTCACTCATCCTTCAGCTACTCCCTTTCCTCTCTTAAACAGTGACTAGTTATTTACCTTACTCTCAACACGTGATTAATATAGCCCCCCTTCTCCGTACCTACGCACTGTTCCTCCAGGCTGACATTTCCTTTACACTTAGTGTGTCAGATGTATTTCGTAATTTTTACAATTTATGATTAGTGCATGTGCTAACTACTAACCCAGAATACTCGCTTAAAGACCTTAGTTATTAACGCACGCTAGTAGATTATGGCAAGTACTTTAGTCGTTATAACCGCTTACTGTACTCAGAATTGCCATCAATCAGGGGTAGGTTATATATGGACCCGTCACCAGGAGTGTTGTCACTAACAGTGTGTCAGTTTTGGGTACAGTGATCTGAGACTTGACGCTACCAGGTTCTTGGAACACTTAATCTGAACTTTATATCTGAAGTCATGTACTATTGTAAAAACTGTATCCGGCATCGTGCAGTCTTCCACCTCTCCTGATCTTATGACCCCATAAAATATTACAATGTGACCTGCGGGTATTTTTTATAAAATTCACACACTTATCAAAACTTAATTCACATGCTTATGAGTCCCTCGAGGGCAAAGTAACTGATCATTATCTTCAACATATTTCTTAGCCTTATAAGTTATCTACTACTACTGGGTTTTATCACCGTGCTACTTACACCATAAATTTCAGTTAATATATGTATAAAGATAGACAGTACACAGACAGACGCCACATAGCACTCTGTATAAGGCCTGATTAGACGAATGCTGAGAAATGGCATTCAGTTTATGATTTAAAGACATGAAACTAATAATAAAATAAAATCCCCCCAAAACAAAGCGAATGACCAAAGATGAATGGAATGTTTACGCTCCATCAGTCACAGTTAACAGGGTACAAACCACCACTCTGCTTGTCCTTACGATTAGTCGACAGAGGATGCATGTAATCAGCTATAGTAAGGATGGGATGAGGTCATTGGTTGTGTCACTTGGCAGGTGTTGACATGTGGGAGGCGGTGACGCGTGGGCGGCGGTGACGCGTGGGCGGCGGTGACGCGTGGGCGGCGGTGGTCTCAAGCGTGGGTGTTGTCCTCGGTGTACCATACTCGATATCCGTGTCCTGTTCACTGCCACTAACTTCTGCTTAGTTCTTTGTTTTTTTCTTATTTTCGTACGACCACCATTTGTCTAGACTATTATAATTTCCTACGTTATGTGGCCAATTCTTTCATCTTGTTTGTACTCATTTTCTATTGTAGCTTCTGACCACTTGCGCTAATAGGTCACGAGGTTAAGGAGGTCAGTGACATTTGTACCTGTGCATTACCAAAGTTTAACTGGAATTGAAAGGATTTGCATTCTTACATAACATCTTTATTCACCTCGACAACCCCTGGAGTTGCTATGTGTTCAGGGTCCACATGTCCTGGTCACCACCAGACATACAATATGTACTCAGCAGTAATTCGAGAATGGAGTTACAAAATATTATACTTGTGTAAATGTTCCCTGTGACAGCCCGAAGGTCAGAGATCAACATCACAGCTTCAGTGCATTTTTTCGATTTTCGTTTTGCTTTGATCATTTTAAGATCGCTCAATGGAGACAGAGGTTTACAGTATAATATCCGACGGAATAAGTGTGTGTGTGTATGTGTTGATCTATGCAAGTTTACTGGAAATGAGGTCTACTGTATACCAAATTATTGTAAGAATCCCAGGAACAGATTAAGGGCACGCTGAAATCAGTGAGTGGGGGCAGACTATTGATGCAACAGCATATCACCGAAAAGTTTTACCTTTGCAGTCCTTTGACCACCTGGAGAAGGAATCTGTGGATGTGGTGGCGGAGACTGGAGAGCTACGAAAGCTGCTGGAGTGGGAGCTAAGCCTCGACTCTGGTGATCTTCGTTCTCATGCCTGGTACCACGGCACCATCCCCAGGGCCCGTGCTGAGGAGGTCGTTCTCAAGGATGGCTCCTTCCTCATCAGGTGGGTAGTTCACTGTTTATTTAGGTACTGTATTTGGGACACTCCGCCTTGCCCTTTTTTTTTTAGGACTGATTCTGTGGGGTAATTAGAATTGTCTGCATTTGGAGGGGGGTAAAGGGGGATGCTCATGGATTTATTTATAACAAGATGGGTATGACGTATGATGGACTTGATTGATTGGTGAATAGATCAAAATTTTAAAATTTTTCTCTTATTGAATGTGTCTCAACCTCTCTCCAGCATCCCTTTCCAGAGGGCTGAAGATTGGGTTGCTTTATAAATAGAAAGTAAATAGTTAATACTTATTGAAGTTGGTTGCATCCTGCAGGAACTTGGTGTAGATAGAGAAGTTTCCCATCTTCTTGTGAAAGTAGACAAACAAGATGGATAAATAATTGTTTTTTCTTTATTACATGTGACTTCCCCATACTCAGGGAGATGTGTCTCTCTTAATTTTTAATTGTTGATGATTAGTGTATTTACTTACCTAGAATATGCACTTAAAGGGTAGTAATACATCAATCAACTTTCCCCAGGGACTGCATCTCCCAGCCCGGTGACTTTGTGCTGACCTGCCGCTGGTCCACCCAGACTCTACACTTCGTCATACAAAAAGTTAGTTTACTCGAAATATTTATCTCTGTCCTCAGTAAGTTTTGTTTTTTCTATAATTATTATCTTAGCCTTCTTTGTTCCTTCCACTACTTGTTGTCAATCTATTTTTATGGTACAGCACACTTGCCCTTCATAACTTTTTTAGATCTTCCCAATCTAAAAGTATCATCTGGCGACTGTGGTCATCAACCCTCAGATATGAGGACGGTACTCTAATTCAGTATTTGTTATTGATCTTTGTCCTATCCTTAGTGTTTACATAATAATATGAGACTCTTAACCATCTCCTTCTTCTGTACCTCATTAACATCTTAGTAATCAATCTTTCTCCCTGTTGTTTCTCATCTTCTTTCCCTTGTATATTTTTGCCATGCAGCTGCCAGTCTTATCCCATTTTTAGTTCAGCACAGTCATCAGTAACCTCATTCTAATAAACTTTTAATAAGTTTATAGAATTATGTTTACTGCAATTATCAATCTAAAATACATTGTGAAAGACCTGAGTAGTTGAAGCCATAAGCTCAACTACAGGCAGAGTTGTAAAAAGTATCGGACTTTTGTTACTTAAGTGAAAGTATTGTTACATTGGCAAAATGTTACTCAAGTAGAAGTAAAAGTATCCAAAGATCAAAGAACTTAAGTAGATATAAAAAAGTATCTCATTCATAAAGTACCTAAGCACTGAAAGTAAAAAGTAGCAACAAAATTATTAATTGTCTCAAATATTAAAATAATTCCATAATACATTACAGTGATCCCTCGGTTAACGAGCGCCTCGGTTAACGAAATTTTGGTTCACGAATTACCTTCCATAAGATTCTTCACTTCAGTTAACGAGCAAACCCTCGGTTAACGAATTCCTTACAAATTTTTCCCAACATGTTTTCGCCTGCATTTGGCGGCCCACCAGCTGTAGTATTAGTCCGTCAATACAGTAATCGGTTTTAGGGCTTAAATTCCTTACCATTTTAGTAAATATGAAGAAGGTTGTACTATTCAATAATTTTAAAAGTTTTATATTAAATTTTTTAGTCATTTTAACAATTATTGAATATAATTGCAGTACAGGAAGCTAGTTTTTTGCGCGCCAAACAGCCACTCAACACACCAAGCTTGGCGTCAGTTTGTTTACCAGTTCAGAGGAAGGAACATCTTGTTTGAGACTCTTCAACATAAATGCTTTTTTTCTGTGTTTCCATTCAAATTATTGGTCACTTTGATATATATTTTACATATTGATAATATACAGCACAGTGCAGTGTTGATTTAAAGAAAATAATCTTGAATTACACCAAGTGAACTAAAATTTTATGGGTGAAATGGCGGCGTGGGGTGACTTCTCTTCCACCCCAATGCCTTCATGCACACCTCAAAGTAAGTGTACATTACTGCATTTATTTTTAGTTTGTATGTAATTTTCGGTGAGCTGGAACCAATTACCCAAAAACCCATTGAAACAATGGTTTCGGTTAACGAGCAACCTTCTGGAACGAATTGTGCTCGTTAACCGAGGGACCACTGTATTAAGCATTTTTTAACTAAAGATAAAAATAAGACACATGGCATTACACATGTTTATTTGGAAATCCTTCTATTGATATGAATCAATAACTGATTCTCGAATTATGGTTGTCCAATCAGGATCTTTTAGGCCTAAATATAAGCTCAGCATGACCTGCCGAAAGGGAATTTGTGCTGCCACTCTTCCCCCTACAATCCATCGCAGGGATAGTGAACGGGCTGAAAATATATCCATCCAACACTCTGATCACTTTCTTCTTTATCCACACAAGAATCGTCGACGTGGACTTATGGTCCACAGACATAATGTTGTCTGCTCACATTAGGTTAGGAAACAGACCTATCTGGCAGGTATCTGAGGTGGGGGATGACCCACACTTCTCTTCCTGTAAACTCTGTAACTGTCCCAATGCTAACACCCTTCAACACTATTGCCTTGACTGTCCCACAGTCAGGGACCTCCTACCACAGGACGAGTCACTGACCACTATATGTCACCACCTATATGTCCCCATCTGTCGTACTGTCAGCCGGTCTGGCCCCTGAGATATGCTAGGGACTGTCAGTTGGTTGAAAATGCTCAAAGGAGGGCCACCAGACTGGTGCCTGCACTTCGGCACCTCAACTACCCTGAGAGATTGGAGCGCCTGAACTTGCCTAGCTTATACTACAGACGGGCAAGGGGCGATCTAATTGAGGTGTATAAGCATCTCAGGGGGCACTACTCAGTCAAGTGTCCTTACCTGGAGCTGGTGGTCGCTTGCCCCCCAAGGGGTCACAGCTCAAGATTGAAGAAGCCGCAGGTCCAGAAAACTGTGAGGGCAAACTTTTTCGGAGTGAGAGTTGTGAACTCTTGGGACAATCTGTCAGAAAGTGTTGTGACGTTACCGAGTGTGAGCTCTTTCAAGACCAGACTTGACCAACACTGGAGCAGGTTCAGTTACATTCAGGAGCCGGTGCATGCCCAGTACTTGCCAACAGTGCGTAACAGAGACGTGACCGATCGCCCAAGCGACTAATGAGCCGTGGTGAAGAGGATAAAAGTAAAAAAGTACCTAAGTAAAAGAATAATGTCAAAATATTCTGAATTAACGAGGGTTTTACTGTACAGTAGTATAAAACGATTGTAGTGTAGTGTTTATTCCCAACTCTTGCTTATGTTATTATCTATTTGGCTCTGCTGTTCCCTGCTGGCATTAAATTGTATAATTCCTACTAATTTGATATATAATGTATCTTCCTTCAGACTGTTGTACAGCCCAACACAGTGTATGAAAGGATACAATACCAGTTAGAAGATGATGCCTACGACTCTATCCCTGATTTGGTGAGGGCATATGTGGGAGGCAAGAAACCTATCACAGTTTCATCTGGGGCTCGGATCTCAACCCCTGTCAATCGCACAGCACCATTGAGTTTCTATGCTTCCAAATATGCTGCCCAGACTGCCCACACCTTCACACATGGAACTCTCAGTCGACCAAGTAACAGAGCATCTGAACCAATTCCTGGGTAAGGATTTAAAGAAATTGAAATTTAAAGTATGCATTTATGTTATCCTAAAAAGGCAAAATTAGTAGGGATATTAACTTCTTTCTATTTAAACTTGTTTTGCATTAAACCATTATGTAGAATCAGTGGATGAATAATACAAATCTAACATTCATTTATTTTCCAGGATTACACTAAGATTGGCCCCAGCTTATTTCACCTTAAGATAAACCACCATAATGCTTATCTATTCTCACTTAACCTAACCTACTACCCCCCCCCCCATCCAGGTAGCATTAGGGTGTTTTAATCAGCAGCATAAATAAACTACATGATTAATCTTCATGTGATCCTTATTTTATTATCTTGTCCAAGATCAAAATTAAAGGCATAAAATAATACACAAAAAGATTATGAACTTTAGATATATTAAATGTTGGTTTATATTATATGAACATCCATTTTGCAGGGGAGGTTTGATCGGTGGGAACATGCTGAGGCATCAACACTCATACAGTGGCCCAGTAGGTGTGGGCTGCGCCATAGTGAGGAGCCCTGCCCACTCTCCACCCAGGACACGACGAGACACGGCACCTTTATTACCCATTAAAACACGGAGTAGTAGCACTTCTAGACCTCCAGATGAGCCGCCTGAGGGAGGAACAGGTAAATACATCATTAACCCCTTTTTGTACAGACTTTCTCTGTATGGAATAAATTGGCCTGGCATTAGCCAAATAAAATAGTAAAAGTGGCTTCCCCGTAGTGAAGGGGTTAGAGGAACTATGCTGAAGGACGTTGCTCTAGTTAGGTACTCCATATCTGAAAAATATAAATGTACATATACTTTAAACTGAGGATAGTTACCTCATGTCTGATTTTTTTACAATATCCCTAAACTGACTTGTGCATTGAGAATTTGAACTCTGGTAAATTCTATAATAAATGTGATATTTTTTCCACAGTGCCAACAAGAATTGATGAGAAGAGCTGCAGTAATGATGGAGTAATCGGCTCTCGTCCAACAGTTGAACAAAATAAATTTACCTCTCAGTCATTACCACGAAAGATGACAACGAAATCCTTCTCCATCCCTTCCGAACACCTTTCACCTATATCAGCAGAGCCAACTTTGGGAGGCCACGAAGAAGATAAACCAATAGAAAAATCAACAGAGGAAGAACCTCCTCCAAAGCCTTCACGTGTTCCATCTTTTAAAACTAAGCCCAAGAAGCCACCACAACCAGTTATTAATGAACGATTATATGCTGAAATCGATGAACTTGACGAAGAAGAAATGAAAGACTTAAAGACTGAGGACGTGAAGACTCCTACAGCGAGTAGTGAGGCCGACAACAATGTTAAAAACAGTGAAGTTATTACAGGGTGTATGGACACAACGTCAACTCCCCGACATTCCCGCTTGTCAGAGATGTACCAACCTTCGGGGTCAGATTCAGGCAACGGTTCTGGTGACTCTGTGCAAACATCTGCCAGTGATGCCAGAAAGTAAGTATTATACAGAAACCAGTAATGATTTTTAAACCCTATAATTCTTTGAGGGGATAATAACAAATATTAATGGGCAAAGTTGAGGGTAGGAGGGCCAATAGAAGGCAGACTGGGATGGATGAATAAAATTAAAAACTAGGTCCCCATAAAGATATAACACCTTAGAGGATTGGTAAAAACTGTTCAAAAACGTTTTAGAGTGGAGGACTGTGGTCACGAACCCTCAGATATGAGGACAGTGCATCTGATTGATTGAATTCTTTGAACAGAAATTTAAAATCATTTGCTAGTACAGTACAGTATTATATGTGCATTTATTAACAGCATGATGAACTTTTGTTTGTAAGAAATAATGAGTAAGAAAATGAGAACAGCGTAGACATTTTAAAGAGTACATACAGTATACTGTATATTACTTGTACAGTTTTTAGATTCCATAAAGTTTATAAAGTTTTTGTTTTCTCTTATGTGATATGTATGATATTATTCCAAACAAATGCTTGTATAAGTTTACAATGTGAAGGATACAGTATTACAGTATTTATTTTAATTTTCAAATCTTTGAATTTGTAGTACAGTATTTTGAGCGCTAATGAATTCTTAAGAAGAGCTGGCACTTTTGAAAAATAAAAGACCAGCTATTATTATTATTATATTATATAAAAGCACATAAATTCTACCATCAGTAATAGATGGTAACTGCTAATTGGTAGAAAAAATTGTAGTACTGGACTCATTAATACAGTACAGTACTAATTAATGTATGCGTGTATACAGTACTGTAGTATGTGCTCTAAGTACAGTACAGTACGTTCCTACATCTATAAAACAGATACAGTACATGATTACATGGATCATATTTAACATCAGTAGGTACGTTGACTTCTGTTCATTCTCACCATCTACTGGTACTTCTTGTGTTATAATTTAAAGGTAACATTTTTCAAAACTATTATACTCCTCAACAGTAGATCATTAGGCATTCCAGTCTTTGCAACTCTCTATCACCTGTTGGTGTGTGTCTCACTCTAAAGGGCACATTGCTCTTTCTAAACTTCAGGTTAAATAGTAAGGTTATTCTTATTATCTTTTTCAAACATGTTCTTATACATAATATGACAATCTCTTGATCCAGATGACTAAAACATCTCTCTCTCATTTTCCCAACAAAATTAAATCTTCTGATTTAGCTGAAATTTATGTTATTCCTTGTTACTCTTTCTCTTACCTGAGCTCCACCATCTTGCTAAGTGTTTGACGAGGTACTCAGTACTGTACTCAATTTATGTTTCTAGCTAAATTGCAGATTCTTATTTTTTATTTATATATATATAGATTTTTTTTTTTTTATAAATCATGTTGGTAACTGTTACTATAGAATATCCCGAAGGCTTCAAAATTTAATATATTACCTTTTATTTTCAGTCGAGACAGCCAAGCTTCCTTTGGTGATACTGGCAGTGTTCAGCTGGAGGAGGACTCTGTGGTAGATGAGGAACCTGTGCTCTTTTCCTTACCAGAGTTGGTCTCCATCACAGCGTTTGATCTCGAGAACTTCAATACTCTCCTCCTAAACTCCATAGAAAATAAACCTCTTGATGCTACAGCTCTCAAAGGGGTGAAGAATACACTTTTAGAGAGTGGATCAAGGTGAGAAACACTTAGGAATACATTACAGACATCCCACGGGTTAGGGAAGGGTTCCGTTCCCTAAAATCTTTCCGCATCGTGAAAGTCTGCGTCCCGAAACCATTTTGCCCATTGTCTCTTATTATATAAGTTGAGATGCGTTCCTATGGAAATTTTTTGTGCCACAAAACGTAACGCGTAACGAGCGCATATATGAATGAAAATAGACAGTTTTAAACACATACCGTACAATGATTCATTCCTGATGTAACATGATAATAAATGCACACACTTTAATTTAACTCACCAGAAACAATGTTGAGTGCTGCATGAGGTGGTGAGGTGAAGTGGTACGATTGGAGTTACTGGGAGTTATCTCCTTAAAACATCATGTACTGTATAATGTCCAACCTAATTCCTTTATGGAAGCTTTTATCACCACTGCTTTGACCTGAACTTGGCCTTTTTCACACTCATCTTGAATAAGGGTACACAGAATTCAAACTGAGCTGCGCCATTGTTGTGGTGGCTGCTGGCAACTGGGGAGGTGAGCCGTCCTCCAACCATCCTACCACCAAGAATCCACACAAAATAAATTTACAATTTCGGTGAATTTCTTTGTTATATATCGTGATTTTTATGTTTGAAAAATTTACCCAAATTCCGAACAGGCAAATTTCTGTACTGTACTGTACTGTACTGCCTGTACTGTACTGTATTATACTTAACATTTGAACGAATTTGAACCATTTTTATGTCATCAACATTTCCTTTATGGTAGAAATATAATGATATACTGTACTGTACTGAAGATTAAAAAAATTTTAGTTTAATGAAACATACAGTGCAGCATTAATAAAAGTACTCCTGAGATTAAAGAGTGCCCGTATTGTAAAACAAAAAATTTCAATTAATTTTCTATGTAATGATTTTGTCTGGTTTTCACAGAGTTTTAGCAGCCCACCTAACTCGGGTTGACTTGGAATTGCTAAATGGTGCGGGTGAGAATGACCTCGGTCTTGGGGTGACATCAGGCATTGAGCTTATCACACTTCCACATGGGGCACAGCTCAGGACAGACCTTATTGAGAGGTGAGATATGGAATTAAATGTTTTCAAGTTTTATGCCACATACCAGTTTGTCTCCAGTTGATATAAAATGGAGAATTTAACCAATTTAAGAATTGAATCAAAGTATTATTGTTAACTTAAAAACAGGACTATTGCAGCAGTGTTAAAACTTTTGTATTAGTTTATGTGAAGTTAGTTTTATCACACTTGTAAAATAATTTTTACTATGATTATCTTCTACTATTGTCTCCGTCTCTTATTCACTTACCGGTACAAGTACTTTCCCATTTCCCCCCTCATTTTTCTTTTATTTATCATTCTTTTGTCTTTATTTATTCCTTAAGTACAGTACTCTATTTGTCCAGCCAGTTGTCCTCCCTCTCAAACTCTCCATACATCTCTGTGCTAAGCCAAAACCTTCCCATTGTTTCACAGAACTGAGTGCCTGAAACTTCTGGTTGCTGTGACCATACTGTTGACTCCAGATCTGAATGAAAGATCAGAAGTTATACATCGCTGGATCCAGGTGGCAATAGACACTAAGACAGCCATGGGGAACCTCTATGGCTTTACGGGTATCATGTTGGGCCTGTGTGTTCCAGAGGTAAGGATATTGATGCTGTTGTACTCTTTTGGTATAATTAGGAAGCATTGGTCAACATGGAGAGAAATGAAAAACTAAAGAACAGTAGATGAATGAAAGGATGAAGAACAAATGAGAGATGAGAGCAGGGGTGCATTAAAAATAACTGGGCCTTGGTTATGGGAAGACACTGCACTTAATATCATTGGTGGACTAACCTATAGAGCACTCTTGCAATATTGTATGAGTAATGATAAGTGCTCTCATAGGCTACAGCCAGATGTCAGCACCCATGCTATCTAGAGGTTGTCTTGAATCATTTGACTGTGTAACGTAAATTTAAATTATTACTTAGAATTTTTTATGTACCTGTATTACTAAATAAACAATACAGGAATAATATAGTACAGTACTGTTGTAATGGTAAGCTCTGGGCCTCGGGTAGCTGCCCCATTTGCCCTCCTCTTAATCTAGCCCAGCATGAGTGCAATCTTTGTCAAGGCCATTTGCAAGGCCTGTTTGTAAAATTGACAAGTTTTCTCCGGAATGACAATTTTGGGACATAGCACCACAGAAAGAATCTGACAATTTCTTCCAGAGAGATAGTTACAGAGTTGCAGTAAAATTTTCTAACAATTTGAAATGTACAGTATACATGTTTTAGAGAAGCTGTTGATCTAGAGTTAAAGCATTGGAGATGGATAGTATAAGAAACATGAAAATTCAGATACTAGTCCAGTAAGGAATGAAGATGTAAGAAGAAAGTGTTGAGTCAAATGAGTGAGAATGTATTAAAGTGGCATGGGTATATGGAGTGTATGAGAGGTGAAAGATTGCTTTGAAATATTAATGTGGGTGTAACTGGAGGCACAATAGACATACTGTACTGATAAAGGGTTAGACATATCATATAGATGAATTAGTTGTCAAGTTAGATAATGCCTAATGAATGATTATGGATCATGACACGTAAAGCTCAGAGAATGGTTATGAATGATAATGAATGTAATAAATTAATACTGTGACAAAATATATTGAACATAGGGTAGTATTCTCAGTGAAGTGATTAATGATTTAGTGTGGCTTTAAATAATGTGTTTATTTCTATTTATTACCTTAGCTCTCTCCCGTCTCTCTGTGATTGTTTTGCTATGCTTTCCCTGTTATTTCTCCCCATCTTCGAGGTTTTTGTACACCTTGATCCACCCTATACAGTCTCTCTTCGACTTACGACGGGGTTCCGTCCCGACGAACAGGTCATAAGTCGAAAAAGTGAAAAATGATACATAGAAATTATAAAATGAAATACAGAATACTGTACAGTAAAAGTAATCAATAATGAAAAATGAATAAAGTGTTACTGTGAATTTACCTTTAATGTAGTCAGTTGAATGCACACAGGGCCTCAATGATTTTTTAATTTAGCATGTAGACTACATTAATTGGATGAAGCAGAGGAGGAGACAGGGATGGGTGGGTCATCAAGTTCGCTTTCTTCAGACAGGCTAACATACTTGCTTGTTGAAGGTATTGGATCATCTTTAGGGAGTGAAGAGGCAGCAGTGGTGGGACATAAGGAGACAGCAGTGGGGGACTTCTTAAGAAATATGTCAAATTTAGACTGCACAGTTTGCCTTTTCTTTTCATTGTAAATCTCCCTGTAGCAAGCAAGTGCATCTTGGATCAGTCTGTTAACTTTTGCAAAACGCTCAACATTTTGATCCATTTATTCAAACATTTGCATTCCTTTATAAATAGTAGCAAATGCCTCTGCCATTTGTTTCACTGAAAACATTTTGAGGGGTGCAAGTTCTTCTTCTACATTTTGTCTCTCTTCTTCCTCTGCAATTTTCTGTGCATCCAGTTCAATCAGGTCCTCGTTCCTTAGCTCTTCTGCTACACTTTCCACCAACTGCTCAACATCTTCATTATCAATTTCTAACTCCAGCTGTTGACCCATCTGCACTATCTTGTTACTAATCTCAGAAATTGCTTCATCTTCATTAAATCCTTTGAAACTGTTCACATATCTTTTCAGTACCTTTTTCCATATTCCATTCATGCACTGACCTGTAACCTCATCCCATGCTGCAGCTATGTTCTTTGTACATTGCAAATTTTGTAGTCCTTCCAAAACTCTCTGAGCGTTTTCTCACCTTCAGTAGCAGCAATAACCTGAGCGAAGGTCGTACGTAAATAATACGCTTTAAAAGCAGCAATAGCACCTTGATCCATGGTTTGGATGATAGAGGTAGTGTTAGGTGGAAGGTAGACTACCTTAACATTAGGGTGCCGGTCGTCCAGGTGTGGTGGGTGTCCCGGAGCATTATCTAAAATTAATATAATCTTGAACGCAACCCCTTGTTGCAGACAATATTCCTTGGCTCTTCGAATGAAACAGCTCAGGAACCAATCCTTAAACAGTGCAAGGGTCATCCATGCTTTCTTATTACTGCGATAAAACATTGGCAATGTGTGCTGGCTGATATTTATGAAAGCCCTTGGGTTCTCTGAATGATATATCATGAAGGGTTTTACCTTGAAACCAGCTACATCCCCCCCCAACAGAAGTGTGATTCGGTCCTTGGATGCCTTGAATCCCGGCATGGTTTTCACCTCTTTGTGGATGTATGTCCGTTCTGGCATGTGTTTCCAGAATAAGCCAGTTTCATCCACATTAAATATTTGCTCATGCAAATAATTTCCCTCCACGATGACACGATCTACTGTAGCTCCTCCTTAAAAGCTTCGGCAGCACCTACATCAGCACTTGCTGCCTCTCCACTCACCTTTACACTGTGCAAACTGTAACATTTCTTAAACCTTTAGAACCACCCATGACTTGCTGTGAAGTTTTGGTCGCACTCACATCCTGCCTGCTCTTTCAAGCTTTCGAAAAGGCTTCTTGCCTTAGCCTGTAGGGTTAGAAGGCTTAAGGGTACATACACGCTTTTGCAGCTGATCTTCCATCCACATCACAAGTAATTTCTCCATCTCATGAAGAGGACCTTGTCTTTTTTTCATTATTATTGTTCCCTTTATAGGTGCTGATCCTTTCACTACCTCACGAATTTGTTCCTTGTCCTTCAAAATTGTTGATATCGTCGAGTGAGAGAAGCCAAGGTCGCGTGAAATGGTTGCTACCACTTTTCCATTTTCATATTGCATTATTATTTTCATTTTCATCTGAAAAGTAATTGACTGTCTCCTTTCCTTATCGGCACCACGAGAACTCTCACTTTTACGCTTGCCAGCCATTTTAAAGGGAATTAGAAACAAAAATTTTGTCAGTACATAGCGAGATCACTAACAACAACGATGGCCAAACACCAACTGAGGCAGCCCAGCCCACGCTGTCGCACGGGACCAAAACGTTTCAGTACTAGAAAATACGTAATTTGAAAAATATTTTATACGACCACGGCGGTCGTATGTCCGGGTTGTCGTAAGTCGAGTATTTCGTAAGTCGAGGAGGGACTGTACTGTACTAATGTCGGAAAAGAATAAGATAATTAAATATTAGGAGTAACATTTCTGCCTTAATGTAGTGGGGAGCTAACTTCTATGGCTTTTTGGTTAACCTAACCAAAGAATATATACTGTATTGTATATTGTACCAGTAACTGAATCAGCATACAGTATTTATTTTTTAGCTGACCCTCTTCAGATAATTTCTTGTTATATAAAACTCTTTTCAATAAAGAGTAACTTGGCTTTCCCCATACACAATAGTTCATGAAACGAATATTATTGTTTCATAGTCTGTGTTTGGGACAATGTCTTTTTCTCTTTAAAGTTTCCTTAATAATTCATTTACATGACAGATCCAGAGGCTAACCAGCACGTGGCACACAGTACGACAAAAATTTACTGACTCTGCATTCAACTTTGAATCCAAGTTAAGGTCAACTTTGAAGGCAATGAATGAATGCACAAACCCTCAGGCACCAAACACTACCATTCCGCACATCCTTCCGTTCATACTATTGTGTGAGAGGGACCTTAATGATATCTACTCCATGCATAAACATGTAAGGATATATACTTTATCTATTATTTAAACTGTGTACATGATTATTTTATTGTATTAATATGGTTATTGAGATTAAATTTTAAGAGACAGGTCCAGATTCACAGAGTTTTGCACATTGATTTTCTCACCTACTTGGGGATAAGAGAATAAAGAACTAGCAAACTAACTAACTTTGAAAGGAATCATATACAGTAAAAAAGTAACAGATCCTATTTACTTCTATTAAGAAGGGCTATTAAACATTTTGTTAGTTGTTGACAGTATTTTTGTGACTAAAATAAGGGCACTTTTAGAGCTTGGGGCAGGGCCCCCCCCTCCCCAATTTCAAGTACTGTATCATAAATTTTGGGTAAGGTTAAGCTCTTGTGAAAAGATTAACAGGGACACCACATGGGTATTTCCTTATGGATCAAACCCCACTCTGGTAAGAACTTAGTTATGAGCACTAACTGTTCAGTCACAAGACTCGCAAGCTACATAAGAGTCAACCTTAGTCTGTGAAAATTTCTCATTCACCTACTTCCTCTTATATTACACTTGTGCCATATCAAGCTCCTAAGCACTGTAATAGTGATTGAACAAGGTTGTCTCAATGTGCTTTTTTGTGACTCATCAGATTGAAATAATCATTGTTTGGTTGTTGTATTTGTTAAAACAAATACTGCAGTAACTTTAATGATACAGTAGCATAATTCAAGTTTAATTTTTTTATTCTAAATATCTTTCTCTTTTAGGGTGCTTCAATACTCCAGTGGGAGAGTACAGCATCTGACTATGGGATGCAGATGCTGTTCTCACATCTGCAAGAGACCAGGGCTGTCACACAGAACTTGACTCTCTATCGCCGCAATGCAGAGCACATCTTGCCTGACTCCAACACTCTTGACGACCTTACTCTTGACATGTTCCGAACAGAGTTTCACCTTAAGTTCCTATGGGGAAGTAAGGGTGCTGTTGCTGACAGTGAAGAGCGACATGCAAAATTTCAGCAAGTTGTTAGCACACTGTCTGAACGATGTGAACCATCTCTTGTTGCTTCATGAACCTGTTTTGCTCAATATTGTATATTCTTTCAAAAGAAGAGATATGAACATCTAAGGAAGCCATATCTATATCTAAAAGGGATGTGAATTTCTCAGTAAAGATTTACCATTGGAGAATTCATTATATAAATGAGGAATAAAGACAGTTAATTGATGATAAGCTATAGCTGTATTTGTCATGTTTTAAGTACCTTCCTGCAGTAAGCTGTGGGATATTTCCATCACATGAATGCTAGTTACTAATCAAGTCTTTATTATTATTATAATTATTTGTATTTGTTGAATAATATTGTGACTGCAATGTTTTGAGACCACAGATGAATATTGAAGGAAGGTCATATTCATCTTTAAGTTCCTTACCTACACTTCCATTACAAAGTACGTACTGTACCAGTATGTTTCTGCAGGTTACCACCGAGTACTCAGAGTAAAGTCCATGGCATTAAAGTGAATCTTTACATATCAGAGTCATATTTAAAATAATTTTGTTTGGGATTGAGGTTGACAAGACTTCACTCTTGGTTGTTGTGAATTTGAATGATACAGCTCAAGGACTGAATGATGCTCACAATAAATTTTTCCTAGAAGTAAAGAAGATAAGCAGGTGAATTATGTAATGTGCTCTGGGACGGTAATCTTTCAGCACAAATTTTGTGATTACTTACTAATAGTAATAAGGAATTTAGATGTGTTTGTGGTTGATAATGCATTCCTTTTGTAGATACATATACTGTATAAAAATTAATGAGTATCATTTTTTAATGGAAGAAATTGAATTCTGTTTATTTATCAAGGTTCTAAGACTTCAAAGATAATTTTGCAAAGTGTCTTTGAAATTAATGCATAACAGAAAGGTGCTTATTTACCTGGTCAGTGACATAATCATATTTTATAGTTTTCTTACAAAGGAATAATCTTTAGGGCAAAGCTACAGTTAACCGCACACAGACAAAAGACCATATACTAGACATTGATGTGTGTACCTTTCCCTTGCTTGCTAGTTAACCATGTACTGTAAAGATTTGTGCTATGCAAGAGGTCAACTGAATCACATAAGGCTTTGTGAATAAAGCCCTACATCCTATCCCATTATAGTAAATTGTGTATATTCAGACAAATAATCTCCTTGAATGGATGTTGATCTTAACTGATTGTGAACTTTTAATCAGGTTATTGTTGTCTGGGAGATATCCCTGTTTTTGTGCAGCTTTTGTCCAACTCCGTAAGCTCAGTTGTTCTTTCGGCTTAGCGGTGTTTTAACTGTACTTCAGAATCATACGCTGATTAGTTCTAGTCACATGACAAGCTGGTATGGTGTACTAATTGTCATACGGAAATGTACATAGTTTTGACTTTGTACTTATTGTAAATAAATGAAAAATAAAAATAATTTGTATCCTTTATGAATCATTATTGGGACACTAATGATATTAGGAAATATTGTTGTGTGCCAAACAGCTTTACAAACTCGGGGTTACTACTCCGGAGGAATGCACTGATGTAGGACTGAACCTGAAATCCCATTTTATAACTGAGGAAAGGATTTGGCACACATGTATAGGGGTCCATTTTATCAGTGTTTTGTTATAAGTTACAGAAGAGATCTTTTTCACATCACTTTGTTTCATTATACATACAGTGTCATTGGTCATCGTCTGTTAGTGCATGATTACTGTATTTGTTGTGGAGGATCCGAGGAACATTCCTAACTCGGTATGGCCAGACCAGCTCAACAGAAATAAGAAGGATTTTGTGCTTACTGTATTTAATTAATCTTCCCTGACCTCATGCCTCCAAAGTGCCCAACAAGTAACAGTGCAGTGCCCAGCATAAGGAAAGCCCGGATAACTATTACCTTAGTACTAATGGGAAGTTTTACGGCAATTTGAAGCTGGTGACCGAACTGTTCACATTGGTGCTGCTCTAGGCTTGCCTTCCACCATGGTAATATTTATCCAGAGTACAGTAGTGCCAAGAAAACTAGCAAGTACCAAAGTCAGTTAATGAAAAATATGGAAAGTCTGGTTGTGATACAAGCAATGTTCTCCACCTTCACATGTGAGTATACCTGTGTTGTATGTTTGATTGTAATTAGTTTTTCACTTCTTTCATCTGGTGAAAAAATTCTCCCTGGAACCTTCCTTACCCCTATTTGCAGTATTTATTATGAGGAAAAGTTATTGTTCGTTTAAAGCACTGTAGCAGTTTTCGGGATAAACACATAATTCGACACTGGTCCATATGATTTTTTGCAGGGGGTTGCAAGAGAGCAAAACAAGCGCCTGACATATCAGTTTATTCAAAATGTATGATTAAGTATAACTGAGTTACCGTACTTTTGACTACTGTACTGTATGATCAGCAATATCACTTATCAGTGTTATCACCAAATTATTTTCACTAAAATTATCACAGGGTTGATCTTAGGCATTAAAAACTAACAATAATAATTCATTTTATATCATTAATCCTGATAAACTGGGGATGACCAATGCTCACTGTCTGTTACAAATAGTGACTTGCTCAGAACATTAACAGTGAAATTTCGATGGTGCATATCAGCTCCAAAATTATCAATCACGTCTTCAATGATGGCTTTCTTTCTATTTTAACACCTTCTAGCGTGCACACTGAGAATGCACAATCCAGACAAACGTTCAGTTGACATTGTTAATTGAAGCCATGTATTGGCACATCTCAGCATGCTAAATGACTGCTCTACTTCACAAGTGGAAGCTGGAAGTGTCAAGATCAATAGGGCTTCTCGAATAGCAGGAAACAAATCACACTGTTTAGAAAATCTGTCAAGGATAAGGTTGCACTAGTGTAAAAGTTTTGGATTACCCCCTGGTTCAAGTTACTCCTGCAATCATTTGAACCTTGGTTGAAAATACCCACTCCAGTTTCAAATAACCCCCTATTTCTCACAGCTGATTTGGCCATGTAGATAAAAAGATAGACCATATTTTATTGAATGCTTGTTTGTTTTGTGTGGTTATTCAAATACAGATATTGAGTTTTTAAAATGTAATTACAGTAGACCCTTGCCATTTGCAATTCACAATTTTGACTATTTGTAGTAAGCAGATGGTGGCTAGCTTGCAAGCCTTTTCCCGTAGCACAACGAGTGACCCCACGCAGCATCTCGTGTTGTACTCTCAAAACTTTAGTATTTCTGTGTGAAATGGCCCCGAAAAGACTGCCTGGTGTCAGTACTAGTGATGCTAGTGGAGTGAAATGTAAAAGGCAGTAGTCAGTGATGACTCTGACAAGGAAAGTTTTATTATTAGATAAGTTAAGAGGGATGAGTGCTGCCGCAGCTGGTCAGTTGAATGGCAAGGGTCTCCTGTAATTGTATCTAAAATATCAATTTTATAATGTCAATGACAAATTTTAGGCATCAAAAGACTTGTTTAAAATTTGATTAAATACATTAATACTGAACTCAATGTATCATGAGTGTAGTCCTAGAGAGGACATCACATGTGTGTGTGTTGGCCCATATTCGTAGACATACATATGCATGTGGAATTCGCTTTTTACGTGAACATAAGGCCTTGCCCAATATGGCAAGTGTTAGGATCCAGCGTTGGATCATAGCTCTGGCAGCACTTGGAGTTTCAATGTGGTGTGGATATTAGTAATGCTGATGCCTTAAGTAGGTTACCACTACCATATAAACCCAACTCTGTTCCACTTCCTACTGATATGGTTCTGTTGTTGGAGCATATTGAAGGCTCACCTGTTAAAGCAAGTCACATTAGGAAGTGGACTGCTAGTGATCCCATTTATTCAAGAGTGTTATCCTTTGTCAAATGTGGTTGGTCTACAATAAAGGAGATATTGTTTTTGGTGGCTGATTTCCCCACACATATGGAGGTCCAAGCTACAACACAGATGAAGGACCGCCTTTTCATTCTCATGTGTGCTGTGGTCGGGAAAAGCATGAAACCAAGGCCCCTAAAAAACATTATGGACTCATTGCCAGTTATCTAATACCTGTACAACAATAAAACAGCTTGGTTCACACAAGAAATATCCCAGGAGTGGTTTCAGAAGGTGTTTTAGTGTTTTGTCCAGCAATGGGAGGTACTAGCAACACTACTAATACTAAGACTGTGCTACTGTTGGATAATGCACCAGCACACCCTGCCAATGATGTGCTGGCTGGCTCTAAGGTCTTGCCTAGCATAGATAACCACACCCCTCTTGCAAGTTTCTTGAGAAAGGTTCGTAAATGAGTCATATCCAGCAATACTGAACTCACATTCCTCTGGGTCGATTCTCCTGTTCTTGTACAACAGTTCTACAACTCCTACAATATCTGGTTGGTGTACTTTCAGAAGTGTTTCAAACTCCTCTCTCTTATCAAGAAACATGCCAGTATTAGTGTACATGACATTCAAGCCAGAATTTGTTCTCGGTAACGTCTCTGCTCTTAGTAGTAACCCTGCTCCCCCCCCCCCATTCTCAGAAGACGCAGCATTTGCTAAGTACCGTACACTGTATTTTGCAGGGTGTGGTTAGAAATGTCATTGCTTCACGGCGTTCGCCTCCTGTATGCTAGACTATTTATACTAATCTTGAATGTATTTAACCTAGTCAAACTGTCATACAGGGTATATATAAATATATATATACTGTATACAGCTGTGTTAAAAACGTTTATGCATTAGGGAACATCTTTCTTTATCTATCCTCGACCTCGGGCTTGAACCCATGAGGTACTGGAGACTGGCACGCACACTATCGGCTACACATTCATCAGAATCTGACCGTGATTCATTGTCAGGTAACGGAAGTGATGTTTATCAACCTGAAGATATTAGTGTTGTACCGGAGGTGTTTACCCAGAGTAAACTTATCGATCTGGTTAGGGATTTAAATTTACCAAAGGAGTTCTGAACTTTTAGGATCTTGGTTGAAATCAAAGAAGTTTTTGACCAAAGGGACATATTTTTCATGGTAGGCTATAGGCAATGCGAACAAGAACTAGTTATTTTTTCAGAGGAAGGCTCCTTGGTTTATTATAATAATGCATCTGCTTTAATTAACTATTTTGGCATTACCTATACAGCTACCGAATGGAGGTTGTTCATTGATTTTTTCAAAAACAAGTCTCAAAGGAGTTTTACTTCATAATGGAAATTTATTTTCATCAATTCCTGTGGCTCACTCTGTTCATCTTAAGGAAACTTATGAAAATTTGTAGATACTTCTGGAGAAAGTTCATTACAAAGATCATGGTTGGTTGGTTTGTGGAGATTTCAAAGTCAATGTTTTGTTGCCTGGTCAACAGAGTGGATACATGAAAATGCCATGTTTTTTGTGCCAGTGGGACAGCAGAGCAAGACGTGAGCATTGGGACAAAAAACACTGGCCACCTAGATAGGCTCTTGTGTCAGGTTCAAAAAATATTCTACCTGAACCATTGATTGACTCTAAGAAATTGCTGTTGCCTCCTCTGCTTATTAAATTAGGGTTAATGAAACAATTTGTAAAAGCCCTAGATAAGGAAAGTGATTGTTTCAGGCACATATGCAGGGAATTTCCATCAGTCACATATGAAAAAAATCAAAGCTAGCATTTTCGTGGGCCCTCAAATCCGAAAGTTAATGTTGGACCACCAATTTGAAGAATCGATGAACCAGTGTGAGAAAGAAGCATGGAATAGTTTCAAGAATATTGTATATAGTTTTTAGGCAATAGAAAAGATCTAGACTTTCAAAACATTATTGAAGGTATGTTTGTTGAATAACTTTAAAAACATGGGTTGCAATATGAGTGTAAAAGTGCATTTCTTACATTCCCATCTTGAGTATTTTCCTGATAATTTAGGTAGTTTAGGTGAAGAGCAAAGTGAAAGATTTCACCAGGACATTAAAGAAATGGAAAAGAGGTATCAAGAAAGGAGGAATGTGAACATGATGGCAGACTACTGCTGGGTGCTGAAGAGAGATTGTGCCAGTGAAAAGATTGCCAGAAAAAGAAGAAAGAGTTTCACTCCTCCTTGAAGCCTTATATTACTGTGATATTGTATGAGTGTGTGTCAATATAAATGTGCGTGTGTGTATGCATGTGTACACATTTAGAACGTCAAGGTAATAATATTACCTTGACGTGTTTGCCTTGACGTTCTTAATGTGTACACATGCACACACACACACATACAATATCACACAGTAAATTCAATATGATCAATGTTATATAGCAATGTGAAAAGGCTCGCGTTTTTATTTATCGGTAAAGGTAGACTCTTTCCCGTCTTTCTTTGGAATAAAACAGCACAAGTATAACATTAGAACAGCATCTGAAAGCAGTGCACTTTTCGTTCATATAAGGAACAATAATCATCACATAGATTTGGAAAACAGTTTAGAAGTGTATAAATCAACACATGTCACAGTTGGGTACGAGTTCTCTTGTGATTGGGTACGACTTGACATGTTCTGATGGGTACGAGTTGTCCAGCACCTCGCCACTGCTATGCTTTGATGAAGTAAAGGTGAATCATAAAACTAAAAATTGCAATAAAAATAAATAATTTCGGCTGACAACTGCAGTCCTCATCAGTTAAATAAAATAGTATAATATAATATATAATCAGGTTTAAATGAAAAAATGTTCCAAACATGCCACCTCAGGATATTTAAATTACGGTTACCAAATAAAAGGAAATGACAACCGAAACATATAATGGAACATTTTAAATTATGTTAAAAAGAAAACAAGTGTATACAGTATAAAGATTATAAAGGGGCTTACTAAAGCCTAAGGAAGGAAGGATATTGAAAAAAAAGTGACTGAACTTAACACAGAAACATATCAAAACTGGATAAATAATATAGACAACGAAAGATTCCAAGAACACAGTTGGTTTAAATCAGCCAATCAATA
>NW_024721079.1:9303842-9330169 GCF_018991925.1 Homarus americanus | reverse complement strand
AACCTCATCCCAAATCTGTTATGCTATTCCAAGTGCCAGCGGAACCACCAAAGACGCCTGGGTCAGGCCTGTCCGGACTATGGTCCGAAAATCTAACAACAACACAACAACAAACGCTTGTTTCGACTCTGTGACACGGCTCTGTTATCTCGGTGTTCTGACTGACTGGAGCAGTGGGGTGAAAGGCACAGTAATGTCCACATCACGTCACAAATGGTGACCCCGGGTGACCATTTGTAAATTTGTGGTTCTCAGGATGGGATGGAGAGCTCTAATGTGCTCTCTGTACATATTGTATGGAGGAGTTCGTGCAGCAATTGTGGGAAGGCTTTATGGTTAAGTGTTGTGTAGAGACTGGTTAATGGAGCTCAGAGGAGGACCAGCTTGTGGGTCGCCATGCTCGCCGGCGAGCGAGACCTGTAGGCAGGGAGGTGTTGTTGCTGCTGGTTGGTGTAGGTCGAAATGTCACCAGATCAGGTCTTTTATTAGCAGGTAGGCGTGGCTTAATAGTTGACCTCTCGTCATGTGAGGGCGGTGGTTGACGTAGACCACGAAAGATGTACTGGAAATCGCTGGGTGGTATTCAGCAACAGCTTTATGTGAGGTATTCATTACCTTTCGAAATGATTTTTCTGCTTTTCATAGTGGATTATCATTTCTTGGAAGTAGATTATGACTTTGTGAAATATTACTAATTTTGAAGTAGATTATCATAGAAACAGGAATTCGTATCATAAAATGGGAAATCCTCTTTCCGGAAAGTTGGTTATCTAGTAGATTTTCTATTTTGCGGTAGATTATCGACTTTTCTTAGTAGATTATTGACTTTTATGAAATATTGGGTTATTGGGATAGATTATCATAGAAAACAGGAAATTCGTATCATAAATGACAATAATCTACTGAAAGTTGGTTATCTACTTTCAAAGTAGATTTTTTTTTTTCGCGAAAGTAGATATCGACTTTTTGGAAGTAGATTATCGACTTTTGTGAAATATTACTAATTTTGCGAAGTGAATTATCATAGAAACAGGAAATTCGCATCATAATAGAAGATAATCTCTTTCCGGAGATTTTTTATCTACTCTAGTAGATTTTCTATTTTCATAGATTATCGACTTAGTAGATTATCGACTTTTTGAAATATTACTAATTTTGCGAAGAATTTATCATAGAAACAGGAATGCATCATAAATGAAATATCTATCGGAAGTTGGTTATCTACTTTCTAATGGGCTTGTAATTGTGATTTCTTGAATTATCGACTTTGATATTACTAATTTTGCAGTAGATTATCATAAAAACAGAAATTCGCATCATAAAATGTAATAATCTACTTCCAGAAGTTGGTTTATCTACTTTCCTGAAAGTAGATTTTTCACTTTTTCCTTAGTTAATTATCGACTTTTCAGTAGATTATCGACTTTGATATTACAAATTTTGCGAAAGATTATCATGAAAACAGGAAATTCGCATCATAAAATAGAAATAACTACTTCGAAAGTTATTATTCATTTAAAGTAGATTTTCATCATGAAAGTAGATTATCGACTTTTCTGGAAGTATTATCGACTTTTGTGAAATATTACCTAATTTTGCGAAGTAGATTATCATAGAAAACAGGAAATTGCATCATAAAATGGAAATAATCTACTTTCCGAAAGGTTATCTACTTCCTGAAAGTAGATTTTTCTTTTTCATGAAAGTAGATTATCGACTTTTCTTAAGTAGATTATCGACTTGTGAAATATTACCTAATTTTTAAGTAGATTATCAGAAAACAGAAATTGCATCAAAATGGGGAAATAACTACTCGGAAAGTTGGTTATTTACTGAAAGTAGATTATTGCTGAAAGTAGATTATCGACTTTTGAAAGTAGATTATCGACTTTTTGAAATATTAATTTTGCAAAGTAGATTATCATAGAAAACAGGAAATTCGCATCATAAAAATGTAGAAATAATTCACTTTCCGGGAAAGTTGGTTATCTATTTTCTGAAAAGTAGATTTTCACTTTTCGCGAGTAGATTATCGACTTTCTGGAAGTAGATTATCGACTTTTGTGAAATATTACCAAATTTTGCAAGTAGATTATCATAGAAACAGGAAATTCATCATAAAATGGGAAATAATCACTTTCGAAGTTGGTTACCATTTCCCAAAAGTAGATTTTTCATTTTCGTGAAAGTAGATTATCGACTTTCTTGAAAGTAGATTATCGACTTTTGTGGAATATTACCAATTTTACGGAAGTAGATTATCATAGAAAACAGAAATTCGCATCATAGGATTGGGAAATAATCTACTTCCGAAAGTTGATATCTATTTCCTGAAAGTAGATTTTTCTATTCATTCCCGAAAAGTAGATTTTTCTACTTTTCGGGAAAGTAGATTAGCGACATTTCTGGGAAGTAAATTGTCGACTTTTGGGGAAATATTACCTAATTTTGCGAAGTAGATTATCATAGAAAACGGGAAATTTGTATCATAGAAAATGGGAAATATCTACTTTCCGGGAAAGTTGGTTATCTACTTTCCCGAAAAGTAGATTTTTTCTACTTTTCGGGAAAGTAGATTATCGACTTTTCTGGAAATGGTATCGAATTTTGGGGAAATATTACTTAATTTTGCGGAGTAGATTATCATAGAAAACGGGAAATTTGTACCATAGAAAATGGGAAATATCTACTTTCCGGGAAAGTTGGTTATCTACTTTCCCGAAAAGTAGATTTTTTTTCTACTTTTCGGGAAAGTAGATTATCGACTTTTCTGGGAAATAAATTATCGAATTTTGGGGAAATATTACTTAATTTTGCGAAGTAGATTATCATAGAAAACGGGAAATTTGCATCATAGAAAATGGGAAATATCTACTTTCCCGAAAAGTAGATTATCTACTTTTCGGGAAAGTTTTCTATGATAAGTAGACAACCAACTTTCCCAGGAAGTAGATATTTCGCATTTTCTGTGATACAATTTTCCCGTTTTCTATGATAATCTACTTCCTAAAAGTAGGTAATATTTTACCAAAAAGTCGATAATCTACTTCCCCGAAAAGTCGATAATCTACTTTCTCGAAAAGTAGATAATCTACTTTTCGGGAAAGTAGATAACCAACTTTCCCGGAAAGTAGATATTTCCCATTTTCTATGATGCAAATTTCCCTTTTTCTATGATAAGTAGATAACCAACTTTCCCGGAAAGTAGATATTTCCAATTTTCTGTGATACAAATTTCCCGTTTTCTATGATAATCTACTTTGCAAAATTAAGTAATATTTCCCCAAAATTCGATAATTTACTTCCCAGAAAAGTCGATAATCTACTTTCCCGAAAAGTAGAAAAAAATCTACTTTTCGGGAAAGTAGATAACCAACTTTCCCGGAAAGTAGATATTTCCCATTTTCTATGATACAAATTTCCCATTTTCTATGATAATCTACTTCGCGAAATTAGGTAATATTTCCCCAAAATTCGATAATTTACTTCCCAGAAAAGTCGATAATCTACTTTCCCGAAAAGTAGAAAAAAATCTACTTTTCGGGAAAGTAGATAACCAACTTTCCCGGAAGTAGATATTTCCCATTTTCTATGATACAAATTTCCCGTTTTCTATGATAATTTACTTCGCAAAATTAGGTAATATTTCCCCAAAATTCGATAATTTACTTCCCAGAAAAGTCGATAATCTACTTTTCCGAAAAGTAGAAAAAAAATCTACTTTTCAGGAAAGTAGATAACCAACTTTCCCGGAAAGTAGATATTTCCCATTTTCTATGATACAAATTTCCCGTTTTCTATGATAATCTACTTCGCAAAATTAGGTAATATTTGCCCAAAATTCGAAAATTTACTTCCCAGAAAAGTCGATAATCTACTTTCCCGAAAAGTAGAAAAAAAATCTACTTTTCGGGAAAGTTGATAAACAACTTTCCCGGAAAGTAGATATTTCCCATTTTCTATGATACAAATTTCCCGTTTTCTATGATAATCTACTTCGCAAAATTAGGTAATATTTCCCCAAAATTCGATAATTTACTTCCCAGAAAAGTAGATAATCTGCTTTCGAAAAGAGTAGAAAAAATCTACTTTTTCGGGAAGTGAATAACCAACTTTCCCCGGAAAGTAGATATTTCCCATTTTTCTATGATGCAAATTTCCCGTTTTTCTATGATCTACTCCGCAAAATTAAGTAATATTTCCCCAAAGAGTCGATAATCTACTTTTCCCGAAACGTGGAATACTTTCACGTCTTTTGAGAATCCCCACGCTCCTTTTAATTCAGCCGTAAGTTGGAACTTAAGAGAAAAAAAAATAACTTGATTTTCTGAATTCTCCAGAAGATCGTAAGTATCACTTTTCGGTGACGTAGATTTTCTTCTTCTCGGGAAAGTATAATTAATTGGCTCTTTTCATTTTTGCCTTTGGAACCCTTTTTTTTTCAACTTTTTTATTAGGATTATTATAAACAAGGAAAAAAGTATTTTTTTCATTTATTCAACACATTAAGTTACTATACAAATATTTATTGTAATGATTGACACCAGGTTACTGCTAGGTTAGGTTGCCCTTAGGGTACTACAACCTGTGTACACAGGGTCCCATGAAGGCTACCAGTGTACCTTGGTCGACGTGTCTCGCCTATCTCTATAGTAGGGGGCTCAGACAAGCCTCGGCACCCAGCCCTTGGCAGCATCACTGTCCCTAGCAGTGACAGACAGCCTTTAGTGTCATCACATAGCCCTTACTAGCTGTACATAACTAGCTACTTATAAGCCCCTAGAAGCATCATGTAGATCTTAGGGGAGAATCAATCAGCCTCCTCAGAGACACAGATAGCTCTTAAGAGCCTCACACATCCCCAAGTTGCCACAAACATCACTTATCCCTTGAAGATACACTGCCTTGTAATTATTTTTTAATATGTGTAACATTTGAAAAACAAAAACAATTACAGAAAGTTGTCCAGAGGAAAAATTCATTGGTTACAAAGTAAGTTGTGAACACGTAATAAATAAATAACTGATAATTAAGGTAAATTCTTAAACTGGCATCTTTTATTTCAGTGCTGTGTCAGCTAGAGTAAAACATTGTGTTATACAAATGAAGATGAAACTACTGTACAAAATATTGTAACTTCAATAATGTTATGACATTCTTGACTTTTGTACTTCAGTTTTATTTCCACTTGTATAGCGAACTATTTTACTCTTCCTGGCACTGGATTAAAAGATGCTAGTTCAAGAATTTACGGTAATTTTCAGTTCTTATTAAATCATTACAACTTGCTTGTAATATTATGTCAAGTTCTCTGCATTTTAAGTGAGCTGAAGTCACTTTAGGCATTCCATTGGTGGACCACAGCAGTGACGCCACCACTAGTAGCCTACGGCAATGGTGGAACAGACCACAAGAGCAATGACGTCATCACCAGTAGTCTGCCTCATTGGTGAGACAGAAGCCCTTCACTTTACACCTCACAATCAATCCTTCCCTCAGTCCTACACCTCACAGTGAGTCCTTCCCTCACTCGTACACCTCACAGTGAGTCCTTCCCTCGCTCCTACACCTCACAGTCAGTCCTTCCCTCACTCCATTACCTCATAGGGAGTCCTTCCCTCACTCCTACACATCACAGTGAGTCCTTCCCTCACTCCTACATATCACAGTGAGTCCTTCCCTCACTCCTTACACATCACAGCGAGTCCTTCTCTCACTCCTACGCAATACAATGAGTCCTTCCTTCACTCCTACGCATCACAGTTAGTCCTTCCCTCACTCCTACACATCACAGCGAAACCTTCCCTCACTCCTACACATCACAGTGAGTCCTTCCCTCACTCCTACACATCACAGTGAGTCCTTCCCTCACTCCTACACATCACAGCGAGTCCTTCACTTACTCCTACGCCTCACAGTGAGTCCTTCCCTCACCCCTAAGCATCAACGTGACTCCTTCCCACACTGCTACACATCACAGTGAGTCCTTCCCTCACTCCTACACATCACAGTGAGTCCTTCCCTCACTCCTACACATCACAGCGAGTCCTTCACTTACTCCTACGCCTCACAGTGAGTCCTTCCCTCACCCCTAAGCATCAACGTGACTCCTTCCCACACTGCTACACATCACAGTGAGTCCTTCCCTCACTCCTACACATCACAGTGAGTCCTTCCCTCACTCCTACACATCACAGCGAGTCCTTCACTTACTCCTACGCCTCACAGTGAGTCCTTCCCTCACCCCTAAGCATCAACGTGACTCCTTCCCACACTGCTACACATCACAGTGAGTCCTTCCCTCACTCCTACACATCACAGTGAGTCCTTCCCTCACTCCTACACATCACAGCGAGTCCTTCACTTACTCCTACGCCTCACAGTGAGTCCTTCCCTCACTCCTACACCTCAGTGAGTCCTTCCCTCACCCCTAAGCATCAACGTGACTCCTTCCCACACTGCTACACATCACAGTGAGTCCTTCTCTCACTCCTATACATCACAAGGAGTCCTTCCCTCATACTACACAACATTGCATGTCCTTCCCTCACTCCTATAAAACACTGCAATTCCTCCTCTCACTCCTTAGTAGGTCAGTAAGTCCTCCTCTCACTCCTTAGTAGGTCAGTAAATCCTCCTCTCACTAACTAGCAGGTCAGTAAGTCCTCCTCTCATTCATTAGGTGGTCAGCAAGTCCTTCCCTCATTTACGAACATCACTACATGTCCTTCCCTAGGTCATACACAACACTACAAGTCCTTCCCTCATTCCTACACAATACTGAAGTCCTTCCCTCAATAAAGCACAATACTGCATGTCCTTCCCTCAGTCTTACAGTAATCAGTAGATAAACTTTCAATACACCGTTATAATCTATTTAAGCATTTATACAGACTTGTCGAACCAACAGTAAATATTATACACAATACAACTTCCTGTCATGTCGGGTAGACTGACTTATTTAGGATATATTCATCTTTTTCTGTACACAGACATTAAGAGCATTAATTAACCCCCTCAATCACAAGTACAGTAGCTCTCTAAGAGCCTCACACATCTCCAAGTTGATATTCACAATATAGCCACAAACAGCCTCTGGTTGGATCAGACTACCCCTGACAACCTTACATAGTCCTTAAATCCATTACACAACCACCTATGATCATCACACAGCCCTAATTAGCCAAACAGTCCGTGACGGCAGCATATAAGCCCTGGGGGCCTCACATAGCCCCTAGGGGGGACATACTGCCTCAGAACATTTACAACAAATAAAATCTTTTTTTTTTTACAATTTCAAAAGTTTGCCCACAGGAAATTCTCATTGGTTACAAGTAAGTAGTAAAGCTGTAATAATTACTTAATTTTACAGTAAAATCTTAAATTAACATCTTGTATTTCACTGCCAGGAAGAATATAATATTTTGTTTTGCAAAGGAAGATGAAACTGAAGTCCAAAATAATTAAGTTGAACAAAATACTTCCTAACTGTCTAGTTACAAATCCACATAAGAGATTACAACAGTGTATTAGAAGTTATAAGCTTCGCAACGCCACAAGTCTATATGGTCACTCCAATATAAGTCCTTCCCTCACTCATATACGACACTACAAGTCCTTCCCTCACTCCTACACAACCCTGCAAGTCCGTCCCTCACTCCTACACAACCCTGCATGTCCTTCCTTAAATCCTACACAACCCTGCAAGTCCTTCCCTCACTCCTACACAACCCTGCAAGTCCTTCCCTCACTCCTACACAACCCTGCAAGTCCATCTTTCACTCCTACACAAGAGTGCAAGTCCTTCCTTCATTTCTATACAACACTGCAAGTCCTTCCTTCACTCCTACACAATACTAGAAGTCCTTCCCTCATTTCTACACAACCCTGCAAGTCCTTCCCTCACTCCTACACAACACAACATAACCTTTCCTCACTCCTCCACATCACCGCATGTCCTTCCCTCACTCTTACATAATATTGCTTGTTCTTTCATCACTCCTACAGTGCTACAGTATCTCTACAGTCGTCAGTATATAAGATTTCAACACACTGTTATAATCTGTTTTAGTATTTATGTGGACGTATTTAACCAACACTTACATATATACAATACAACTTCCTGTCATGTTTGGTAGACTGAGTTATTTAGAGAATGTTCATCCTTTACTGTACTCTTGATCGTTTCTCTTGTCCATCTTGATGTTGCCTCGTCATCTGTACACCAAGTTATGGTCCTCATCCTCCCTGGAGCAGTATTTTCTGTTAATACCTGTGAAATTAAAATTTTATTAACCAAAAATAGTTTTTTTGTATATATTGCAGGGCGACAAGAATTAAAATCACTCTTTCTTCATACTGTTATGCCAGCACTCCTCTTTATCAAGAATTTACCACTAGTCAAGTCACACGAGTGGTCACAACAACAAGCAGGGTAAACACTATAATGACTCTTATATTATCTCCACCAGATTCTCAATAATAACCTTCAGATTAACTCAAAATATAGATATCATGTTGAAGATGAATCATGAAATGCATAACTTAGCATTATAAAGTTAAGAGACCACAAACAAAGGTCATGTAAATTAACAATTTAAGTACAGTACAGATGATCACAGCCTAAATTAACCCAAACCCGAACCTCAGCCTCACCATACACTAGAAAAGTACAAAAGTGTACACCACTTACCTCCATATAAATATATCCTGAGTCCAGACCAATTGTACCACACTTGTACCACACACTATCACCAGCCAGGCTCGTCTTCCTCCGTGCACTGTGGATACCATGCCGCCAATTACCATACTATTTTACCTAACAAATGCACAACGTTAAGCTGATTTGCTTATTACATACTTATTATAAATTAATATATATAACATACTAGACAATGTTTATATACAGGAACATATATAAAATATAGTCCTACCTACTGAAGAAGCAGTGTAATTACCTCTCAACCAAATATATTCAGTGCCTTATAAAACTCCTTCCCCAAAGATAAAACACTTGTGTTTTATTTTCAGTCTGGTGAATGAGATAGAGCATTTGCTACGAAATTCTCTCACTCCCACACAACATACCAAGTCCATCCCTCACTCCCACATAACATACCACGTCCATCCCTCACTCCTAAACAACATACCAAGTCCATCCCTCACTCCTACACAACATACCAAGTCCATCCCTCACTCCTATACAACATACCAAGTCCCATCCCTCACTCCTACAACATACTGCAGTCCATCCCTCACTCCTACAAGATACCAAGTCCATCCTCCTCCCTACACAACATACCAAGTCCATCCTCACCTACACAACATACCATGTCCATCCTTCACTCCTTTACAACGCCAAGTCCATCCCTCACTCCTACACAACATACCAAGTCCATCCCCTCACTCCCCTACAACATACCAAAGTCCCTTCCCTCACTCCTACACACAAAATACCAAGTCCATCCTTCCTCCCTAACAACATACCATGTCCATCCTTCACTCTGCCTTTACAACATGCCAAGTCCATCCTCACTCCCTACCTGGCTTATACCAAGTCCATCCCTCACTCTACACAACATACCAAGTCCATCCCTCACTCTACACAACATACCAAGTCCATCCCTCACTCCTACACAATACTACAAGTCCTTCCCTCACTCCTACACAATACTACAAGTCCTTTCCTCACTCCTACACAAAACTACAAGTCCTTCCCTCACTCCTACACAATACTACAAGTCCTTCCCTCACTCCTACACAACATACCAAGTCCATCCCTCACTCCTACACAAAACTACAAGTCCTTCCCTCACTCCTACACAATACTACAAGTCCTTCCCTCACTCCTACACAATACTGCAAGTCCTTCCCTCACTCCTACACAACATACCATGTCCATCCCTCACTCCTGCCACAACAACATACCATGTCCATCATACAACATACCAAGTCCATCCCTCATCTACACAACATACCAGAATCCATCCGTCACTCCCTACACAGATACAAGTCCATCCCTCACTCCTACACAACATACCAAGTCCTTCCCTCACTCCTACACAACATACCATGTCCATCCCTCACTCCTACACAACATACCATGTCCTTCCCTCACTCCTACACAACATACCATGTCCATCCTTCACTCCTTTACAACATACCAAGTCCATCCCTCACTCCTACACAACATACCAAGTCCATCCGTCACTCCTACACAAGATACCAAGTCCTTCCCTCACTTCTACACAATACTACAAGTCCTTCCCTCACTCCTACACAACATACCAAGTCCATCCTTCACTCCTACACAAGATACCAAGTCCTTCCCTCTTCCACAATACTCAAGGTCCTTCCTCACTCCTACACAACATACTGCAAGTCCATCCTGCACTACGCTTATCTCAAGTCCATCCTCACTCCTATACAACATACCAAGTCCATCCCTCACTCTTACACAACATACCAAGTCCATCCTTCACTCCTACACAAGATACCAAGTCCATCCCTCACTCTTACCCAACATACCATGTCCTTCCCTCACTCCTACACAACATACCAAGTCCATCCTTCACTCCTACACAACATACCAAGTCCTTCCCTCACTCCTACACAATACTACAAGTCCTTCCCTCACTCCTACACAACATACCAAGTCCATCCCTCACTCCTACACAAGATACCAAGTCCTTCCCTCACTCCTACACAATACTACAAGTCCATCCCTCACGCCTACACAAGATACCAAGTCCTTCCCTCACCCCTACACAATACTACAAGTCCTTCCCTCACTCCTACACAACATACCAAGTCCATCCCTCATGCCTACACAATACTACAAGTCCTTCCCTCACTCTTACACAATACTACAAGTCCATCCCTCACTCCTACACAAGATACCAAGTCCTTCCCTCATCCCTACACAATACTACAAGTCCTTCTCTTACTCCTACACCACACTGCAAGTCCTTCCCTCACTTCTACACAATACTACAAGTACTTCCCTCACTCCTACACAATACTGCAAGTCTTTTCCTCACTCCTACACAATACTACAAATCCTTCCTTCACTTCTACACAAGACTACAAGTCCTTCCCTCACTCCTACACAACATACTAAGTCCATCCCTCACTCCTACACAACATACCAAGTCCATCACTCACTCCTACACAACACTCCAATTCCTTCCCTCACTCCTACACAAAACTAGAAGTCCTTCCCTCACTCCTACACAACATACCAAGTAGTTCCCTCACTCCTACACAACATAACAAGTCCTTCCCTCACTCCTACACAACATACCAAGTCCTTCCCTTACTCCTACACAACATACCAAGTCCTTCCCTCACTCCTACACAACATACCAAGTCCTTCCCTCACTCCTACACAACATACCAAGTCCTTCCCTGCAGAGTTAATCACCATCTATTAAGTCTCTGATTCGTGTTTTTCATTCGACTTCTGAACTGTAATATATTATGGTCACTGTAAACTACAATTCTCTGGTAGGTGTTGCCAAGATATATGTTAAACTTTTCCAGTGCCATAAGCAGAGCCACAGCTTCTTTCTCTATAGTAGAGTAATTCCATTGCACCAGCCCCAACATCACTGGTAAAACATAAATTTTACTTACGAACCATTCAAAATCCTTTCTCTGCCTCGTCCAGTTCAACACGACTTCAATCCATCTGGCAGTCGAACCCGAGGCCTCCATCATCCACAACAGGTACCTTGCCAGTGAGCCATCATACTGTGTTGAATAGTATATACACCAGTGTCAACATTAGATCGGGTCAAAAAGGGCATACATATTTTAAATTGCAATTTAGAATTTGTAATAGTCTAGAAAAGTTGCTCCTATATAAAGTTTATCAACCTCCAACATATGGTATTAGTCTTGTATTATTACAGTAAAAGATGGCACCAATTTGCAGCCCTTAACTAATACTACGTAGATCTATCCATACTACTAATACTGAAATGTGCTCCTTAATTTGGGTTACTTGATCAACAAACACCTTTCCCTCGATACCAATATTTTGTTCTTTTTTCCATCAGTATATAATACAGTTATCTTTTATTTTTCCTCTTCAGTGTACAACAGTTTACATTACCCATCATCATCTCTGACGTTTGCCTCGAGCTGCTGGAGGCTGCCCACCATCCGTGCCTCCACACTCGCTTATTTTATTTTTCTAAGTCGGGCATTTTCACCTATATGAAGGCGCCAATTCATGATATAAGTGTTAACAAATTATGTTTCATGAATATTGTTCAAGTGACAACTGAGAGCTCGACTCCCAGACACTGAACCACCCGATCGAAACTTCTATCTAACCGACGCTCTTGTAGTGATAAGGACCGGAAATTACATGTAAATGCTCACTAACAGAAAAACAGAGTTGCGTCTGCAGGAAATAATGGGAGACGTTTTTTATTCAGCTGATCAACAAAAATCACAGATGGGTCAGAGAAATGTAGCTCCAAGCTCGACTCCTGATTCAGCGCTTCGTTTGTGGTGCCCAGCCACTCAGAACTCATGATACAAACGACAGGTTGACATATCCCCATAGGTAGAGGTTCTGCATGATGAATACATTCTGAATAAATTACACGTAATGTTATGTAGATTATCAGAATTTATTGTTTTTGCCAAACAAAGATTTTTATTTGGTATATTACGATATATTTATTTTTATAAGAAAATCTACAAAATGGCGTAAACGAACCGAAATAACCACTAATTTGTACCAACTGACACAGCTGGTAGTCAAGGCGGGCGGGGGAGAGGGCTCAGGGGTGGCAATGTGTGGTGTGTGTGTGGTAATGTGTGGTGTGTGTGATGATAGATGATGATGATGATGAATAATGATGATTGATGCTGCTGAATGATCCCCATTTATTATAAGACAATTCACCATCACTACGCACACACACTTGGTTTGATTTACAGGGGTGAGGTTAGGTTAGGTTTCATTTCACCCCACATTATGGCTTCGTCCCCGTGTAATAATAACCTACATTAGAGTTCCTCATTTACTATTTATGAATGTTCAGTCATACTAATTCCCTCAGTGGCAAACCTCTGGATGAAAGACGAAATATAAAATGATAATACACGCGTAGTTGCTAGTGGCGTGGTTGTTAGTGGCGTAGTTACCAGGGGGCGTATCCAAAGGCTCAGTATATTTGTTTACCATATATAAGAACACCTGATATCGGGACACAAGCCATCTGGGTGGTTAGTTTATCCAATGTTGGTGCAGGCGAAAACCGGAAATCGTGTTACGTCAAACATACATTTAAACCAGAGGCGATTCGAACCCTGGACTTGTGGGAGAGAAATACGCACGTTACGAAATACAACCCAAGATCCAAGTGAACCCCTGCTGTTGGTTCGTCTCTTTCTCCCTGGCTGGATTTTCAACCTGAAGTGATTGCCCTCGGTGGACCGCTCCCGAAATCCCACGTGAACCCTGTTATTCTCTGCAAATACCACTTCTCCAGGATCGCCCACTGGTACCCAGGTAGGGTCGTCCTCTACACTGATGGTTCTGTTGACTCCGCTACAGGTCGGGCCGGGGCTGGTGTCTACATCTCCCGTGCTGATGCCTCTGAGCCTATCAAACTGTCTCTCAGAGTTTCTGACGGACATCCTCCACTCAGGCGGAACTATTAGCCCTCCTTGCTGGGGAAGAAGCAGATGGTTTCTGCCCCTTGCTTGTCTGCTGCGATTCCAGGTCTGCTCTCGACGGGATCGCATTTGGATCAGGGGAAAATAAGGACCTCATCCTCCGAATACGAGGGTTAACATCCACACTTCAGGATGCAGGCCGTCCTGTGACATTCCTATGGATACCCAGTCATGTCGGTATCTTGGGGAATGAGGCAGCAGATGGCCTTGCCAAGACTGGCTGCATCAAGGCCACACCTGACTACGTTGTTCCTCGAACACTTTTACAGCTTAGGACCCAAATTCGCCGCAAACAGAGAAGCTCGGGAAGCAGCCATCCCCCTGGACTCCCCGCCCACCTGGTACGATGTCCTCCGTAAGCTTCCTGACCTCTCGTATGTCTACGGGAAAGGGTCGCGGAAAAGGGACGTGATTGCTGCCCGTATCATCATTGGATATGACTTTGCTTGGGAGATTGGTATCCCCGCATCCCCTGAGCAACGCTCTTGTGCATTATGTAGAAGACCCGACAGCCGCACCCTTATCCACTACCACCTAAGATGTCCCCACACACAACGCTTCCGTGACGCCTGCTGGACCTCCACTCCCCGACCCCCTGACGGAGACACGATGATCCTCCCCATACTGGCCAGATATTATGTAAATAACATTGATTATGTGTTAAAGGAATATCATTCCTTCATTAGGCTTTAGTAAGCCCCTTTATAATATTTATGCTGTATATACTTGTGACACTTGCCAGATGCTTCTGGTGTTATTGTACAGGGGTACCTAGTGACAGCACTAGGATCCCGCTTCCTCTATCAAGGAATAAACAATTGAAATTGAATTGGTCCAAGTGACGCGCTAGGTATTTACACTATCAAGGGCAAATAATTATATTGGAAATGTTGGTTAGTGATCCCATTACATAATTTACTTCAGCAATAGCAGCATATGGGCCCCGGTGACGATACCTACCACTCTTACCGTAACAAAAACTTCAACTGAACAAGGTGTTTATCATGACATAACCAGGCCGATAACCCTCATGTATGTATGTATGATTTTTACTCAATAAATTCATACAAAATCAAGGTCCCAGTACAGGTGGATACGTACCCCGCACTGCAACAACAATGTACCGATACTAATTCTAGGATTTTATTCATATATCCACATGCTAACTTTGGTTAATAGCCATCTTAATAGCAGTATTATCTGTCTATCCACATACTAGCTTAGGTTAATAGCCATCTTAATAGCAGTATTTTCTGTCCGAGCCACGGCATCCACAACTCCTGTACACACGGCGGAGAGCTACACTACCGCCTCCTCCTCCCTGGACCCCACAGTACAACAACACAACTTGTTATCACCTTACCTTCACTCAACTGCTAATAACCACAACGTAGAGTCCTGGAAGTCCTCACGACGCCACAAACACGAGGTAATCCACAAACAGCAAACGTAAAACATGGAAATAGCGATCAAATACTGTATGACCACACACACACACATGTTGCCTCCACCACTGCCGTACCTCTAATGATCACTGGCGAGTGGCGAACCCGAGGTGCTTCGATTCCTTAATTCATTGGTTCGCTTTACTGATTCATATGAAAATAATCGACTGGACGGCGGAAAGAACACCATACACGATTGGTCCGTCATCTATAATCTCATTAATTTTCTTAAATCACTTCTATCCACCATTAGCTAAAATAAATCTGATAATTATTAACGAAAGAGTCATGAGTTTCGAAGCTTCGTCAACGATCCGCTCTTACGTCACTAAACTAGTCCACAACCAAACAAGCAGTTGGCTTACACGGTTAGCATAAGCGTAATACTTCCATTACTATTTTTATTATTATTACTATTATTATTACTATTATTATTATTATAAATATTATTATTAGTATAATTATTATTATTATTATTATTATTATTATTAGTTTTAGGCCGTGAGACGTGAGTTAATGTTCGACTGATGACTCGCTCTTTGCTCATGAAGAATATCAAAATCATCAAATGTTAATTTATTTTTCTTTCTAGGGGTGTGTAGATGGGAGGAAGGGTGTGTGGATGGGAGGAAGGGTGTGTGGATGGGAGGAAGGGTGTGTGGTTGGAGGTAGGGTGTGTGGATGGGAGGAAGGGTGTGTGGTTGGAGGTAGGGTGTGTGGATGCGGGGAAGGGTGGGGAAGGGTTCAATTTTCAATTTCAATTGTTTATTCCTTGATAGAGGAAGCGGGATCCTAGTGCTGTCACTAGGTACCCCTGTACAATGACACCAGAAGCATCTGGCAAGTGTGACAAGTATATACATTATACAGTATAAATATTATAAGGGGGCTTACTAAAGCCTAAGGAAGGAAGAATATTCCTTTAACACATAATCAATGTTATTTACAAAATATCTGGCCAGTATGGGGAGGATCATCGTGTCTCCGTCAGGGGGTCGTGGAGGGAAGGGTTTGTTATTTATTTTAGATTGTTTGGCTCTCTGAGGCTGGCTTGAGGTTTATGGCTGACTAGCTGAAGTGAACGGCTGGCTGGCTTAGGTGAATGGCTGGCTGGCTTAGGTGAATGGCTGGCTGGGCTGAGGCAAATATCTGGCTGGCCAAGAACCCCGCCAAGCAGATCCTCAATGCCAGACAGGCTGCATGTCGTCATAGGCAAGTACTGGGCAAGAACTGGCTCCAGAATGTATCTGCACCTGCGCTAGTGTTGGTCAAGTCTGGTCTTGAATGAGCTCACTCTCGGTGTTGTCACACTCTCTGGCAGAGTGTGCCAAGAGTTTACAAACTCAGAACTTGTGGCTTCTTCAACCATAAGCTGTGACCACCCGCCCCGCTAGGCTAGTGGGGCACGTCCCCCAGCTCCAGGTATGAACCCTCGACTGAGTAATGCCCTCTGAGTTGTTTATAAACTTAAATTAAGTCGCCCCTTGACTACCTGTAGTACAAGCTAGACAATTCCTGTAGGGGGAGGGATACAAAATTTGCCCCACTTAAGAGTTTGATAAAAAACAAACAAATATGAAGCACTATGAGTGTATTGTATGTGGAGATGAAAGATTCACATGGTATACTGTGCGTGTAAACTGAGAATATGAACAAGTACTGTGTGTACCTGTACTGTACTACATGTAGCATGACAATAGCGCTTGCCATTCTGGGGTGTTCTGAAGAAGTGCTGCAATTCATCTTTAAATTTGTTTACCTTTTATAATTTTATATTTGAAGTTTACTAAGAACATCTATTCTTTCCTGAATTTGGTGCTCAAATTTGCTAAGTGATATACTAACCATCAATTCCGTATACTGATTACTGCTCGTAGCCTTCACCTGCCTTTTTTACACGATAGTCACTGCCTGGTCGATGGGTGTTATTTTTTAGGTAGTACTTAACATATTCCATGTTCTCAGAAAACTTTTTAAAGTTCTCACTCTGCATTTCCCGCACTGTCAGAGTCGCCATATCCACTTATCTATCGCCACAGCACAACTGGTCACTTAGGTCCGACGCAGGGTGAGGCTGGGTCACGTCACTGTTTGTGAATGTGACATCATCAACCGCGCATGCGTAGTTATCGTTTCGGTTACTTCTGGTCCGGGGAACTTCTGGTCCGCTATACCAGAAGAAGTACCAGAGAGGAACCCCGAATTATATACTGTATACTAACTGATTTGTTTACAAAAAGCTGGAGCTGGAAAATCAATCTGTTTTTATGCAAGTCTATATTTTGTTGATTTAAGACCATATTAAATGTTTACATCACCCAATTTATAAATTGAAACTACCAAATCTATTAGCCTGAAATTTGTAAATTGCAATAAAGTTATTCTAAACCACATAGTGTAAAATATTTACTTGTAGCGCAATGTTTGTGTGGCGGAATAACATTTACGGGTTGTCTTGGGTACGAGATGACCCCTAACCCATCAGCAGAGACAGTTATGTCAGAGCCATCTTCCTCCCTCCCAGCACTACGTCGTAAATTCAACCTTTGGACCAGGACATCATAGTCATGTAAGAGAAAGACATGGAGGAGAAGGGTTATGTTAACACCAAAGGAAAGAAGACCTTGGAAAACCTCAAGCCATACAACATAAAGGACGCCATATTCAACTTGGAAGGAGGTACCACTGTCAACCTTGAAACACGACTGGACAAAGGAGCTCAAGGTTCCAAGGTTTTCTAACGATTTTGAGGGGTTTGAGTCAGCTAACTTCAACAGGTTTCTCCACGCTGTTGACCAGGGAAACCTACCTGATGAAGAGGTGGGAGAGTGGCTGCAGGAGGGTGCTGACCGCCCTGGCTACCACCACCTGACGGAGGAGGAGATAGTGCATCTCCCTTCCCACAGTGCAGGAGGAGGAAGAAGAAAAGGAGGAAAGTGTGCCCCAGGAGTCGTTGGCTTCAGCTATCGATGCAGCTGACAAAAGGCTGCGCTTTTTTGATCAGAAGGCGGACACACCATTTGCGGGGTACTACACGACCCTCCGTCAGCTGAGGCACGAGCTGCAGGTGGCCCTCCTACAGAAAAAGAAGCAGTCAAAGATCAGCTATTTTTTCAAGCCAGCAGTTCCAGCACTCCTCAGTTCCTGCTGCACACACTCCAATCTTCGTGCCTCTAAGAGTGAGGTAGAGAGTGAGTTGCCCATACCTTCTGTCGCTTCAACATCCTCACTTCATATTTTGACCCCTGAGTTGCCTGACATATTATTGGAGGACGATGAATAGTGTTGAAGAAAGTCATTATACAATGGTACAGTAATATTAAGTTTGTACTGTACAGTTAACATTGCACAATAGTAGTAATATTAAGTTTGTACAGTTAACATTGTACAATACAGTACAGTAATGTTAAATTTGTACAGTTAACCATGTACAGTATCTGTATTGTTTTATAAATTGAAAATAATTAGTCCAGTAAAATTGAAGTGCCAAACAACACACTGTTGTGTAAAAGTGCCTCAAACTAAATTATAACTGAACATCATAAGTGTGCTGTCTACCTACCATCTACAGCATCTAATAAGGTAATTAAAAACACCTTTATCTGTTTTATATATTGTTCCGTTTAACCCATAAACGATGGCTAGCGTTTTATGTAGCGTATACTGTATGTTGTCCTCAATAGGGATAGTGTACAGTGGTCTAATCAGATATGATATAGGCCTAATGAGCTAATACAGTAGGCACTGTACAAGAGGATGTTCTTGTGTAAACATGTTGGAGGTCGGCGGAGGGGTGATTGGATATTTCCTGTGACATGAACAGACTTCTGCACATGATTGGCTGTCTTAAGCATATTCTCTCCTCTAGAAGACTAACGTCTGTGATGTCAACACCAACTGTTGTGACGTCATCACCAACAGCTGTGACGTCATTACCAGGTTAGAGTAGGTTAGAGTAGGTCAGGTTGGGATTCTTTTGACCTTCAATTGGCACAAACGCCACGAGAGATTTTCACCCACGAAAAATAATACAAATTTAATCAGGATTCTTCATACAGCAAAACCAGTTAGTTTAATCAGAGAAGAGGGAAACACGTGTGAACCAAAGGGGGAGTGGGGGAAGGAGGGGGAGAGGAATGGGGGGGGGGAAGGGAGAGGGATAAGTAGAGAGAGGGAGGAGGGACCGTGTGAGCCAGTTGGCCACTAGCGACTACTTGACGAGGTTGGCTGCTCCTCCCTTGGACTTCGCTGTGGTGTCTCCCTGCTGTGTGTGTCCTGAGTGGGACAGAATTTTGGAACTTCATCATTCCCTTAGAGCTAAAGCCGAGTACTGAAAGGGAGAAAATATACTAAGTATCTCCTCTCCCGTGTGTGTTGTTCTTCCCTCAGATAAGTATGTGACAAGGTGGTATAATTTAAGTGTTTAGTTTAAGAGTTTATGTTTTTGTACTAATGTAAGATTGTTTATTGAAACGTAAAGTGTGATGTTATCCCTTGTGCATTACTTTGTTTGTTTTGATATTTGTTCTCAGTAAATTTTTTAAATTTGTTTACCATTTTGTAAGTCCCTCTTGCTGACAGCCTAGAAATAGGGTACATGGTATTTCTCTTAGAGCCTGATGGTTATAATAAGCAGTGGCATTTGCCTATAAATGACACAACTGGGAAAGAATCTGAGGAAATAAAGATTCCATTTACACTATCTTGTTACCAGTCCTAGGTTCTCCCTTAGACTGCCAGGCACATTTTTTTATCCGTCTATACTTGAGATTATAACACTGCAAAAGAAAAAATAATTAATTAAAAATAAGCGACTAGAACTATGGCGAGATTGGGGTGGGAGGACACTGGCCCTCTCTGAGTACTGACTTGACAAACGTAAACTTCTAACACCTGTCCACCCCGACCATATAGCCCACCTACACTCCACCACAACCTACCTCTAGCACCTTCTCACTACCATTTCACTACAACTCACCTCCACCCCGACCATAACCCACCTTCACTCCACCACAGCAAGCCTCTTAACATTTGCCCACCTCCTCTCCACCATAACTCACCTTAAACATTTGCCCACCACAGATGACCTCTAACAATTGTCCACCTACACCCCCCACCACAACCCACCTCTAACACTTGACCACCAAACCGTCACCACAGCTCACCTCCACCCCCACCAGTCCATCCATCCTCATAATTGCTCCTACTCAAGAAGACCGAAAAATGTAAAGGTTCTCTCCAATAATCAAGATCCATTTGAAGATAAAGGGATGGGAGCAATACCCTAATGAGCCAGTATCCCCCCACCCTTAGGGATGGTGGATGGGGTAGAGGAAAGTAGGGAGTGTGAGGTGGTGGTGGTGAAGGGGTAACAGTCAACACCATTTACCTAGCCAGGCAGCCACAAATAACTTCACCCGTGAAAAACGACCCAAGGCTTCTCCGCCACGAACCGTTCATAGCTTACACAACGGTACTGACGTCATTAGCATACGTCACTTGCGGGCTCCCTTCCCAGTCCCCCGCCTGCCAAGCCAACCCGACCAAGAAAGAAAAGCTCAGCCTTGGGAAGTGTCAACCAAACTCACGAGTCAGTCACCTCTCTGGTGCTGGTCTTAGTGGGGTAATGTTATTGAATAGGCGACGAGTGATAATATTTTGGGAGTCAAATGAGTATAATGACCGTTGGAGATGCTTAGGGGGTTAAATGTAGATTAAACCCAACCAACTGAATTGAATCTGTGATTAAGATGTACTGTACTGTACATGTATATGTATACTTTTCTTGGCCTTTAGTGTTCATGTTTACACGAGTGTTGGTTGTTTTGACACCTGTAATACTTGGGAGGGAATTTTTAAAAATGTTTCTCATTGCACACACTATTTAATTATTTCTAAACTGGCAAATCAGAGCACTGGGTAGATTTAGAACTTTATTAATCAGATGTCCTCTTCCTCTGCTAGTTTCTGAAATTGGCAAGTCAGCCACTCTCCCAGTTAAAAAAACTAATTAGGTAAGCTACGTGCTCATGAAATTAGTTAGTCAGAAATTCTTGTGATTCGGCGCTCACCCCAAGCCAACTGTTGTTGTTACAATAATATTCAGAGTTGTAAAGTAACAAAATAAATTTACTTGGGTAACATTTTTGGGTGTTTACTTTTTAAAAAATACTCCAATGCAATTGAAAAAACAAAAATCGTTTCTCGTTGCATGCAAACTAATTATATTTTCTATTAATTAATTGAATAATTATTAACCATAGTAAAAGAGTGGTACGGGTGTAGGGTGTGGTGTGGGTGTGGAGGGGACATCACTCGGTCACACGTGAGATGAGGTGACGTCAGGTCAGGTGGCAGTGGCCATGACAGCGACTTTCGCTTTGATATTCTTGTGTTCACTAGCACTTTGACCACCCACCTCACCTAGCCTACCCTCTTATTCCCCCATTGAATTCCCTTTTTTCTTCCCCACCTTTTCTATTAGACGTCAGTTGCTCTTTACATATACCTGTACCTAAAATGAATTTCAAAGAGGCTGTGATTCTAAAATGCTTTACATAATTCCGACTTAGATATAAAGCCTGTATCTACACATGGAGTTCCACTAAACTTATCTAAACAAGAATGACCGCATCCCCTGTGAAGCAATTCGTCACGGGAAAAAAATGGTGTAGAAAGTCAATGATTCTTTAAGTTGTTTCCACAGACCCACCAACAGATTTGTCTGTGTTGCAGTCCTCATTGAGTTCTGGAAATCTGGTATATAATTATTGCAAACTAAAAAAAAATTGGACAGATGTGCAGAAAATAAAGACCCAATTTTAATATTTTTTTTTACATTATTGACGAATGGTACAGTGAAGAGGCACCACATATGCAACTTATTTCCTGCAGTGGTGAGAGCGTGTGAAGTTACCAGGAGGAGCTAACAGCCTAACATGGATATAGAGGAGCGTGAGGGAAAGCACGAGGTGGAGGGGTTCGACGTCATTGGTGTGGGGAGTGATGATGTTAAGCCTTCTATTAGGGACCAGATTTTGACTCTCTACAAACAAGGTAAGACTCAGCCACTTCAGGTAGGGGGTTTAGCTAAGTGAGGAGCCAACATGGTAAACCACACGTCACTACCGATAGATAAACAATTCTTACTAGAAGGGTTTAAGGGCCACATTTAATTTGCAAAAACAAAATATACATGAATTTATTGAGCCGGTGTAGTTGGAAGGCCGGTAGGGCCCTGTTCTTTGGCATTTTTTCCCACCTGAAACACCAGGTATGTACCTCACTCTTGATAATTTAGATTTTTTAGATTGCCGCCAAGGTAGGTAGATACCAAGTAGCCTCACGCAGGCCCATAGGAATTCACTAATTGGCAACTCTACTCTCGAGATCGCTAAGCCACGCCCCTTTTGCCACTTCATGCGTTTGTAATATTGAGGTATTATTATCTGCTTCTACTATTTGATGTAACTAAGTGGGCGGAGCTTAATAAGTGATGTCATCGCTAGCCAATCAGCGACGTTGGATGGAATCCAGCTGTCGCAAGTAACATATTTATATTTATTTTATACAATCAACACCTCAACCCGCCAGGATTCGAACCCACGGCCCACGAGCCCATGACTGTGACCAGGGAACGTTACCTCTGGACCACCAGGATACTAAAAGCAGTCCTAGACTCGGTTATATTTCACACACAAAGCCTGTTCAACGAGCTTATGGCGCCGTGAACTTCTAATGGGGACTACCCGTATCAGGCTTTGTGTGAAATATAACCGAGTCTAGGACTGCTTTTAGTATCCTGATGGTCCAGAGGTAACGTTCCCCGGTCACAGTCATGGGCTCGTGGGCCGTGGGTTCGAATCCTGGCGGGTTGAGGTGTTGATTGTATGTAGAAGTCCGCGTGTTTATTGGGCTAATGAATTATTTATTTTATATATTTAATCAGTGGCTCCAATTAAAATAAAACAAAAAATCTCTATTCCATACATTTATTGTACAACTTTTAATATCATCATAAGCCTTCAAAAATACGTAAATAAAAATTTCATTTTTATTTTCATTAGTGTAGATCCTATGGGAGTGAGGCTACCTGGTATCTCTACCTTGCCTTGAGCAGCAGGGCCTGGGCATCAGTCAGTTAGTCTGTAGACCAGCTGTCAAGACTACCCTCCACTAGCTGTAACTTGGATGAACGGCGGGTGCTGAAGACAAAGGAAAAGACAAGAAAATTAACTGACGATATTAATGGATACATGACTGCGATCATTTTCCCACAGGTGATGCCGCTGCCTTGTTGACCTTCATCACAGAATTTTCTGATAATGGAGAGGAGAATGGGACAACACCCTGGGATCCTCTACTCCTGTGGGTGCGGCCCCAGGCTTGCTGTCTTCAAGTCCTGGCCGCTCACACAAGGGACACTAACCTCTCTGCCCTGGCCTCCGTAGGCTGCGGCACTGGCTTACTGGAGTGGCTCATCCAAGCAACAACAGGTTTATGTGGTTCATTGTTGATGTATTGGCTATAAACACTGCATGCACTTTGGTAAATAAACTAGGGAGTGAGTAAATCAATGTGGGTGGCAATATTAGTGCATGTGCGGAGAACAAAGAAAACACTGTACAGTCTATCAACAAGTAACATAGCATTATGTGCATAATTTGATCGCATGACCCATATCATTCATTTACATAATTATCGACTTCGAAGATTAGGTTAAGTGATTTTGTCGATGTTCCTAGTACTGTATAGAATAATGGGTAACTAGCTGCCAAGTCAATAATTTTGAATGAACTACTTATTAAGAGTTAAAAGCAGCTATAGGATTGAACATCGGGTGTCAATATTCGAACAAGTAAATGAGTGTTGTGTTGCAGGTCTGTCAGTCATAGGGTATGAGGTGAATGGTGAGTGGTGGAGGTCAAGATATGCACCACCCACATTCATCCCCCTAACCTACGTGGAGCCAAATGTTCCCCCGCCTGTCGTGCCATCCACACACGCCCTTATGTGTTGCTACTTTAACAATGGAGAAGTATTCCGGTAAGTTTTAGTACCTTATACTGTACTGTTGAAAATTACGACTGTTCAAAATTATATACTGTATCTTAATTTTAACCTTGATGTGAAATGGTCCGTGAAGACTTATATGAAGTTACTGTATTTTTCTGTGTTCTCTTATTGTTTAGTGTTTTTCCTATTTTCACCGAATTACTGACATTATTACTTCTTGCAAAAACAGGCACCTGACTTTAGGAAAACAATTTGAACAAACTGTACTTACAAAATGATGTTAAATATCCACACGAAGTACACAGCAATATTGGCAATATGACTACTTGAGAGACTACCGTACCAAGTCATGTGAAAGATGACATAATATGAGCTAAACCAACGATGATTCTAAGAGGGTTTTTTTAATCGTTCATCACCTGTTAATGCATTGAAAAAGCCGTTTTTTTTTCTAAAAATCAGTTTTTGTGATATAGTCCAGAATGCGACGCCTAGCTTATACCTAGGTATGTTAATGCCTAGCAATAACTCGCCAGGCCAACATACAGGCAATTAAAACATCTAATAATTACTTAATAAGTAATATTAGGAGGACATGTCGCTACCTGGCATTTAATTGCAATTCTCAAAACCCCCTCCCGCACCCTCCATCACATGCACTGCCACCATCTCTTGCCTTAGAGCGAGCAGTAAACAAAAGTCAACCCTCGAGGGGTGGAGATGGTTGGGTTATCGGCGTCGCATTCTGGACTATATCACAAAAACTGGTTTTTAGACAAAAACGGCATTTTGTTCACTCCAGAATGCGACGCCTAGCTTGAATACCCGAGCAGGTGGTGGGGAGGGAGGTGACGTTGCATACAAGGCTCCGCTAGCTTAGGTCTAGATTATGATTTAAACCGTTTGGAATATTTTCCAATATTAGGAACATTTACCGGAAGGTAAAATGTTAATTTACATATCTCAATGAGGATACTCACTTTTTTCTGATAAGGAAGAAGGTCCTGGTTGTGGAGATTGACTAGGTGGGGGAGGGGACCCCAGCACCACCACATGTGAAGCATCTTTCGGAGATAGATGAAGATAGCTGTCTTCAAAAGTTTTTGAAGATCTCCAAAAGCCTATTTCTTTGATCTGACTGAGACTCATATGCCGCAGAAAGGCCACAGACCCTGCATATTTTCAAGTGTCATGTGCCAAAAATTTCTTGCCAGAGTCTGCTTTATTCACTAACTGAGATAAATATTTTGTCATTTGACTAGGAGACAATTTCTTACCATCCAGGGTTGAGAAAACATAGGGGCCTCGACTAGGGAATCTGGTTAGCCATTCCTGAAGATTTTTAACTGGGCACAATATATGAGGAACCCTTGTCTCATCCATTAGGCGTTTTATCCTAATAGGTTGAGCTTAAAAATCCTCCCTTTCATTTTTTCTTAGGATCTCCGTAGGAAAAAGGGTGACATCTTCCTCAGAAAATACCAATAATGATGGATTATTGGAAATTGAAATCAGTTCACTGATTTTCATGCCTGTTGCTATTGCTAGAAGGAAGGCTGCCTTCTGGAGCAATCTGTCCCGATTCAGATTTATATTGTAATTAGGCCCCATAAGAAATTTAGTAACTTTTTCTGGAGACCAAGGTGAGATTCTCTTTGGCCAAGGGGGTAACTGAATGAAAAAGGACGATCTGAGCATTTGACAAATCCTTGGGTTCAAAGTAATATTAAAACCCCACGCCAGAGGGTCAACCAATGCTGATTTATAAGATGCAATTGTCGATCCTTGAAGGCCTTTAACTATGAACAGAAATTCTAAAAATTCTAACACAACTGTTTCCGACAATGTGTCTGGAGTCGTTAACTTGATAAATTGTTGAAAGAGTTTCCAAGCTTTCTCATATTGCATAGAAGTTTGGGGGTGTATGACCTGCTATTACTTGGTTAGCTACATTGGAATTACCCAACAATCTATTTAAACTCCTTTTGAAAAACTCCAAGCGTGAAGTGCCAAGGATATCTTGAACTGAGAATGCAGTACCTGGTCTAGACATCCTTGTTGCGATTGTAGTGGATGCGGGCACCAGTCCAACAGATCCAGGCACCAAGGTTGTAGGATCCAATATGGTGCAATTAAGAGGACCTTGCCTTGGAAGGATCCGAGTTTGTGAAT
>NW_024721079.1:9287291-9302291 GCF_018991925.1 Homarus americanus | reverse complement strand
TGGTATGTACAGTACGTATAGGCTACATATGTAAGGTACCACATGTACAATACCTGATATAACCCAATCTACCTCACCTGACTTACCTGTAACTCCAACACATTAACTAAGAAATAACTAACACCATCTCAATCATATATTAAACTTAAGTTATTCTCTAAGGACCACAACACAACTTATTCTACATCGTGAAAAATGAAAGAACCACAAGGTAATGTCACTCCTTACCTCAAGTCAATGACCCTTGTTAACCCCGCTCGTGTAAAGTGCTGTATCGCGTTTCAATCAACATCTCTATATTGGGTTCGTCTTGTGGTGGACAGTGTTTATTTACCAACCTCAGGGAATTGGTGTCGGTGTGTGTGTGTGTGTGTGTGTGTGTGTGTGATGATATAAGCTGTACGTGTAACTAACTACAGTACATCGTCTCGGCAGCCACCAGAGGGGATGGGTGGTGCCTCAAAACCTGACGTAAATATTATGGTATTTACAACACACACACACACACGACGCCCTGCGGGGTGACGGATGGGGTAACCTGCCACTTAACTCTCCTACTGCGTCCCTCATAGTTACTAGGGAGGGGAGGATACTGGGTGGGGAGAAGAGAGGAGGTTAATGGGTGGGGAGAATAGGGGAGGGATACGGTGTGGGGAGAATAGGGAGGATAATGGTGGGAGATGGGAGGATAATGGGTGGGGAGAATGGGGAGGATAATGAGGAGGGAGGATATTGGGTGAGAAGAGGGGAGGATAATGGGTAAGGAGAGTGAGGGAGGGGAGGATAATGGGGGGGAAGAGAAGGGGAGTGAAGGAAGGATAATGTGTGGTAAAAAGAAGGATATTGAATGGGGAGGGGAGAGGAGAGGGGATGGGGAGAGGGAAGGAGAATGAGAAGAGGGAGGAGAGTGAGAGAGGGGAGGAAGGGAATGGGGAGATAGTCAACCAGCGATCCACACGCCTGCCCCAAGATGAGAGATAAGGGTCAATCACTTGGGTACGATGTGGGTAGTGGTCTTCCTCCCCTCCCTGACATAACAAAGGACCGAGACGAGGAGGTCCCCTAGTCTACCCGTGCAGTGGGGGAGGGGGGCTGTAGTAGACCGAGGGATGAGGAAAGCTCTACTGGTCTAAGGTAGAACTCAGTCAGTCAGTGTCAGAGGATAAACTACCAGTCAGAAGAGCCGCTACCACAATAACTAACAATCACATAGTCGCTCCTACAGTCAGTCAAAGTGGTGCTATTATCAATCTTCCTGGCAGTCATAGTGCTAGCAATGTCAGTCGAACACCCTGCTTTAAGTCATATTAAATTCGATTTGATTCAATTCAGTCAGAGACGTTGCACTGCCAATCTATCCCAGGCGTAGCGATGCAACACGGGTCACCCCAGCTTATTTCACCACGGGTCACCCCAGCTTATTTCACCTAAAGATTAACCTAACGTTAACCTAACCGAACCTAACGTTAACCTAACCCCCCTTGCACAGCAGCTCCTCGGGCCCAGTGTGTGAGCCACCTGTGGGTGATCAGCTGACCCTCACAGAAAACGGAGATAAAACGAAGCGTAACTCAAGAAAATACCTCTTACCCAAACAAGCGTTTTATATTTTTATCAGTTTTGGGGCAGCGGTCCGGCGGATGACGTATATCCAGAATTTTGTGGAATCTGGTAAAATGTTTGAAATGTTTTTAGACTAAAATATAAGGTATAAAAATATGAATGGATGGAATTCATATTGATAGGAATATTTTTTATTTAAACTATTTCAAGGCCAGCTTTTATCATTCACGAGTTTAATTTATTTTTTTAAACTGATAATCATCAGATTTAAAAATATGAATATCAATGAAAGGACCTTTTAAATGACTAAACGAACCATCCATTACCTGTAGCACGATTACCTCTCACTATTTCGTCCTGACTTCAATTTCCGCACCGGTCGGATACGAGAATAATAGTCAGATCTCATCCGGACCAATAAAACAAATTAAAACTAAAATACACAACCCTAACCCCTTCCTCCAGTAAACATACGCAATCAGTAAATAAATCAGCTTAATAACTCACCAACAACATTGTAGAGTAATATTCTAACCATAAACAACGTCAACCAAATCTTCTTAAATTGAATCATAGAAAACGGGACATCAAACTCGTCACAGTATCCGCTCTCCACCACAGTGCACAGGGACCACATCTTATCATTTATTTTGACTGTGGCTAAGTTTTCTGAGGGACTTCCTGACCTGGAGTGACCGTGGGTGGGTGTCATAGGTCAACAGATTTAGTTAATAGACAGATATCATTGGTCCAACATTTTAATAAACAAGGCAGTTATACGTACAAAAGTTCATCGCCAAACTATATGTTCACCGCCAAGCAAAAAAAGTTCACCGCTGATAAATATAAAATAAACCAACACCAAAAACCAGACTAAAACGGTCGTGGGTTTCGAGAATTCACTGGGGGTACACATGTCCTCCCACTCCCTCTCACTCCCTCACCCTCCCCACCTCACCCTCACTCCTCCCACTCCCCCTCACTCCCTCACTCCTCACCCTTCCATTACATAGCTATCCCCACTCTCACTCCCTCTCACACCACCAACTATCCACCCAAACCACCTCCTACACACCACTATCCCTTCCCTCACACCACTATCCCCACTACCCCCCCCCATCACCCCTCCTTCACACTACTATCCCCACTCCCAAACAACCACCCCTCACCCCCACACCAACATATAAACAAACAAACAAACTCTCCAACACTCCACAACAAACAATAACAATATAGTTTTGCAACATTTTCAAAACACGGCCCCAAAAAACTATCAACACCCCTCGTCAACACAAACTACTCCTCCTGGGGACTGACCATTATACAGGACCCATCAACAAATAATAAAGCCCAGGTTATGGTTAGGTTAGGTTAGGTTATGGTTAGGTTATGGTTACGTTATGGTTACGTTAGGTTATGGTTAGGTTATGGTTAGGTTAGGTTATGGTTAGGTTATGGTTACGTTATGGTTAGGTTAAGTTAGGTTAGGTTATGGTTAGGTTAGGTTATGGTTACGTTAGGTAAGAAGAGAAGAAATGAAGTACAGGGAAACAATTAAAATATTTTGATCAATAGAAGAAGAAAATAATTAAACTTTAGCCAATTTTAAGACAAACTCCAAAAATCGTAATATATCCCGGCTCTTATGATTGGTTGTCTGCTTATATTACCTGGCCACTGATTAATTAAACCGCCGAGAGAGAGAGAGAGAGAGAGAGAGAGAGAGATCTTACCTGCCTGAACGTCACCTTATTGTAAAGTAAGGTGATACAGTATATAGAACAGGGGGTGGAACCTAACCCCCACCCCCCTCCTCCCCCCACACACACGGTGATAAATGGTAACATTCGATGGATTTTTGCCGTGCACTGGACCCTTCCCTCCCTCTAATCTCTTGTTTCCCCCCCTTCTCTCTCCCTCTCTCTTCCTCCTTCATCCCCTCTATTATTTCTCTCTCCATTTCCCCTCTCCAGCAGTGGCAGTATCGACAGCCTGTCTCCCCATTGACCTCACAGATAAGGGGGAGGGAAGGTGAGATACATTGATACTTTAATGGAGAGAGAGAGAGAGAGAGAGAGAGAGAGAGAAGGAGGGGAAAAGCAATGAAATATAGACAGAAAGAGGAGGAAAGGAAGGGAAATGGTGGTGAGAGGGAGGGAAAGGAGAGAGGATGGAGTGGTTGTGGAGAGGAGGGGGTGATTGGGGAGATAATGGGGGGGGAAAGGATGGAGGGAAGGGGAGAAGATGGAGTGGGAGGGGAGATAATAGTGTGAGAGGAAAATACCAAGGGGAGAGAGGGAATGAGAGGGAAAGAGGGAGGGAAGCAGTGAGTTGGAGGGAGGGAGGAAGGAGGAGAGGAGGGGATGGAGTGGGAGGGAGAAAGGGGAGGGAAGGAGTGAGCAGGATGATAGAGTTAGCCCCAGAGAGATCCCTTCTGATAGTCGGGGGAGTTAGCTATATGCCCCAGACCCGGATCCTGAGGGGTGTGTGGGGGCAGTAGAAGGGTGGTGTGTGGGGGGGTGTAGGGGGTGACACAAAGTGTGGGGGGTGGTGGGGGGGTGGGGGGTGTGTGGGGTGCCCCAGGGGTGTAGGGGGTGCAGGGGGGGTGTAGGAGGGCAGTGGGGGGTGTGGGGGGGTGGGGGGGTGTGTGTGTGGGGGTGTAGGAGGGTGTGTGGGGGCAGGAGGCGTGTGGGGAGGGGGTGTGTGGGGGGTGTGGGGGCAGGGGGGTGTAGGGGGGTGGGGGTGCAGGAGGGGGTGTGGGGTGCAGTGGGGGTGGGGTAGGCAGGTGGGGGTGTAAGTAGGGTGTGGGGGTGTGGGGTGTGCAGGAGGGTGGTGGGGGGTGTAGGGGGAGGTGGGGGGGTGGGGGCGGTGGGTGTGTGGGCAGGAGGGTGTGGGGTGGAGGGGTAGTGGGGTGTGTGGGGTGTAGGTGTGGGGTGTGGGGTGTAGGGTGTGGGGTGAGGTTGTGGGGTGAGTGTGGGGGGGGTGTAGGGGGTGTGTAGGGGGGTGTGGGGGTGGTGTTTGGGGGTGTGTGGGGGGGTGGTGTTTGCAGGAGGTGTGTGGGGGTGTGGGGTGTAGTGGTGTTTGGGGGTGTAGGGGGTGTGTGGGGGTGTAGGATGGTGGTGTTTGGGGGGTGTGTAGGAGGGTAGTGTAAGTGTAGGGGTGTGTGGGGTGTGTAGGAGGATGTTTACGGGGAGGGGAGGGATTAGGTTGAAGGTCACTAATATGAAGTATTATATGTGATATTCTAATAACAATACGTGAAATAATACACCATTAAACCTATGTATGTATGTATGTATGTATGTATGTATGTATGTACGTATGTATGTATGTATGTATGTATGTGTACGTACGTATGTATGTATGTATGTATGTATGTATGTATACGAGGACCAAACAACAGTAAAACAACAACTACGTCATCATCATCCTGACCTAGTCCCTCTCTTGACCTGGAAATAAGATTAAAAAGGCAGAACAGAGTGCCAACCGGACCGAGGGAGAGCCACACAAACGTACCAGATTGGCCGGTACAGTGCCAGAGGGAAGAGGGTTAGAGTCACCTCACCCCCTCTAGGCACTCTATCTAATATGCAAATTAGAAATATATGTTGGGGGTGAGTTACCATGAGTTCTGTACTGTGTAACGTTACCTGGGCTGAACTGTGGGGGTGGAGGAGGGGGTGGGGGTGGGAGGAGGGGTGAGGGTGGAGGAGGACAGGAGGGGAGGCGGAGGGTATTATGAGGGGAGGGATGAGAGGGTGAGGAGGAGGGGTGATGAGGGAGGGTGAGGGAGCAGGAGGGGGGAGGAGGAGGGGTGAGGGAGTAGGAGGGGGAGGAGGGTGAGGGGGGAAAATGGGTGTTGGGAGAGGGGAAAGCAAGGGAGATTGGTGTAGAAATGAAGGGAGAGTTTTAGAGAGAAAAGGAAGGAGTTAGGGAGATAAGGTCAGGAAGAAAAGGCAAAAGAAAGGGAGGTAAAAAAAGGAAAAAAAAAACAAGTTAAAAATGAAGGAAAAATAAAGAAAAACAATTAAGTCAAGTTATAACCACAACATGTAAAATAAAACTATATAAACCACAAGATAAACCAACGTACTTTATGTTAAAACTACACATAAAACCACCTCATTTGTTTTAATAAAGTGCCGTGTAAACAGGTCATTAGCGGCAGCCAAACCATGTCGAAATTAAAAAATAAATAAAACACTTTCAAAACACATCCCAAACATATTAACACACCTAACAAACTTCTATCACAATATATAAATAGTTTCATATATTTTCAATTTTATAAAAAAAAGTATAAATTAGGAATGAAAATATTATGATAGTTTCAAATATATTTTTCCCATACTGTCATAATACGTATTGAACACCGGTGTATTTTATGTGGCAAAGAATATCCTGTAGAGTCAGACATACAGACAGACAGATATAGACACAGATAGAGAGAGAGAGAGAGAGAGAGAGAGAGAGAGAGAGAGGAGAGAGTATATATATATATATATATATAGAGAGAGAGAGAGAGAGACAAAAAAGCATGACGCGCCATGATTTATATATTCGTGGCCCAAGGGGTGGGGGGGGCAGGAGGCAGGAATGAGAAGAGGGAGAGCAAAAGAGGGGGAAGAAGAAGAGAAGAGGAGGAGGAGAGAAGAGTAGAGGAAGAGGAAGGAGAGGAGGAAGGGAAAGAGGAAAGATGGGAAGGGAGAGAGGAGAGAATGAAGGGGAAGAGAGAGGGAAGGAAGAGAGGAGAAGGAAGTAAAGAAAGGAGGAAGGGAAAGAAGAGAGATGGGAAGGGAGAGAGTAGAGATGGAAAGGGAGAGAGGAGAGAGGGAAGGGGAATAGAGAGATAAGATGAAAAAGAAGAGAGGGGAGCAGGAAGGAAGAGAGGGGAGGAGGAAGGGGGAGAAGAGAGAGGAAGGGAAATAGCCGGATAGGAAAGGAGGAAAGAAGATAAGAAGAGAAGGAAAGGACAGAGAGAGAGAGAGAGAGAGAGAGAGAGAGAGAAACATTCTGAACATCAATATCACATGACTGCCACACTACATTTTTTTTAATATATATATATATATATATTTTTTTTTGGGGGGGGGTGGAATATAAATGTGATTTTTAAAAACATATCTGAATTAGTGAGTGGCGCCAGTGTCTCTCTCTCAACACCCTGGACCACTCAACTTAATACAACACATCAACACCCCCTCTCCTTCACTCACCACCGCCAACACCTCACAGGGGAGGGGGAAAAAAGGAGCAGAAGGAGGTAGTAGTAGCGCCATTTGCATGCGACAACACACAACAACAATGGTGAGGAGGAGGAGGAGGTCTGATGATGAGAACCTTGTACTGTAAGATGTTCCTCCTCCGGCAGATACCGTGTCGCTCCTCCCGTCCTGAGTACCGTCTGTGTGTGTGTGTTTGTAGGAGATGCAATCAGTCATAGTGTCGTGAAGGAAGGAGGACGAGGGGGAGGAGGGGATAGGAGGAGGAGGAGGGGGTAGGAGGAGGAGGAGAAAGAGGGGTAGGAGGAGGAGGGGTAGGAGGAGGAGGGGTAGGAGGGAGAGGGCAGAAGGAGGAAAAGAGAAAGAAGGGTGGCAGGAGGAAGAGTGAATAGGGGCAGGAAGAAGAAGAAGAGGGGTAGGAGGGGGGAGAAGGGAAGAGGTAGTAGTAGGAGGGGGGAGGAGGAAGAGGGTAGTAGTAGGAGGGGGAGGAGGAAGTGTAAGGTAGTGTGTAAGGAGGAGGTGTGGTGGGTGACAAGGAGGAGGTGAGCACGTGTCGTCTGTGTAGAGAGAGAGAACACGCCGAGCAGCCGATTGTTTTGTTGCTGCATACTCTCTCTCTCTCTCTCTCTCTCTCACGTCTGTGCGTGAAACATAACATGACTCGACTCACCACCGCCCAGAATACAACACCCCCACCCCTCCTCCCCGCCCCCACAACACACCGAGGGAGCTGCCACAACTAATAATTAATGTTCAGATGATGTTAGTGGTGGGGGGGGGATGATGGGTGGGTGGGGGTGAAAAGGTAGAGAGTAGAGAGGGGAGAGGGTGAAACGGAAATTGGAGGCACCGCAAATGTTTGTATTGTGTCTTGTTTCACTGCCACCACCACTACCCCCCGCCCTAGCCACCACCACTGCCAATTACAGCTGTTCATTTACCACTATCAACACTCACTATCATTTACCCACCGTACAATCATTTAGTTATTATTATTACTACCATTATTTACCACTATATCTAAAGTTGCCCCCTTAAAATACCATTAACTAACTGCTATCATGAACCACACTGTACATGATCACCACCAGTAATTACTTCCACCCTCACCACCACTATCATCACCATCACCACCCTTCCCACAACCATTATCATCACCACCACCACCTCACCACCATCACTTCCACCACTATCACCATCACCACAACAACCACCCTTCCCACCACCATTATCATCACCACCACCCTCACCACCACCATCTTCCACCACTATCATCACCATCACCACAACAACCACCCTTCCCACCACCATTATCATCACCACCACCCTCACCACCCACCACTATCATCACCATCACCACAACAACCACCCTTCCCACCACCATTATCATCACCCTCACCACCAACACCACCCCTTCCTCACTCTGTCATGCATCCAATGAGAGAAATTAAATTTACATCCTGAAGTAAAATGGATGCAAATTTTCCTCCCTCCCACATTAGCAGTTTAGGAGGAACAAGGATGGTCAGAGAGAGAGAGAGAGAGAGAGACCTCCCAGGCACCAATATCTAACCAATGGCTCCTCGGTGCTGCCTCTCTGACTTGACTTTCCCCAATTGGATGTTTACAAATGAAAGACCTTCTCCTCCTCCTCCTCCTCCCCTCACGGATCCTTCACCCCCTCACGTCTCTCTCTCTCTCTCTCTCTCTCTCTCTCTCTCTCGTAAAAATAAAACTACCTCTTTTTCTCTCTCACTGGTAAAAACTAACACCATCTCAACATCACATTACCAGATAGTGAAGTAAAGTGGAAAAAAAACTCAATGATGTAATTTCAGATGTGGAGAAATTGACCTTGAAATGAAAGTTACTGTGGGAGTAAAACTTTGTCTCTTCTTTTACTTCTATTTTCACTTTCAATAATTATAGATAAGATGAATTATTATTGTTTTTTTTTTTTAAAGTTTCCTTAAAAAATTATAGGTAATTTTAAGTATCTATTTAAGGTGTTGTCAAATTGATTCTATCTGTGTGTGTATCTATTATCTATCCATCTATCCATCTATCTATCTCTACGGTCTATCACTGTCTGTGTGTGTGTGTGTGTGTGTGTGTGTGTTTGACCTCGACCATTCACCGATCGCCATGCAAATCAATAAGTTACGAGGGACCTGACACGAGTTTGAAGACGATAGCTCGGTGAGTTTAACACACACACACACACACCTACACACACACACACACACACACAAACACACACCTGTGATCATTCACCCCGTCATCATCGTCTCACCAACACACCTGTGCTGACAACATTTTAACAACATTTTAACATCTCCTTAACAACGCCTTAATTAATATCAATAAAAATTTTACACTGAAGGTTCTAAAATGAAGACGAACATAATTTGAGAACACCTGTGAACAATGACCATAATGACCATATTGTGAACGCCCCCTGAACATTTATGAACACTATAAACACAAATTAACACATGTAAACACCAATGAAAACCATGTGAACGCTCTGAAAACACTTATGAACACCAGGTGAACGCTCTGTGAACACTTATGAACACCAGGTGAACGCTCTGTGAACACTTATGAACACCAGGTGAACGCTCTGAAAACACTTATGAACACCAGGTGAACGCTCTGTGAACACTTATGAACACCAGGTGAACGCTCTGAGAACACTTATGAATAACTCATTAATAATTCACATGTGTGGCGAGGAGGGGGGGGGGCAGAGGTTAGCAGGTGTTCGCCTCTCCTCACCATCACATAACTACAGGTGTTTGAGTGATGTGTGACTCACCTGTTGAGAGAGAGAGAGAGAGAGAGAGAGAGAGAGAGAGAGAGAGCGAGAGAGAGAGAGAGAGAGAGAGAGACTGCCCCGTAGAGGACACCATAACCTTGACCTATAATGCTGACCTCTAACCTGGAGATGTTGTTCCTATTATTATCTATAACTTTCATTCTTCTTACCGTCAATAACTGTTCACCTCCACCTGCCATTAACTTGTTTTAATTACTATTATTAATTAACTGTTAATTGTTCACCTCAGCCTGCTACAGTCACCTCTCTCTCTCTCTCTCTCTCTCTCTCTATTGATTCTTTAACATAATAGTCTTTCTCTGTCACAACGAAGGTATTAAATGTTTCACTAATTATCAATCTCTCATTAACAGGTGATGTATAATAATAATAATAATAATAATAATAATAATAATAATAATAATAATAATAATAATAATAAACGGTTTACTGAAAGAGCACGGCAGCCGGATATGTGCATGTGTGTGTGTGTGTGTGTGTGTGTGTGTGTGTGTGTGTGTGTGTGTGTGTCAAGAGATAATCAACACGACAATTCGTCAGGTAATCCTCCAGGTAATCCCATCTTGTTACTGCTCCCGAGATCCAGACAGGTAATCTAACTCTCATTAAACACTCCCTCACAGGTAACTCTCTCTCATTGACATCTACTCCCAGGTAATTTTATTCTCGTTAAACATTCACACAGGTAATCTCACTCTTATTAAACATTCATTAACGTTCCCAGAGTTACAGCTTAACATCTGGTAAACATTCTGAGTTGTGGTTGGAATAATGGGATATACTGCTGGTCTCCTTCCACGCCCTCCTCGTCATTCTACACGCCTTCCTCGTCATTCTACACGCGGTCATCGTCATTCTACACGCCCTCCTTGTCATTATACACGCTGTCATCGTCATTCTACACGCCCTCCTCGTCATTCAATACGCCGTCATCTTCATTCTACACGCCCTTCTCGTCATTCTACACGCCGTCATCTTCATTCTACACGCCCTTCTCGTCATTCTACACGCCGTCATCGTCATTCTACACGCCCTCCTCGTCATTCTACACGCCCTCCTCGTCATTATACACGCTGTTATCGTCATTCTACACACCCTTCTCGTCATTCAATATAGCTCCTTCAAGACGTTCTCTCGAGTGATCCTTGAGGGAATGATGTTCAATAATAACAACAACATTCACTACAACAAAACATTCACTGGAACATCCTCGACATTCACTACAATAACATCATTCACTGCAATAAAACATTCACTGCAACATCGATTATATTCAAGGGAACATCCACAACATTCACTACAACATCAACAACATTCACTACAACATTCACACGGACGATACTTCATCAACATTCACTACAACAATCAACAACATGCACACGGACGATACTCCATCACCCTCAACATTCACTGCAACATTCCTCAACATTCACACGGACGATACTCCTCCTAGCCACCATTAAGTAAAGATACCAGGGGGTGAAAATATTGCACCATTAAGTATCCCTGAGGTGCTCCTTAAGGGTCAATATTGCACCATTAACAAGGTCGACGAGTGACCCTTGACACACACACTCGAGGTCCTACTTCACGAGGTGCTGAGGTCACGTCCATCATAATTCTATTCCTTCTCTTTCGCTTCCTCTTCGTCTTTCACTTCTTCTTCTATCTTGTCAATTTCTCTTCTTCTTCCTCCTCCTCTTTCTTCTCCCCTCTCTTCTTCCCTCTCCTCCTTCACCATCTCTTCTTATTCTCCTCCTCTTTCTTCTCCCCTCTCTTCTTCCCTCTCCTCCTTCACCATCTCTTCTTATTCTCCTCCTCTTTCTTCTCCCCTCTCTTCTTCCCTCTCCTCCTTCACCATCTCTTCTTATTCTTCTTCTTCCTCCTCTTTTCCTCCTCCACTGATCAATAACCTCACTTGGGTCCGATTCTCAAGACATCTGCGGGTTTTTCCCATCTAATTGGCACAAAGATAGCGTCTATACTGAGCCCAGACTCTACACACACACACACACACACACACACACACACACACACACACACACACACACACACTTACAAAAACACCATCTGATTGTTTTGAGTCCCATTGTTAGGTATTAAAAAAAAACACAGGTAATTAGAAACACCTTGGTAATGACTTAAAGATGGCGTCAAAAGTACTCTGAGACTATATTAATTCTCAGAGATATTTTGGGATAGAGTTCTTCAAGGTTCGTGTGTTAGGGAAGGGGGTAGTTTAGGAGAAAGGGGGTAGTTTAGGGAAAGGGGGTAGTTTAGGGGAAAGGGGTAGTTTAGGGAAGGGGGGTAGTCTAGGGAATATTTTATGGTCTGGGGGGACAATAATTTCCCTAGTCACTTCAATTCGTACCCTAATCCAATAAGGACTCTGTTGATATATATATATATACAATCTACTGCCATGCTCGAGGGCTTGTTTACTTGTTTAGACTAGATACAGCGCCTTTGTGGTGTGTTAAAAGATATATATTTTTGCTTACGAGGTGACTGTAAATTAACATCAACACACACCCCTCCCTCCCCCCACACACACCCACAAGACTCTCTCTCTCTCTCTCTCTCTCTCTCTCTCTCTCTCTCTCTCTCTCTCTCTCGGATATGTGATTACGAGAGAATGTATAAAAAAAAATTATAAAAATAAAATAATAATCAATGTGCTGGGTTGTGGTGATGGATGGGTCAGGTTGGATTATAGTCAACACTGACAGCTTGCAGGAGACAGCAGCCCAGAGCAGAGACAGATGGTCAGTTCTTCACGCACCTCACGTCCTCCTGTCATCACGCACCTCAAGCACTCAACTACCTGACGCGGAATTAACCATCTGCAAGTCTATTTTTTTCCCCTTGATATACGAATGTGTGTGTGTGTGTGTGTGTGTGTGTGTGTGTGTCAAGGCGAGGTAAGGATGACGCACACATAGACATACAAACACAGTATTTTCACCAACAGCAACAGGCGTCTAATTTGACAGATAAAACAAGTGTGTGGGCCGCCGGTAGTTCACATTGTCCCCGGTAGAGAGAGAGAGAGAGAGAGTGTTTCATTTATATGGTAATAAGATAACGTTATGAAGTTGACCCTATCTAGTTATCTAAATATATCTGTGACCTATACATTCCTGCAGTCAAGAGTCGCTGTAAATGTGTCGTGTTTATTTAGTGAGTAACAGCCTCTTGGTGTCTTTTTCGGGGAAACTTCAATTAGTAAAAACATTGATATACAGAGACAAGGAGCAAGTATTGTTTTTCCAGAAGGTTCACACGTTATATATATTGTATCCCTTTAACTTGTGATGCAAGGAGGACTCTTCACTGGCTAACTCCGGTTCATAGATGGCGTTCATAAAAGTAGAGGTTGGCGGTTTTTTTTTTTTACGAGGATTAGCCCACGCGGGCACAGGTCACTAACCTACATCGAGGCCTGGGGGGGGGCGAAATAATAATAATAATAATAATAATAATAATAATAATAATAATAATAATAATAATAATAATAATAATAATAATAAAAATAAAAAAAATAAAAAAAATAATAATAATTTATAGTAAATAAAATTTATAATAATACAAAGAAATTCAAATATGAAAAAGACACAAGTGAGAAACAATATATGTAAGTTGTGTTGTCAAAATAAGAGAAACAATTGAGACCCTGCAATTGTGTGTAAATGAGGCAGAATGTCAGATCAGCAACCTGGGACTTGGTCACAATTTACGTGATGCCATATAGCAGCAGCGTCTACCATTAGACAATACATTATGCTTCCAATATCTTCCCAGGCGGTAGTTCCTCCCTGTTTGGTAGCTCCCTACTACAGAACCTTCCCTCAACAGGAGTTAAGTGGTTAAATTAAAGATACGAATCTTGACAAATCTGAACCAAATGTTAATCTAAAATAACAACAAAAGGTAAACTGAACATACACAAATAACTAACAACATCTGGGAATAAATATAATATACGTGTGGTTGAGAATCAGATACTTATATAAACTATTCAATAACAAGAAATGGACGATTCACCCCCCCCCCCTACTGTACCCAACCACTGTATCTAATAATAAAACAGTACAGTCGGCTGCACTTATAACTGGTACAGTGGCTGACGAGTCTTGTGAGTTGTGGCAACACTGTGGAATTCTAATCTATAACGTCCTTAAACTGGCTACTTTTACACGGTTCCTTGGGGGCCATTCCGGGAGTTATACACTACAAGGTAAACAAACACAGAGCTGCCACATCTCACAAAACACCCTAGCCATTGTACCAGGAATAAGTGCAGGCGAAATGTATTCCCCCTTACCTGTATTACACCTTAATGTAATAACCTAGACGAGATGGTGGATGTGTGACCTGAGTTTGGCCATCTGGGTAATGTACTCCAGCTACGCCAAAGGAGAGACACGCGAACCTATCTATTTCCATTAGCAAAATCGCAAAATCTCTCTCTCGGGAAATGAAATACACCCAGCCGAACCACCGAGAGGCAGAGAGTGATACTGTGTGGAGAGATTTTATTAACTTCTCTCTCTAAAAAAGAAAGAAAATGAGATAATCTTTTAGAATTTACTTGTGTCTCTGTTTTGAGGATGACAGTTATTGGCCCCTCGTGTTTATTTATGTCTGTTGGAGAGGGAATTAGTGTAGTTCCCCCCTGCAATATTGACGTGGATGTGAAAGAAAATGAGTTGTGTTGTTATTACCTTGTCTGAGTGTGAAGGGGAGGAGGGGTGTGAAGTGGAGAGGGGTGTGAAGTGGAGAGGGGTGTGAAGGGGTGTGAAGGGAAGAGGGGTGTGAAGGGAAGAGGGTGTGTGTGAAGTGGAGAGTGTGAAGTGGAGGGGGGTGTGAAGTGTGGAGAGGGGTGTGAAGGGGGTGTGAAGGGAGAGGGGTGTGAAGTGGAGGGGTGTGAAGGAAAGGAAGGGGTGTGAAGGGGGGTGTGAAGGGTGGTGGAGAGGGGTGTGAAGGGGGTGTGAGGGAAGAGGGGGTGTGAGGGGGTGTGAAGGGGGTGTGAAGGGGAGGGTATGAAGGGGGAGGGGTGTGAAGTGGAGAGAGGGGTGTGAAGGGAGGAGGTGAAGGGAAGAGCAGCGCTCAGGAATAAAACAAATTAATAAATAAAATAAAATTTACTTGATAAGATTTTTTTCTCGTTCTGGTTTCTATTTGATTGACACACACACACACACACACACACACACACACACACACACACACACACACACAGTAAATGGGTGTAGGTGGGTGTAAGACAGGTCCAGTGAATGTAGATGGGTGTTGTTGATTCCATGTGGGTGTAGGTGGGCAGTGTGGGCAGTGTGGGTGTAGGTGGGTCGTGTAGGTGGGTCCGTGTGTGGG
>NW_024721079.1:9129791-9279791 GCF_018991925.1 Homarus americanus | reverse complement strand
GATGAATATATAGGGATTAATTATTCACAGGTGCACATGGACTTTTTGATCACCTTCTATTAAGTTTAAGAAACACGAGGGAGGTCAACCAATATATATATATTTCTTCCTAGTTTCGCGTGTATAGTGCCAAGGCCAACACACGCAAGCTTGTCTGAGGTCACTGGCACACTTATAGGTCACCTGGTTCCCCTCCCTCCATACCATTAGAGAAGGTCAGGTTAACGAGGAGAAATTTATACGAAAGACTTAATTAATATGTAAATTAGGGCAAGGAGAGCGGTACATTATTACGATCGATGTAAAGTTTTAAAATTCCGGCCATTAGCGGTGACCTTGACCTTGTTCTTGATTCTTTGACACCGTTACCGTAGTGGAGTTGTGTACTGGGTCAAGTGATGGTTATTGGGTCAAGTGATGGTTATTGGGTCAAGTGATGGTTTATACACGAGTGTTTGGTGGATGATATTGGTGTTAAGGTTCAGTCTAGACCGATACAAGAGTGATATTCCAGACAGACAGACAGACAGACAGAGATGATAAAGATTAACACACACACACACACACACACACACACACACACACACACACACAGAGAGCTCGATCCTGAAGCTGAATCTTACAAAGCTTATTTATCAAGGCCTCTAAATATGCAGTCACAAACACGCAGCTTACTACCACCACCACACGAGGACAAACACAGCTTACTACCACCACCACACGAGGACAAACACAACTCACTACCACCACCACGAGGACAAACACAGCTTACTACCACCCACCACACGAGGACAAACACGGCTTACTACCACCACCACACGAGGACAAACACGCAGCTTACTACCACCACCACACGGGGACAAACACAGCTTACTACCACCACCACACGAGGACAAACACAGCGGAAGCAGGAACCCGTGTGTGTGATGTGTGGTTCCCGAGGCTCCACCACAGCTCATGGAGGGACTTCCCTTCTTAATGGTGTATGCGGACTAGTGCCGCATATCCACCTCAGTGCCACTATCCATCCATTTAAGTGCCACATATCCACCTCAGTGCCACTATCCATCCCTTTATGTGCCATATATCCACCTCAGTGCCACTATACATCCATTTAAGTGCCACATATCCACCTCAGTGCCACTATCCATCCATTTAAGTGCCACATATCCACCTCAGTGCCACTATCCATCTCTTTAAGTGCCACATATCCACCTCAGTGTCACTATCCATCCATTTAAGTGCCACATATCCACCTCAGTGCCACTATCCATCCATTTAAGTGCCACATATCCACCTCAGTGTCACTATCCATCCATTTAAGTGCCACATATCCACCTCAGTGCCACTATCCATCCCTTTAAGTGCCACATATCCACCTCAGTGCCACTATCCATCCATTTAAGTGCCACATATCCTCAGTGATACTATTCATGTACTTAAGTGCCGCCACATATCCACCCCTATGTCATCTCTCATCGCCATCACTCTCCCTCCCTCCACCTTCATTCCTTCCCTTACCTTCTACAGTGTTGTTATTCTCCTTCCTCTCTACCACATCTCCTTCCCACTTCTCACCCCTTCCTTTCCTTCCTCCTATTCGTCTCCCTCCCTCCCTCCCTCCCTTCTTGCTCTCCATTCCCTCTTTAGTCCTCACCCTCCCCCCTCGCTTCCCCCATCAACCCCCCTTCACCACCCCTCCCCTCACCATCCTTCCCCTCTCTCACCCAGCCCCCCTTCCCTCCACCACCCCCTCCACCACTACAAACAAACACAAGCTTGTTATTTACGTACAACAGCCTCGTTAGACCTCATTTACATATGATCGCTTCACATATGTGGACCACTCATGACGCACCTGCTGTCCTCCATAACATCCTCTCTGACGTCACAGGAAGGAGGGAGGAGGAGGGAGGGAAGGAAAGAGGAGGAGGGTGAGGAAGGAGAGGAGGAGGGAAGACGGAAGGAAAGAAGGAGAAGTAGGTGGAAGAAAACAGGAAGAGAAGGAGAGAGAGGAGGGGAGAGAGAGAGAGAGAGAGAGTATCTATTAGTCAACAACATCGTCACTTTACTTCCGGTCGCTGCATCTTCTTCTCTCTCTTCCTCTTGTACTTGACCTTCCCTCCTTCATTCTCTACCCTTCCTTTCTCACTTTCTTCCGCCTTCCTCCTCTGTCCTCTTTTCTCCCAATCTCCCTCTTCCTACTCTCTCTCTCTCTCTCTCTCTCTCTCTCTCTCTCTCTCTCTCTCTCTCTCTCTCTCTCTCTCTCTCTCTCTCTCTCTCCCTTCCTTCTCTCTTCCTCCTCCTCCTCCCCCCCTCTCTCTCTCTCCCCTATCTCTTCCTCATCCCTATCTCTTCCTCATCCCTTCTCTTCTTATCCTCCCCCCTCTCTCCTTCCTCCTCCTTTTCCCCTCTCTTCTTTATCCCCACCTCTTCCTTTTCTCTCTCTCCTTCCTCCTCCTCTTCCTTTTCTCTCTCATCCTCCATCCTCCCCTCACCGCTCCCACAACAAAAATACCGCGTCCACCTCATCATGACCCTCTGCCCTCACCATCACCTTGACCTCAAACTCTTGTAGTTTGTCTCACCGTCCTGGCACAGGTGCAAAGATTTCCCCTCTCCTCTCCCCTAAACCTCCTCCCCTCCCCTCTCCACTCCTCCCTCGTGACAACAATCTTTCGTGGCATCTTCACCCCTTTTTGACTCCCAACCTTTGTGGCACCTCGACTCTCTTGACACCGTACCCTTGGCCTTCCTCCCGTGTTGGCACTTCCTGCTGCTGCCTATTTCCCGTGACACCCCACCCCTCACCCCCCATGGCATCCACCCCTCACCCCCATGGCACCCTACCCCTCACCTCCATGGCACTCACCCCTCCTCATGGCATCCACCCCTCACCTCCATGGCACTCACCCCTCACCCCCCATGGCATCCACCCCTCACCCCATGGCACCCTACCCCTCACCCCCATGGCACCAACCCCTCACCTCCATGACACTCAACCCTCACCCCCATGGCATCCACCCCTCACCCCCATGGCACCTACCCCTCACCTCCTTGGCACCCACCCCTCACCTCCATGGCACTCAGCCCTCACCCCCCATGGCACCCACCCTCACCTCCATGGCACCCACCCCTCACCCCCCATGGCATCCACCCCTCACCTCCATGGCACCACCCCCTCCCACCCCCCATGGCACCCACCCCTCACCTCCATTGCACCTCCCCTCACCTCCATGGCACTCACCCCTCACCCCCATGGCACCCACCCCTCACCCCTCCAGGGCACCCACCCCTCACCTCCATGGCACCCACCCCTCACCTCCATGGCCTCACCCCTCATCCCATGGCACCTACCCCTCCCTCCATGGCACCCACCCCTCACCCCCCATGGCACCAACCCCTCACCTCCATGGCACTCACCCCTCCACCCCCATGGCACCCACCCCTCACCCCCATGGCACCCACCCCTCACCCCCCATGGCATCCACCCTCACCCCCATGGCACCTACCCTCCTCCATGGCCACCCACCCTCACCCCCATGGCACCCACCCCTCACCTCCATGGCACCTACCCCTCACCTCCATGGCACCCAGAATGACTAAGGTCACGTCCAACATCATCAGGTGGCACTGAGGGTGACATTAAAAGCTGTGTTGTTGACGTTAAACTTGGCACGGCACTGCTAGCCTGGCACCCGCTCCTCTTCCTCCTCATCTCCACTAATCTGCTCTCATCCCTCCTCCTCCCCTCATCTCATCCTGCCTCCCCCTACCCCCACCCCCTTCAGGTCTGCCTAGTGTTGTTACCCTCCCCACCCCTCTCCCCTCCCCTCAACCCCGTCTTCCCCTCAATGAACAGACACTTGCACAGATAAATAACTACAATAATAATAATAATAATAATAATAATAATAATAATAATAATAATAATAATAATAATAATACAACAACAACAAATAAATTAACAATCATATAATATAATATTTTTCCCAACTTGGAGCAAAATCTCTTCATAACCAAACAGAGAAGAAAAAAAAAATATTCATGCAAGCCTCAATTTCATTCCCAGGGCTCACGGGTGCACTTACAAACAGTAGCTGTGAGTGGCTCTTAACACCCCACTTATGTGCCTGTAATAACCACTAATTATCTCTCAAGCACTTACTTGTGCATAAAAGGTTGAGTCTTGTTTAGTAGTTCTTATTTCATACATTTTATTTCATATACTGTATATATATTTATGTTTATATATATACAGTATATTTATGTTAATGTATATATACATTTTTGCTAATATATTTACAGTATATATATTTGTGTTTATATATACGTAGACACACTTGAAACGTAATAATGAAGATATATAGATACAGAGGTAGACAGGTAATTGAGAGGTAGACACAAAAATGTCTACAGGTGTTTGAGTTACCTGGACAGTAAATTGACAGGATGATACAACTAGATGTGGAGTGTTGTAGACGGGGAGATCTTTACTGACGGGTAACTGTAGGAGCATCCTGGCTACCATCATCCATGAACAACTACGCTGGACTGGCCATGTTACCCACATGGACGACAGTAGACTGCCAAAGCAGCTACTTTACAGTCACCTAACGAATAGTAAACGTAACGCCGGCGGGCAATTGAAAAGGTATAAGGATAGTCTTACGACAAACCTGAAAAGGTGCCAAATCGACCCCCTCACCTGGGAGACGATTACTCCACACCGTAACGCTTAGAGGGGCACCACACAAGGTGTCAATACTTTAGAGTTAGCCCGACTGCATAACGAGGCAGACAAGCGCCAGCAAAACGATGCCGCCGCCGCTCAAGATGATGTAGCCCCCCACATGTGCAACTTCTGTGATCGACCCTGCCGGTCCCGTATCAGCCTCTTTAGTCACCACAAAACTCACCAATGAAGGTGACATCCTTAATAACTCATATCATTGTATCACAGCTGGATGATCGTCATACTCGATTCTGAGTGACAACAAAGTAGTAGTGTGTCGGGTGACGCACTCCGCTATCTTCTTTAACATCACATCACCTCTTCTGTATTGACTTGGCGCTGTTGTTTACTGCCTAGTGCTCTCCTTGGCGGTGGTTTACGATGGGGGTGATTGTTTAGTGGGGTGGGGAGGAGGGAAGGGTGGGGAGAGGATAGAGAGGGAGAAGGGGAGGTGGAGAAGGTAGGGAGGAAGGAGGTAGAATAAGGATAGGGAAGGGAGGTGAAGGAGATGAGAAAACGAAGTGGTGGGAGGTGGGGAGGGAAGAAGAGGGACGTGGGATAAGGATACGGAAGGGATGGATGGAGAAAGGAAGAGGAAGGTGGGGGTGGGGTAAGGGGAGAGAGAGAGAGAGAGAGAGAGAGAGAGAGAGATTTAAAAACAACACTAGCACAACCTCAACCTATAACACATGCAAATTACAACTCTGTATACGAAGTTAAAAACACGTAACATTAAGCACGTGACAGCCCCATCTTTCAGCACGTGACAGCCCCATCTTTCAGCACGTGACAGCCCCATCTTTCAGCACGTGACAGCCCCATCTTTCAGCACGTGACAGCCCCCTTTCAGCACGTGACAGCCCCATCTTTCAGCAAGGACAGCCCCATACTTCAGCTGTCATCCCATTACGTCAACCCCCCTCCCTTGAAGTGAAGTGCCAAGTACCTAAACAAAGCTCTTGGCATGCCTTCCCCCGTCACCTCCCCCTGGCATCGTACTCACAGTGGATAAAGTCGTCGTACTCAAGGTGTTAGTGTACACGCGGGGTTAAAGTTATTGTACTCAAACCTAGTTAAAGTTATCGTACTCAATTAATCATTGGACTCAAGAGGTTAAAGTCATCGTACTCAAATGTGTTAAAGTCTTCGCACTCAAGATGGCTAAAGTCATCGCACTCAAGATACCTAAAGTCGTCGCACTCAAGATGGCTAAAGTCATCGCACTCAAGATACGTAAAGTCGTCGCACTCAAGATGGCGAAAGTCGTCGACGCACTCAAGATGTCTAAAGTCGTTGTCGCACTCAAGATGGTTAACGTCGTCGACGCACTCAAGATGTCTAAAGTCGTCGTCGCACTCAAGATGGTTAAAAACGTAGCACTCAAATGGTTAAAAAAAAAGAAAAAAAAAGAAAAAAAAAACATCCTCAAACGCACAAAACACTGAGAAAATGCTTCACCCGTCACCGTCCCGAAAAAGTATTTTTTTTTAATAAGGTCTTATGTTCCGAGACAAGGGTCAATAAAGGCCCATCTGCGGTGGACTCAACAGCTGAGGTCATTCTCTTCTCGCTGTGGTATTGAGTTTCCTGTTGCGTCTCAGGTCATGCCCTCTTGCGAACCCTGAACACACACACACACACATAACAGCGTCTTGGGTGAGTCTTTTGTCCCCAAGGATTTTTTTTTCATCTGTAACCTTGTAGTGGAAAAGACAGGTTATGAATGTACATGTGGGACCATAATCATGTGAAGATTACCCCCCCCGCCCACTCTGTCTATCCAGCTGATTTCACTTGATAGTTAAATACTCTAACTTTACCTTGGGGGTGTTAGGTTATAATTAGTTTATGTTAGGTTAGGTTAGGTTAGGTTAGGTTAGGTTAGGTTAGGTTAGGTTAGGTGAATACTTGTACTACACAACATACAATATCTGTACAGTACAGTACTACCACCCACATAATTACACCACTTGTACTACGTAATTTCAATCACTGGCATTACAAACATGACTTGGCCCACAGGATACAGCTATACCTGCCTAAATGATAGTAATTAAGACACTCGCACCTGTCACACCTCATCCTCCAACGCATTTAACCCTTCCCCCGTATGTATGAAATTGGATGAATATTTACATACACTACATATGCATGATCGTGACTGAACAACACGTGCATTATTCAGCAGAGCAGACTAGTACAGATATTAATATGTAATGAAGAGTATGTGGGTTTGTGCCTAACCCTTCCACACACCTGTCGCACTTTAGATGTAAACACCTTCCCATATCTTAGGTCATAGCAGGTGTATAACAAACAGGTGTATAACAGCAGATGTATAATAAGCATGTGTATAACAATCAGGCTTACTATAACAGAAGAATAATTATGATGGTTAACCCCTTGAGTACCAAATTGAAAAGGTTAAGACAATGTATTACTGGGGTTTAGTCGTCGTACTCAGTGGGTTAACGCGGGCAATCATTCAGGTGGCGTCTTAACCCTTAAAAGAGCAGCACTGCATTTAGTTATTTTATTCTGGCCAGCACCTGTACCTGTGCTTGTATCTTAAAATACCACAGGAGAACAAAAAAGCTGTCTTCTCCGATTGGATGATGATGAAGATAATGAGAGCACAACAACATGGTGGTCCAGCTCTCACTCACCAGGACCCAGCCACCCAAGACGCTCTCCCTGTCCTGCCTCAAGCATTACTCTCGCGGCCACTGCTTGCTCCAGGCCAGCTGATGTCCCTTGGTATGTGGTGTTCCTGACCTGACCTGACATTATTTAATCTCATCTACTTCTGATGACTACCGACCTTAGAGGATGACCCGACCTTTGAGGATGACCTGACCATCGAGGATTAGCCTATCGAAGGAGGACCTTGATCGTTCATTCATTCATTATCCCATAACGACAGTACAGTAGAAGCTTATTGTCATTCTCTCCCATGCTGGTTAGGTTAGGTTAGGTTAGCTTGAGTGAAGTTCCTGTTGGGATTAAACTCGACCTCTTCCTTGTGTCAGCCTCGGCAGTTTTAATATTTCAAGCGCTCACTGGGGGACGGCCGTGTGCTGGGTGTGGCGGCGTATATTGAGTCTGTTGCCTGTGTGTGTGTGTGTGTGTGTGTGTGTCTGTCTGTCTGTGTGTGTGGCTGTCTGTCTGTGTCTGTCTGTGTCTGTCTGTGTGTCTGTGTGTCTGTGTCTGTCTGTATGTCTGTGTGTCTGTGTCTGTCTGTATGTGTGTCTGTGTGTGTGTGTGTGTGTGTGTGTGTGTGTGTGTGTGTCTGTCTGTCTGTCTGTCTGTCTGTCTGTCTGTCTGTGTGTGTGGCTGTCTGTATGTCTGTGTGTGTGGCTGTCTGTGTGTCTGTCTGTGTGTCTGTGTCTGTCTCTGTCTCTGTGTGTGTGTGTGTGTGTGTGTGTGTGCCAAATTCTTGTTTATAAGTAGACGATTAGAAATATTTATGTTTGTAATATTAATCCCCGTCTCTATTTCTCTACGTAACTATATAAATGTTTAAGTAAATATCTATATATATGTAATTATACAGCAGAAGGTCTTAGGTTTAACTCACACACGGAAGCGACTATATTAGGTTCATATATTACTTGCCAGGTACGTTATATATGTACGATATATTGACCATAATCACCTCTACTGCTGTGGTCTCGAGGTCACAAGGTCAAGACGTCGGGGTCACATCCGGCTTGAGTTGGCACCTCGCTGTTATTATTATTGTTATTATTGTTATTATTATTACGGACAGGTACAGGTAGAGTATAAACGATGGTAGTGATGCTGGTGGTTGGGTACACACAACGACCTGCCTCAACCACCATTACCACCATCCTTACCGCCCCTATCACAACCACCCCCTTCTACTACCACCATCAATATCGCTAATTACCTTCTTTACCACCACCACCACCACCACTACCACCACCACCACCTCCACCACTACCAACACCTCCACCTCCTCTTCCCTCCCCGCACCACCACCACCCCTTCTCTCCCATCACCACCACCCCCCCCACCAGCACCATCGCTACCAGCACTTCTCATTCCCCCACCAGATACAGTTTGTTGATGTTCTTGTAACAGCCCAGTCTCCTGTAACAGTCAGCCCCCAGTCTCTTGTAACAGTCAGCCCCAGTCTCTTGTAACAGTCCCAGCCCCAATGATCAGCTCTGTAATGGTGTAAGGAGGTAAGTGGTGAAACAGACGAACAGACAGACAGACAGACAGACAGACAGACAGACAGTGGGTGGTGATGGAAGAGGCGGAGGAAGGAGGAGGAGGGAGAAAGGAGGGAAGAGGATAGAGGAGGAAGAGGAGATAAAGAAGAGGAAGACAAAAGTAGAGATGAACCCAAGGGAGTAGGAAGAGGAGGAGGAAAGAGGTGAAGAAGAAGGAGGAGAAGGAGAGGGAGCTTTTAATTCATCAGGGAGATTCAAGTCTAATATCACAATGGGTCTGTACTCAGTCTCGACTCTTGCTCTCTACCACCATCCCAAGCACCCTCCTCCCCAAGCACCCCTCTCCCCATCCTGCATCTAAGCACCCTCTGGCCCACCCACACTCCCCTACCACCATCCCCAAGCACCCTCCCCAAGCACCACATCCCCAAGCACCCTCCTCTAGCACCCCTCTCCCCCACCACCATCCCCAACACCCCTCTCCCCTACCACCATCCCCCCAAGCACCCCTCTCCCTCCCACCACCACCATCCCTAAGGACCCTCCTCCCTACAACCCCAAGCACCCTTCTCCCCTATCACCATCCCCAAGCACCCCTCTCTACCATCCCCAAAGCACCCCTCTCCCCACCACCACATCCCCTAAGGACCCTCCTCCCCTACCACCAACCCCAAGCACCCTCTCCCCTATCACACCATCCCCAAGCACCCTCCTCCCCAGCTTCCCACCTCCCCCACCACCATCCCTAGCACCCTCCTCCCCTACCACCATCCCCAGCACCCCTCCCCCTACCACCATCCCCAAGCACCCCTCTCCCCTACCACCATCCCCAAGCACCCCTCTCCCCTACCACCATCCCCAAGCACCCTCCCCTGCCCTCACCTTCCCTACCACCGACCCCTGTCAACTCGTAATGCTTCCTGAGTGAACAATAAGTCAAAAACTCGAGGCCAGACGAAGACGACAGATAAACAAACAAGAATCACAAAATCAATAACAAAAACACAAATAACAATTATTATGGAAGCTGTTATTGTCATTGTCGTTATTTATGCGAAGATGAAGAGAGGAAGTAGAGTAATTTAGTGTTATTATGAGGAAGTAAGAGAGACAGGGAAGAATATATTGGGAGTCGGGAAGCTTATCAGTGCTCACTACCGGCCGACGCTGATCAATGAGAGGAGGAGGAGGAGGAAGAAGAGGGGGAGGAGGGGGAGGAGAAGAACAAGCTGTGGTTCTAATACACACTACTACACTACAAACTGCCCAAGTCCAAAGACAAAGAAAAAAATTAACCTAAACATTAATAAAGAAACTTGAAAGCCTATTCATGTAATCTAAGAATATAATAAACATGCCAATAAAAAAAAATTAGAAGAGAGAGATAGGTGGTGATGGGGGCGAGTGGTGGAGTGGTGATGATGGGGTAGTGGTGGTGGTGGTGATGGGGGAGGATGGTGGGAGGATGGGGGAGGATGGTGGGACGATGGTGGTGGTGGGAGGAGGGTGCTGGTGTTAGTGGGAGGATGGTAGCGGTGTTGGGAGTGGTGTTGGTGGGAGTGGTGTTGGTGGGAGGGGCGTCTGTGGGAGGAGGGGAGGTGAGACACCAGCCAGTCCCTAACTGAGGCAGGAGGAGAAGCAGCAGCCAGCCACACAGCCCCTCTCCTGCCTTCTTGCCACACTGGGTCAATACCACCCCACCCCCGCCCCGCCACACCTACAACGCTCTTCCCGTTTCCTATACAGTACCACCATACTCCGTCAACCGCGGGGGGAGGGGGGAGGGGACGGTGGGGGGGGCGGGGGTAAGGTTCCGGGTGGAGTTCTTCCTCGTTTACCTTCCCACCGGTATTCGAACGGGTAGGCCATGGCCCACGACTACCGGACGTTTGGGCCACGAGCTGCATACAGTATTGACGTTTGGGCCAGGGACCAAAAACTTCCTGAATGAAAATTATAATTCCTTTACTATCCCTGAGAATCGTTAGGTTAGGTTAGGTTAGGTTAGGTTAGGTTAGGTTAGAGGCTGTAAGTTTATATTACTTTGACCCATGGCCCTAACGTCCTGCATTCCATTCCACCATACTTTCTTGAGAGGCGCCACAGAGGGAGGAGGATGAGGCTACACAAACCTCGAGTCCTACCACAACAGCAGGAGGCAGATATACGGGTCTTTTTTATCCCCAAAACTCTTATCATATAAAGCCGCCACCAGGGGTCTAGGTTCTGTTAGTGGCGAAGCAGGAGGTGGGTCCAGGATATCTAGGTACCATATTTAGGTTCTGTAGGAGGCGCAGTAGGAGGCGGTTCCATGATATTTAGGTACCATATTTAGGCGTATGGTCAGAGAGGGTTCCTGGTGGTGAAGAATGCGGCGGGTCAGGTAGTGATAATTTTCTTCTCCTGGTCCAGGTATATAACTCGGCCCTACCTGGGGTGTGCTGACCCTGTAATGGACGCCGCGTACATTCCAGGTTAGGTAAAATGGGTCTCGGTAAGGTGAGGTAAGGCGAGGTGAGGTGAGGTGAGGTGAGGTGAGGTAAGGTAAGGTAAGGTAGGGGTAGGGGTAGGTAAGGTAAGGTAAGGTAAGGTAAGGTAAGGTAGGGGTAGGTAAGGTAAGGTAAGGTAAGGTAATGTAAGGTAAGGTAGGGGTAGGTAAGGTTTTCACCCAGGACCACTTGATGATTAGGTAACCCAGCTTATTTCACCTTATGTTTAAACTTCCTAACCTTAGCTTAACTTAACCTAACCTATACCTACCCTAATTTAACCTACCTTACCTTACCTTACCCTACCCTAACCTACCCTACCCTAACCTACCGTATCCTACCCCACCATACCCTAACCCCCATAGGCGTCAAATCATCAGGTAAAATAAACTGGGTGTGTCTAATCTTCACGTGATCACCTAATCCCGCCTCCCCTCTCCCCTCTCCCTTCCCTTCCTGGCAAATTACTTGATTCCATCCAATCTTCTTCCTGGTGAGCTGTAAACATTAAACCAATCACTGTGGAGTATTTCGTCAACACTTACTAGGACACACTAATTGGGACACACACACTTATTGGGACACACACTTATTGGAACACACACTTATTGGAACACACACTTATTGGGACACACACTTATTGGGACACACACTTATTGGAACACACACTTATTGGGACACACACTAATTGGGACACACACTAATTGGGACACACACACTCACTTTAGATCCAGTTTACAATCCTCACAATATTAACAAACAAATATCATCGTAATTTAACTTTAGCAATTAATATTTCCTGCAGGTAGATGTTAAATGAGTATTACATGAAGGTGAGTTAATCAGTGGTCAGGACAGGTAATCTGAGAGGGAGAAAAGACCCATATCCTGTGTGAGTTAAGAGGTTGGGAGAAATATTATGCCGAGATGTTGAGGTTGGTTCGTTTACCTCCGTATGCGTGTGTGTGTGGGGGGTGGGGAGGGTGAGGAGGAGGAGGGAGGAGGGGAGGTGAGGGAGGGCAGGGTGAGGGAGGGTGAGGGAAGGAGGGGGTGAGGAAGGAGGGTGAGAAGGAGGGGGTGAGGAGGTGAGGAAGGAGGGTGACGGGAGGTGAGGAAGGAGGGAGGATGAGGGAGGTGAGGAAGGAGGATGAAACTACATTATTGAGGCGGCAGGAGCAACTCACTACTAAACTTCTTCAATTTCCGAATATTCTCTCTCCCTCTCTCTAAAAAACATAACAAAAAACAACTCCTATGCCTAGCTAATAAAGACGTCAGCGAAGAGTAAACACAGCACTCCAGGAACACCAGGCAATATCCCTTCCTTTAAGAGCTACTTGACGCACTTCACCAAACTCTCACGTAAACAAACAAACACAACAACAACAACAACAACATTACTACAGTGGCCACGGCAGGATACCAGCAGTACCAGTGATGAATAAGGTAAGTTACCCCTAGATACCGAATCAAGTTGGTAGGTAACCATACATACATACATAAATACATTATGGTTGCCCCTCGAAATCGAGGATGGCCGGCCCGAGGGCCACCTAGGAGTGAATTTGTTTAAAGTGTAGAAGCTGTCGCCAACACAACAACCACACCCTGAGTTAACGAGCTGCATGACCCACTGTCAAGGAATAGTCCGAGAAGACCGGACAAGTCGCTAACTGCACTGGCTAATCATTACCCCGGAACACGATCCGCAAATCGATTAACATCCTGGTCCCCAATTACTGCTGGGTAGACAGAGGCAAATGGCGTAAAGAAACTTACCCATAGTTTCACCCTGCCCGAGGATCGAACCTGGGTCCACTCGCTTGGGAGACGAGGATGCCGACCATTACACCACAGGGATACATACATACATACATACATACATACATACATACATATTTCATTAGCCCAATAAAGCACGCGGACTTCTACATACAATCAACACCTCAACCGCCATATATATATATATATATATATATATATATATATATATATATATGTATATATACATACATACATACATACATACATACATACATACATACATACATATATACATACATACATACATACATACATACATACATTGGTAAGTCGGGAGGCGTGGGAGCATAATTCATCACCTTATATCTTAGTTAGTGTAATAATAATAATAATTAACGGTTTATTGAAAGAGCTTGGCAGCCAGAAGGCTGAAAATATACAATTACATATTTGGGGAATGGGTTTCGAATTACAAATAATATACAAGTAACATAAATGATACAAATAAGATATATAATAACTAGATGGGGAAAAGCTCAAACTACAGTTCATTTCAACATAGTGACAGTGCAAGGAGTAGTGTTTACTGGGAGTGAATACCTGGATTTATTACAAGTTATTGATAATTTTTACAATGGTTGGGACTGGGCTGTTCTTATAGCGATCAGTTCGTGCACGTATGGGCTGGATGCGGTTGTGGTGTCGAACAGCAATTCTCGGACTAGGGATCTCAGGTGGTAGTAGGAGCCGGTGTCGAGGTGTAGAGCTTCTTACCAAATTTGCAGATGAGGTCGTGGTGATGGTCAGTGAGAGTCGAAAGGGTCAGTGTGTTGAGCGCTTCTTGATATGTGGAGTAGGAAGGGGAGAGAATAATCTTGCATGCCCTCTTTTGCACTTTTTCTAGGTGTTTACGTTGTGTGGCATTTAGGGAGGAAGACCAGGTGGGGGAGGCATAGGTGAGCTTGGGAAGTATGAATGTTGTGTAAACACTGAGGAGCTCGTGTGCAGGAACTCCGAGGGACTTGAGTCGGCGGAGGAGGTGGAGACAAAACTGGAGGATTTGACAACTTCACTGACGTGTGGTTTCCCAATTTAGTTTGTTGTTGTCTATGGTGACGCCGAGGAGCTTCGTGGAGTGTGTTCGGACCTAGAGTAATGGAAGGAGGTGGGACAATGTCGGAGGAGAGGTTGATGTGCATAACCATGGTCTTGGTATGGTTGATGGTGACATACTGTAGTGGTGTGTGTGTGTGTGTGTGTGTGTGTGTGTGTGTGTGTGTGTGTGTGTGTGTGTGAGGAAACAATGGAAGGAAATCATTCTTCTCGTCCAACACTACAATAATGTTACGTAATGACTCTTAATAACAACATCAATTCGTTACTTCACATTTCACTGTTTCCTTACACCACTAATAACGTTACAACAACGTCACCAAATTCGTCACTCCACACGTTACTGTCATGTGGTAACACTATATAAACTATACCATCAGTGTCACCCATACCGTTACGTTAGCCTCGCCGTCACCCCTCAAAAATAATGATTGTAACGTCACGCTGCGTCACCGATCAGGACCAGCCAGTCGTCACGCGTCCCCATTCATCGGTGACGGACCTGTGACGGCAGAGTGACAACCGATATAAAGAAAATCGTTAGTTATGATGAAAATAGTTGTGAAATTTTAAAGCATAATATTACGTCACTGCAAGTTACCTGTTAAACCTTTGGGCTAATTAGCATATGCACAGAATTTCTTTAGGACATAAATTTGATTGTTTTTGTTTTGCTCCGGAATGAAACTCTGAACGGAAGGATAGAGGATAGACCAATATCATCACCATATCACTATCATCCCACTTCACCACCACTACTCCACCATTACCCCTCACCACCCCTAACACAACCACCGTTATATCATCACCATCCCCTACAACCATCACGCCTCACCACCCCTCACCACTATATCCCCACAACCACAATCACCCCTCATCACCCACCATCATTACTACACCTTATCACCCTCACCACCACAACCCTCTTACCACTACCCCTACCACCACACCATCATCACTACCCTACCACCCCCACCCCCCTACACACACACATATCACTAACAACAATTAAAACCATCGCTCACTTCCTCATTCAACTCGCCTTTAAACACATAACAAAAATCAACGACTCGATACAATATTAAATTACTTCTAAATAAAACATGAAACTAAGCTTTAAAAAAAAAACGAATACAAACGAAACTAAAAAATAGAGGATCAAGGTTTTATTTTTCCACGCACAACAAGATCAGCTTAAAATACAGAGTCATACATAAACAAAATTCTGAACATTTTTTTTTTATGACTGAAATTTTTTTTAAAATATTCTACTTCTGTTAAAAAAGAAAAATAAATAAAACCGAAAAAAAATCTCAATGTGTTAATAAAGCTAAAAAAACAGACAGGTAAAACACACAGGTAAAACAATTAAAAACACACAGGTAAAACGCAAGTGTAAACAGGTAAAGAGAACAGGTAAAAAACACAGGTAAGTGAACAGGGATAAAAACACGAGTAAAAAAAAAAACTTGCAAAATACACAGGTAAAAACACACAGATAAAACACACGCACACGCACACACACACACACACACACACACACACACACACATTCACTATATCGTATTTCAAAAGATTAATAAACCTAATATTTACTTAAGCCAGTCTTCATAAGCTGAGAAAAATAAAACAAAATCATAACAAATACTTTATTCACGAAAGAAATCGAACTTGAATGAAAAATTAAAAAAAAGAGCGAAAATGAATCCCACCAAACCAGAAGTGCTTCAGTGTTCAAGAAGAACCAATTATTTCATTGCAAAACTCCGCTTCGTCAGATATTTAACGAGAGAGAGAAAAAGTGTGTATCACCTGTTGTGGGGGTAATTGAACGGGGATATCTAATGAGGTTTTCTGGGCAGGTATTTACGGTCTTCGTCAGGTGAGCGGTGATGTAGGTGGCAAATGAGGATACCAGGGTTGTTTTGTTTAGAAAGAAAGCCATCAGAGGTCTCTACGGTGTGTGACGCTGGGGATTATTATAAGCGACCAAACAACAACGCGATGATGGGACGGTAGGAGAGGGAAAGACGGTGAGACAAACAGCAGAGAGACAAGTAACACCCGTCTCTTACTGTCAAATAAAACAGAAAGAGACAGTGATCATAAAAGGCAGCTTCTCTACTCTCTCACCCTAACACAGAGACGGGAGAAGCAGCCAGACACACACACACACACACACAGTCGGTCACTGTGTATTCTAAGCTGTCATTCTACCCCTTAAGACACGCACACCTACTCGTGTTCTTAAGAGGAGAAGGTTCACCACTTTTGCCGCTACGTGAAATATGCGGAAAATTCCAAAAAAAACCGACCGCCTTAAACAGTCGTAACCTGACTCCCGGAATCCTTGGAGGGAGACTCGGGTTAGAAGGGTAGAGAGAGGTATTAATGGGAGGGCAGGGGAGAGAAAGGAATGGAAGGGGGCAGAGGAAGGAAGGAAGGAAAGAAGGGGAGGGGAGGGGGAGAGAGAAGATGGGAGGAGGACTCAGGTTAGAAGAGAGAGGTGGGAGAGGGAGGAAGGAAGGGAAGGAGGAGAGGGGAGAGGGAAGGAAAGGAGGGAGAGAGGAAGTTGTAATGCACCCCAACGTCGTGACAGGTGCCTCATGAACGTAAAAATCTTCAGGTATGGCGGAAGTTCCTTAGTGAAGACGACCATTCCCTCCGCCAGAAGAAGAAAAAGCTAAGAATATCATGTTTCCTTATTTCTCTTTAAACAAATGAGAAAAGTGTAGCAGATATTTGGTAGACAGCCCTACTAAGCACTCCTCCTTCCCTCCCTCCTTCCTTCCCTCCTTCCTTCCCTCCCTCCCTCCCTCCCTCCTTCCCTCCCTCATCCCCACACATAAACAAATCCCCTCAGAAATAACATAGATATTTCTGAAAGCTTATTAACGCTCAGAAAAAACCTGTACCAAGTCTATAAAAAAAAATATGTCTTTGAACTGTAAAATATCTTCCATAACAGGTAAAAGAACAAAGAATATCTCTAAATATATCCAACTGAGGTGAAAGTTTACGATTAACTATCCCCTAAAAAGAAAATTGCGAGTTACAAGGACATGAATACAGTGTAGAAAACGTACTAACAGAAAACAAAAAATTTTTTTTTAAGTTACAGAACAAAAATTGTCATAAAAAACTATATTAAGACAACTTCATTTTTAAGCAAGAAAGTAAAAATAATATTAAATATAAGACAAAAATATTAAACACATTAACACCAAGAGAGAGAAAATGGAAACACGAAATAATTAATAAAAAAAATCTACGTCCTTCCCTCCCCCCTTTCCCCTCCCCTAATAGGTAACACTCTCCCCTCCCCTAATAGGTAACACTCTCCCCTCCCCCCTAGTAAGTAAGACACCAATATCGCCTCCTGGACCTGCCACGAGCCAGCCAAGTGACTCCAGGTGACCCCAGGTGTCGGGTACGTTACCGTGTGGTTCTGCAGAGTCAGGGAAGGTTAGCCGTACCTGTGGGAGACAAGAGAGATGGCGTTAATGCTGAGGAAGATGTTCTGAGACAGACAGACAGACAGACAGACAGACAGACAAAGGAAGAGAAATCAAATTCATGGTATTGTTATCAATTCTTGTCGGGAGCAATTCAAGGCAGTACTGCCATATTGCCACCACCACATTGTTACTACAGCAATCACACCACCATAATGTTACTGCAATAATGGCACCACACTATATTCTTACTACCAGAGTGGCACCATAATACCTTTAATACCATAGTGGCACCACCATAATGTTACTACCATAAAGGTACCACCATAATGTTACTACCATAAAGGTACCACCATAATGTTACTACCATAATGGCACCACCATAATGTTACTACCATAATGGCACCACCATAATGTTACAACCATAAAGGTACCACCATAATGTTACTACCATAAAGGTACCACCATAATGTTACTACCATAATGGCACCACCATAATGTTACTACCATAATGGCACCATCATTTTGTTTACAAGCAGTACCAATGTTACCAAAACAGTGTTAGACCACAGCCTAAACAACTGCCAAGTCTACTGATGGTTTAGTCAGCAAAAATGCTATAATCACAACAGATCATATACAGTAATCAGCACCACAACGTCAGCGCCACAACATCATTACCACAACGTCAGCACTACAGCATCAGTACCACAACGTCAGCACGACAGCATCAGAACTATAACGTAAGCGTCACAACATCAGTACCACAACGTCAGCACGTCAGCATCAGAACCACAACATCAGTACCGCATAATTTAAACTTCCTTGTCAGCGTCAAAACTATAATATCAGCACCAGAGAATAAGCACCAGTGACAGCACCCAGGCACCAGCATCAGCGCCCTATCATCAATATTAACATCAGCACCCCGGCGTCAGCACACCATCATTATAAACATCAGCAGAGTCAGCACCCCATCATCAGCAGAGTCAGCACCCCATCATCAGCAGCGGGCCAAGGCAGGACTCCTCCATCACGTCAGACTGTTGTAATGAATCAGTAAGTTGATTACCGAAACGATGTCCAGCCTACAGAGAGGAAATAACAGGGAAGGAGGAGAGGCAGGAGAGGAGGGGAGAGAGGGAGGGAAGGACGGGGATTGGAGAGAGGGGAGGGAGAGGTGGAGGGGTGGGAGGAAAATGGGATGGTGAGGGAGGGAAGGGAAATGGGAGAGTGAGGAAGGAAGGAAGGGAAATGGGGAAGGAGGGAGGGATGATAAGATAGGGAAAGATGGAGAGAGAGAGAAAGGATGAGGGACTAGACGGGAGAGAGAGAGGGAGAGAGAGAGGGAGAGAGAGAGGGAGAGAGAGAGAGAGAGGAGAGACCAACCTCTGCAGTGCAGTAGAAGGCAGGCAGGCAGGCTGGCCTCTTGTTACATTCAGGGAAGCGGGTGTTGGCTCCTCGCGTCCTGGGAACCCCTGCACTGCACCCTCACACACTTCTCGCACCCCACACATCCCACTCTACTCACTGTCTGTCTGTCTTTTAACGACACACACACACACACACACACACACACACACACACACACACACACCTTCCCTCCCTCCCTCCTAACCAAAGCAACATCCTCGGCATTTCCAGGGCAGTTGAAGACAAGAACAGAATGACTTTCACACAAGAATGATACACACACAAGAATGATACACACACAAGAATAATACACACACAAGAATAATACACACACAAGAATAATACACACACAATGTTACACACACAATAATGATACACACACACAAGAATGATAAACACACACAAGAATGATAAACACACAAGAATAATACACACACAAGAATAATACACACACAAGAATAATACACACACAAGAATAATACACACACAATGTTACACACACAAGAATAATACACACACAAGAATAATACACACACAAGAATAATACACACACAATGTTACACAGAGTTAGAAAGAAAATAAGTAAAAAAAATAAAAGAAGCGTTAAAAAGATGGCAATGAAAAAAAAAAACAAATAAAAATCGCATAAAACTCACACAGAACACACAGTGAAAAATCCAGCAATAACCCGCATAAAACAAAACTCATCCAGAATAGAAAAACACATCATAAAACACTAACTAAACAGAACGCAACATGGTAAGAACGCATTAGACAACACATACCAAAACAGAACGCAACATGTCAAGAAAATCAGGTCACAAAAAACGCACCACAAAGCACTTACCAAACTGAACGCAAGAGATACAAAAATAAACGCGTGAGATAATACTTCTAAAAAGAACGCAAAAAAAATAAAACGCACCAGACAACACGAATAATAATAATAATAATAATAATAATAATAATAAGTTACGTCAGTTATAAAATAAATCCCTAAATATTATAATGGATGAGAGAGAGAGAGAGAGAGAGAGGGGGGGTCCGGTGGTGAGCCGAGGGGAAGGAACGTGGAGGGTAGTTTCTGACAGTATACTGGCAACACACCTGAGAAAGGGACAGGTGTGCGTGTGTGTGTGTGGGAGGTATGAAGGCCGCTATGTCTATATCTAGGTACATCTATTCTCTACCCATCGCTATTTCTGTCCTTATCTTGAGTCTTCTGTCTATCTATGTCTGTCTCAAGTCCAAACATTAATACCCACCGCTACCGTGTCTGTCAGTCAACTGTCTACTATTGTTATGTCTGTCTACCTGTTATCGTCTGGTTCATTCCGTTATTCTATCCGTCAGTTAGTCATCAACTCTCTCTCTCTCTCTTATTCAAATCTCCTCCTCACCTTTCACCCCAACACACACACACACAGTACAGGTACACGGGTGAGCTCACTTAACTGTAATGGACCTCAGAGGGCGGGAGGAGGAGACAAGTGTACCCTGTCTGCCTCCTGTAGTCTAAAGATCACACACACACACACACACACACACACACACACACACACACATATTATACACACACGTTTCTACAAGGTGTGTGTGTGTGTGTGTGTGTCTAGGGCGTGACTAGGAACCGCGAGAAGGTGAAAATTTGGGGTTCACCTGAAGATTAGACACACCAATTTAATACTTGATTGATTAAATAAATCAACCTAACTAACCTAATCCTAACCTAACTCACCATCTAACCAAACCAAACTCAACTAAACTCAACCAAACCAAACCAAACCAAACCTAACCCACCTAAGCCCAAGACTAAAAGTGAAATAAGCTAATCCTCAGGTGATCCGGGACTGATGGGTGGGTTATTGAGGTAATCAGCCCAGGACTCTAAGGATAATGGAAACGAGAGGCTGATGGGATGCCTCCTCAGCTCACATGGTGTGGTGGGTGTGGTGTGTGGGTGGTAGGTGTGTGTGTGGGTGGTGGTGTGGTGTGGTGGTGGTGGTGGTGTGTGTGTGTGGTGGTGGTGGGTGGTGTGGGTGGTGGTGTGGTGGTGGTGGTGTGGGTGTGTGTGGTGGTGGTGTGTGTGTGTGTGTGGTGTGGTGTGTGGTGTGTGTGTGTGGTGGTGTGGTGGTGGGTGTGTGGTGTGGTGTGGTGGGTGTGGTGGTGGGTGTAGTGATGTATGCAGGTGATGGTGAAGTGTTATGATATAGTGTGTGGAAGTGTGTTGCGTAGTTTAATGTTGTGGGTGTACTAGGTGTAGTGTTGTTGGTGCAGTCAATCAACTTGCGTCAACTTGTATCAATCCATCCTTGTATCAATTAATCCTTGCGTCAATCCTTGTATCAATCCACCCTTTAATAAATCATCTCTCATTGCATCAATCCACCCTTTGTATCAATTAACCTTGCGCCAATCTCTGTATCAATCCAGACTTTACTCAATCCATCCTTGCGTCAATCTCTGTATCAATCCACCAGGTCAATCCACCCTTGCGTCATTCCATCATCGTGGTCATACCTGCACCAAATAGCACTAGACTGAACAAACTCCAGTGAGTAAAGATTATCACACCAAGTGGAGAGTGATAAGCCAAACAACCTTCCGTCATTTACCCCACAGTTACGGATGTCTTTCAGCCTTCATGGGGGAGGTGGGAGGTGAGGGTGGGAGGTGAGATGAGAGGGGAGATGAGAGGGGGAGGGAGGGATATTACCTGCTTAGCCAACCTTGTTTAGCTAAGGCCTCAGAAGGTTAGAAGATCGCCTTTTTACTACACTACAATTTATTGAAGGATAAATAGTTCAGCAAAAGGTAATACAACACAAAAAGAACGAATCATCAACAGATAATACAACAAATAATTCTAATCAGTGGAGGACATTCTTCCCTCTGTCTTCCAGGAACATGACTCTTCCTGGAGACTATTGGGGAGTGTTGGGGCGAGGGGGGGAGGTCGGGGGTAGGTAGGTGGGGGCAGTAGGTGGTAGGTGGGGTAGCAGGTGGGGGCAGGTGGGGGCAGGGGCAGGGGGTAGGTGGGGGTGCAGGGGGGGGTAGGGGTAGAGGGGGCAGTAGGTGGGCAGAGGGTAGCAGGTGGTAGAGGGGGCAGAGGTGGGGGTAGTATGTAGGGGTAGGTGGGGGAGAAAGGTAGTAGTAATAGTAAAATAGGTGGGCAATAGGTAAAATGGGTAACAGGTAATAGGGTAATAGTAGGTAAATAGTAGGCAGTAGTAGGGCAGGGGCAGTCAGAGGGAGGAGGCAGGTAACAGTAGGTGATGGGCAGGGGGAGAGGACAGGTTCTCCACACGTGCACCAAACACCTGTAACCTCACACACACACACACACACACACTTGGATGGTGATATCAACAAAGCTGATATGACTCAATCCTCACTTTATACTCAAGGGTTAAGTCACCACACTCAGAGGATTTATTCTATATTTCATACCGATGGATATTTTTTCTTCAGTATATACAAACTGTAACCAATCACCAAACTGTAACCTCAATCACCAAACTGTAACCTCAATCACCACCAAACTGTAACCTCAATCACCAAACTGTAACCAATCACCACTCTAAACTGTAACCTCAATCACCAAACTGAACCCCAATCACCAAACTGTAACCAATCACAAACTGTAACCTCAATCACCAAACTGTAACTCAATCACCAAACAAATTTTGAGGTCAGAAATGGTCGAGAGACAGGTAAATTAATGAGTGGCAGGTCTTATTTACCTCTCAACTCCCATTTACAGCCTCACTCACTCACTCACAACTATCCAAAGTGACTGACACATAAGTCTGGCTGGGTTCAACTGAGGTGTTCCCAGGTAGTGACGTGCACAGGTAGGACATGTGGCATTAAACTCAACACACCATAAATAAATAATCTCTCATATCCCAGAAGCTGCTTCATACACAACTAAACATATAATGACCACATGCACTTTTACAAATCACATTTCCACTTACAGACACTTAAGAGGTACACTTACACAAAACTAATCATGATACACCCAAGAAGCCACGCTAAACCCACAGTGCCACGCCACACCCACAGTGCCACGTTTCAACCACAGTGCCACGTTTCAAACATTGTGCCACGCCACACCCACAGTGCCACGCATACCCATGGAAAAGCCATGCTACAACCATCAGTGCCACGCTACACCCATGCCATGCCACCCACAGCACACACAACCACAAAGCACGCACACCCACAGCCAAGCCTAACCACAGCACGCACAACCTATAGGCCACAGTGCCACGAGACACCAAAAGAGGTGAATGGTTTTCTCAGGCTAAAAGCGACCACCACCAGGGTTCTTAGAATGACTGCTTACCTGTCACCCGAAGGAGAGTAGAGAACAGAGATGAGGGAGGGGGGGAGATGAGGAAAGATAAGGTGAGACAGTAGATATGAAGAGGGAGAAATGAAAGAGGAGGAGAAGGGAGAAGAATGATGAAACAAGATGAAAGAGAGAGGTCCCACACACACACACACACACAGAGAGGGTGTAAGTGGCTCTGGCATTCCCTCCCTTCCTCCCTTCTTTCTTTCTCTCTCTCCCTCCCTCCCTGCTTTCCTCCTCCTCCCTCCCTCCCTCTCTCTTTGCTCCAGTCTGTGGTTAGACTAGTAATATTCTCGTGAAGGCTAGGAGAGAGAGGAGAGGAGGACGATGACGATGATGACGATGACAATGATGACGAGAAGACGATAACGATGATGACGAGAATGATGATGAATGAGGACTATAACGATGATGACGAGGATGATGATGACGAGGATGGTAACGATAAATAATGGAGACGAGAACGATGACGATGATGACGTGAATATAACGATGATGACAAACGAGAACAAAGAGCACCAAAAAGAGACAAGAACAAAACAACAGCAACAATGAAAAAAGTAAAACAGCAATAAGGAAGGAAAGAACAAGAAGAACAAAAGAACAACAATAACAACAATGAAGAAAAAGAACAAGAACAAAAACAACAAAAAAAATAATAAAAAAATGAATAAAATAAACAAAAAATAACATAAAAACACAGAGACAAATAAGGAACACAACAACAAAAAAGAAATATAAAGAACAAATAAACCTAGAAAGAGAACAAAATAAGAAATGATGAAGGAGAGAAATTAAGCCCATTGAATTGAATTTGAGAGACATATTGTGTGTGTGTGTGTGTGTGTGTGTGTGTGTGTGTGTGTGGTGATGGTGACAGCTATGGTGTGAGTGAGTGTGAACTGTAGCTAACTCACCACTCACCACCACTTACCATCATTTATACTCAGGCCCTCGGCTAATATTTAGATGCAGGTGTGGATAAGAGCTCAGGGGGAAGTAGGTGAGAGGGAGGTGAGGAGGAGAGAGGAGGGGAGGGAGGAGGTGAGAAGAAGTGTGTGAGAAAGGGAGATAGAAGGAGGAGGAGGCTGGGGAGGAGAGAGGTTGGGGGAGCAGGAGGAGGAGGTTGGGAGGAGGAGAGGTTGGGGGGAGGAGGAGGAGGAGGTTGTGGTGGAGGAGGAGGAGGAGGGAGGAGGAGGAGGAGGGGGGTGGAGGAGGAGGAGGAAGGTTACCACTTAACAAAACACAAAGATATATTTATAAACCTGACTTCATTCTCAAATCACAGAAGGAACATTTATTTTCTTAAGGGACGATGAATGACCTCTCCCACACGTCAGACAAATAACCACTACCTTTACCCTCGTTCATCGTCCAGACAGACCTGCTTATTTCGTCCACTTTGTGTGGCGGCCTGGGTTCATTTACATGAGACCTCCAATACCAATTTTTTCCCCATGTTCCCTGACTTTATTCGCGTTATATCCTTCTGAACCAATTCCTGGGTCCCTGTGTTAACTATAAATGTGTGTTCATGTCCCTAAATCAATTCTTGGGTCCCCTGTTAACTTTTAAAATGTGCTCTATTTCTTCTAATCTAATCTATGGGCGTGAAGATTATTAAAGTGCTAATGTCCAAGGAAAGTTTTTTGTGTGGTCTTGTTCTCTCTCATGAAGGAAATTTTCTTCTACATTAATTTTCTGTCTGTCGGTTCTGGTTTTAATGAAGATCCAATATTCTTCATCATTTAGCCTTCTGGGAATGAGTTGATTTTTCCATAAAATAATCAGAGACTACCAACCTCGTCTAACCTAATCTAACATGACCTATCTAACCTAATTGAACCTGACCTGCCTTGACCTAACCTAACGGGACCTATGTTAACACTAGCATAGAGACTATAGTGTCTTGCATGTACACAGACAGGATAGAAGATATTTCCGGTCTCCCTATTCCGTCATGGCACACACACACACACACACACACACACACACACACACACACACACACACACACACACACACACACACACACACACACACACACACACACACACACACACACACACACACACACACACACACACACACACACACACACACACACACACACACACACACACACACACACACACACACACACACACACACACACACACACACACACACACACACACACACACACACACACACACACACACACACACACACACACACACACACACACACACACACACGTGGCGTCTCTCAAGGCAACAAGATGGGGACCACTGTTTTATGCCTATCAATGATGCCCTAAGAGGAAACCGCTCGAAATATGTCGACGATCAACCATTGGGATGAGGGTCAATTTGCCCCCTGACTATACCGCCTTTGATTTATTGGAATGGTCTCCAAAACTGGGCCAACAAAAACCATGTCACCATCAACCAGACCATGGTTGTGCATCAACCCTCCGACATTGTCCCACCTTCCCATTGGTACCCTAGGTCCGAACAGACTCCAGGTTGTAGATTCCACGAAGCCCTCTGTGTCACCATAGACAACAAACTAAATTGTTCGCACGTCAGTGAAGTTGGTCAATCCTCCAGTTTGCCTGTTCTCCACCTGGCTCCGCTGAATAAGTCCCCGGAGTTCTGCACACGAGCTCCCCAGTGTATACACAACATTCATACCTGTCTACCTATGCCCCACCTGGTCTTCCTAAATGCCACACAAACGTAAACACCTGAGAAAAAAAGAGGGCATGCAAGATTATTCTTCCCCTTCCTACCCACATATCATAGCGCTCAAATACACTGACCTTTCGACTCTCACGCCGACCATCACCACGACTCATTCAAATTTCAGAAGAAGTTTACACCATCCCCGACACCGGCTCCTTGCATTACCACCTGAGATCCCCTGTCCGAGAATTGCTGTTCGACACCAGAACTTAATCCAGCCCAGAGCAAGACGAACTGATCGGCTATAAAGAACAGCCCAGTCCCAAACTATTGTAAAAATTAATATGCACAAATCGCAAGTATTCACTCCCCAGTAAACACTGCCTCACACTGTCACGCGTTGGAAATGAACTGTAGTTTGAGCTGATCTCTCATCTGTTATTATATGTTTTATTTGTGTCACTTTGTGTTACTTGTATATTATTTAAATCTCCGTAAATCTATTCTCAAATATGTAACTGTATATTTTCAGCTGCCAAGCTCTTTCACGAACCGATAATTATTATTATTATTATATACACACATACACACACACACACACACACACACACACACACACACACACACACACACACACACACACACGTAAAATGATAAGGTTGTTTGTGTGTAAGAGACAGACACTTGGCCACCACGTGGTCGTGAATTAGCATCAGTTCCCCATCCTGATAGGTTGCCCTCATGTGGTGGCAATTGTCTATGTGGCACTGAGTAGTGATGGCACTTATGTTGTGTGCCAACTTCTGGAGAGGTTGTGTTTCTAAATGGTGTGCAGTAAGTATGTAAAGTGTATGTATGTATGTATGTATATGTATGTATGTATGTATGTATGTATGTATGTATGTATGGAACTGATATAAGACTACATATATGAATCAGCATAAGTCTCCCTCTCATCTGTGGCCTGTAGTCTGAAAGCTAATGCCTACTGTTTGTAAGCTTGAATGTGGGAATCCGTGGGAGTGAGTGTGTGGCGTGCCTGTGTAAAGAGAGAGAGAGAGAGAGAGAGAGATGAGAGAGAGAGAGAGAGAGAGAGAGGTATGTACCTTGTATATGACGGTACAGGTGTGTGTAAATTGTGCATGGCGGCGGGTACATGCAATAGTGTATCAGTCTTCCCAGGAAATAATTTTACCAACCACAAACTCTTAAACCCTCATGCCCTAACATACTAACTTAGCCTAGCAACCTAGCTTAACACAATCCTCCATGCCTCTCCCTACACCTGCTTAAACACCTGCACACCGATGACTAATGTTGGTATGTGATGTTTACTCACTTACACGGATCAATATCCACCACGACACTAACAGCTGTAGGAAAGGAAAGGAAGGAAAGGAGGTAAGGAAGAGTAGGAAGTAGGGAAAAGTGAAGGTAGGAAAGGGAAAGGAAAATGGAAAAGGAAAGGAAGGTGAGAGGATGTATTGTGGGGTTTGATATGGGATCTCTTCACTGATCACGTGTTTATAAAGGTGTTGTGTGGGTTATATCTTACTAGGTCATGTTGTGGGTTAAAACGACCAGCCCTGACCTGACACATATCCTTCGTCTCCGAGCCAAGAGCAGTTCAGAAGCGGGAGGAGGTGGGTTAAGACGAGAACGGAACGAAACGAACAGAACAGAGCGAGTGGATATGATGGGTTAGGGATTAAACATCCATCAAACATCTTTTATTTTATTCCACTAACACCAAAAAAAAATAATAAACAAAACTTAACTACAAACTTCAAGAGGACAAAATACACACACACACACACACACACACACACACACACACCAGCACACACACACACACACACACACACACACACACACCACACCACACACACCACACACACACACACACACACACACACACACACACACACACACACACACACACACACACACACACACACGACACACCCAATAAGTCTCCCACACGTAAAAACCTCACTAACAGGAAATATTTACCAAGTTCATAATAAAGATGATTATACATTTTGATAATATTTACCATAAAATAAACTAACAGTAAGAATTTATAACCCGTAAAAGAAAGAAATTATTCATGCTAGTTCTTCCAATTCTCACAAACTATGAGATGAATGACAAAATATAATGATATCTTATACACATGAGCTATTTCCTCTAAAGTTCTCTCAAGAGGAAAACAAATATTTTATATAACTCGTAACGCAACAGTTCTCTCAATTTCTCACAGACGAGGAGATAAATATTCAGATGGAAATATACCCAAGCGCCGTTTCTCTCAAGTTCTCAGACCAAGATTAACACAATAATAATGGTAACTGGATGGGAGGGGAATCTGTCATTTTACATCCAATCTTCCTTTTACCACCTCTTTTCACACTTCCACCCCTCCCTTTAACACCTACTTTCTTTACGCCCACCTTAACACTCACACCCACTTCCTAATACCCATCTTTCTTTACACCCAACCTACGTTATAAAATTCCTAAAAGCGGCAACAAAAATATACACAGTCATCGGGGGAAAAAAAACCCAGATTTTAAGATATAAATAATAATAAATCTGCGTATTTTTTCCGATTAATCTGGAGGGATTTTCTTAGTCCTGTGTCTGTATAGTCTACTTCAGTTGCAATATTTTTTTTTTATTTGTGCAATTTGCAAGCTCAATATAATATACATGCAATATATCCCAATCGAGAGGTATTGTATTAACGTAATTCTAGCTAGTTTTATGGTAATTCTAGCTAGTTATAAGGTAATTCTCGCTAGTTTTAAGGCAATTCTATCTAGTTTTAAGGTAATTTTCGCTAGTCTTAAGGTTTAGGAAATTATTATATGCACTGTCCCCCAATTATAGCCACTTGTCCACTCCAGGTATAAACAATGACCTCTCCCTCAGATGTAAACACTATACCTCCCCGTCCTCCAGGTTTGTAGGTATAGGCAATGTTGGAGGGGGGAGGGGAGGGGGAAGGGGAGGGGAGGGGGAGTGTGGGGAAGGGGGAGGGAGGAGGGGCCATGTAGAATGAGAAAAGGGGAGGGTAAGAATGAGGTCACTAGAGGAGTAGGGAGGAGGAAAGAGGAGGGGGGAGAAGGAAAGAGGAGGGGAGGAGGAAAGAAGAGGGGAGGAGGAAAGAGGAGGGGAGAGGAAAGAGGAGGGGGGATAGAGGAGGGGGTGAGGAGGGAGGGAAGAGAAGGAACACGAGGAAGGATAGCGGAGGAGAGGAGGAAAGAGGAGGGGGGAGGACAGGGAGAAAGTAGGTGGGGGGACCACAGGGCGTGTCTAGCTACTCCCTGTCACCGCCTTGAGTAAAAGCAAATCATTAAATATTCTGTCAAGACGTAAATATTGGTTGAGATGCAAGGAGGAGGAGGAGGAGGAAGAAGAAAGAATGCTATCGAAATTTTGTTTTAAAGTAACTAAGAAATCTCTCTCTCTCTCTCTATCTCTCTCTAACACCTTTGACCTCTTCTCTCTTCCTGTTCCTCATTTCTCCCTCATTCTCTCTCCCCTCTCTCCCTCCCTCCCGCTCTCCTTCCTCTATCACCTTTGACCTCTTCTCGCTTCCTGTTCCTCATTTCTCCCTCATTCTCTCTCCCTTCCTCCCGCTCTCCTTCCTCCATCACCTTTGACCTCTTCTCTCCTGTTCTTTTCTCCTTCATATTCCCCTTCATACACCCGCTCACTCCTCACATCAAAACAAGAACAACAAACGCGACACACAAACAGGTAGGCACAAAAATCCTTTCTTCCTAACCTCACCTGTGACGGCACCTTACCTGTCAACACCACACACAGGTGAGACCTAATTAACACAAGGTGGTGAGGGACTCCGCGGGCCGCTACAAGTCTGTTTAAGGCTCTCGAGATTCGCATACATACATACATACATACATACATACATACATACATGAATCGAACCCTCGACTAGTCCCACCCAGTAGGTCAAGGGTTCGATTCCTGGCTGGTGAGGTCGTTGATTATATGTTCAAAGTCCGCGTGTTATATGGACTAAAAATGAAGTACATACATACATACATACATACATACATACATACATACATACATACATACATACATACATTCATACTCAGTACACACAGAAACATTCTCTTAAATTACTGTATGAATGATGGTGGTGGGAGGGATGGAGATATGTGGGTGGGGGGAAGAGGGAGGTGGGTGGGGGGAAGAGTGGGGTAGGTGGGGAAGAGTGGGGTGGGTGGGGGGGGAGGGATGGAGGGAGGGAGAAAAGTTTAATTGCACAAGATGACGTCAAAGGCAGCCCCCTCCTCAGCCCCCAGTCCATGTTCTTCCCCCCCCACACCCCCCCACCCCCCACCCCTAAGACCTCTTCTACAGGCTCTTCCTCCCTCACTCTACTTCTCCTCCTCGTCCTCCCACACCCACACCCACACCCACACCCACACACACCCCTAGACGTAAACAATTTATAAATGACCTTGACCTTATGAAACTTTTCCTCAACATTTATTTTTTTTTAAATCTGGAAATCACTTTAAGAAAATTTCCAATCACCGTTGACAAGGGTTAGGTTAGGTTAGGTTAGGCTAGGTTAACATTTTGTTATTGTCAGCGTGTTTTATCATCAGGTGAAATAAGCTGGGGGGTCAATATTCATGAGATTCTTATTTTTTTTCACTGAGAGATTAAAGGACAGGTAGGTAATATAGAAGGGCACCTCATTAACAGGTAGGTAATATGGAAGGGCACCTCATTAACAGGTAATTTGGTTTGGTTGAGCGAGACTGACCGGCAGCTGGTCATTGGTAACGAAGCTTATTCAGAGCTTATTAGTTCCTGAGCAGTAGTGGTGGTGGTGGTGGCAGGGTTGCGTTGGCGGTTAAGGTGGTATAGTTACTGACTTACTGTGGTGGTTTAGATGAAAGGATTGTGGTGGCGGCAGGGCAGAAGTGGCAGGGGTGTGGTAAGGTAGGACAACAGAAACAGGGGTTGTGGTGACAGGGTCTTGACGGTGGTGATGGCAGGATGGTGGCGGTGGCAGGGGTTGAGGCGCTGGTGGGAGGGTGATGAGGTGGCAGGGTGATAGAGGTGGCAGGGGTCGAGGCGGAGGTAGCACAACGCTGCACCAGTTACATCCCAGGTGGGCGCACTAATCACCCCCTAATTACCGGTTCGTTATACCCCAGGGGTGAGGAAGGCGACGGAACACCCACCTGAATTCACCTGCGTGTACACCTCCGTCACGAGATACAGATCAGTTGACGCTAATAGACGCCAACGGATACGACGAGGGGAGGAGGTCAGGTCACTTGAGGGGAGATTAGGGGTGAGGGGTCATGTCAGAGAGGGGAGAATAGGAAGAAGAGGGGTGGGGGTCAGGTCATAGGATGGGATATAGAACAGGGTCAGACTAACGCGGTGTGCTGACAACCACGTGGAAGAGCAGCAAGTTACCTGAACAAAGTTGTCAGTGTGTTGCCCCCCCCCCCTCTGTGCTGGCAAGGCGTAACACCCCTCACACCCTGAATCAACATCTGGCTGTTACATCGTCACGTCTAACCTTGATTATACACCTGTTACGTCCTGGTGTGTGTGTGTGTGTGTGTGTGTGTGTGTGTGTGTGTGTGTGTGTATTCGTGCGTGAGTGAGTGCATGTTTAAGTGCGCCCTTGCGTGTGTGTGTGTCTTGCATAATAATACAGCCGACTCCTCGTAAAGACGAAACCACAGCAACATTTGCACTTGGACTTTTAAAAGAGTCACTGATGGAGTCCGAGCTCTGTGCTGTTGGCCCCTCTACACACCACACACCACCCTACACCATAACAAACCCCTACCACATAACCCCACAACTCAGCACCACCTCCACCGCAACACCCAACCCCCCAACACCACCCCCCACCATACCACATAACCACCACACCACAACCACATTCACTAACCTGTTGCTACCCGCACTCCGCACAGCACAACCACCAACCACATCTATCCAAGAGGTCAATATTCATCCATTGTATATAGCTCTCCTCTCGCCCCCACACCTCCTCCCCCACACCTCCCTCTCACCCCCACACCTCCTCTCACCCCCACCCCCACGATAACAATTAAACTCGACAGAAAACGAGTTCATCGGTGTTGAAATATAAAGCTTTATCAGAGAGTTAAAATGAAAAGAAGCTAAAAATGGATTTGAGATCACCGGAGGATTAGCCTTCCTAGCTTATTTTAGCTGTTTATACCTGTAGTGGACGAGCTTACGTTAGGTTAGTCAAAATAAGCTTAAGTGGCTTATCTGAATGTGTTTTGGAAAGATAAATACAGAGAAGGAACTAACCTAATAAGTCACTTACTTCACGATAGAGTAGAGCGACCAAGAGATCATCACAGACCACAGCTTAACAGACTACCACAGCTTAATGGACGACCACAAGGACCAACAGAGAGCCCAGAGCTTAATAGAACTTAACTGCTCAGGACAACATAACCACTGACTCAGAGATAAAAATTTGTTAACTCGTCAGCAACAAGGTCAGTTAACACACCAGCGAGTGACCACACCAGCGAGTGACCACACCAGCGAGTGACCCTACGACCACACCAGCGAGTGACCACACCAGCGAGTGACCCTACGACCACACCAGCGAGTGACCACACCAGCGAGTGACCCCTAGACCACACACAGCGAGTGACCCTAGACCACACCAGCGAGTGACCCAAGGACCACTAAGGACCACCAGCGAGTGACCCTACGACCACACCCAGCAGACCCTGACCACACCAGCAGTGACCCAGGACCACACCAGCGAGTGACCTGACCACACCAGCGAGTGACCCTAGGACCACACCAGCGAGTGACCCCGGACCACACCAGCGAGTGGACCACACACCAGCGAGTGACCCAAGGACCACACCAGCGAGTGTGACCACACCACCAGGACACACCAGTGGACACACCTGACCCGACCACACCCAGAGTGGACCACACCAGCGAGTGACCTCCACGACCACACCAGCGAGTGACCGACCTGACCACACCAGCGAGTGACCCTCCACACCAGCGAGTGACCCTAGGACCACACCAGCGAGTGACCCTCCACGACCACACCAGCGAGTGACCCGACCACACCAGCGAGTGACCCTACGACACACCAGCGAGTGACCACACCAGCGACCCCACACCAGCGAGTGACCCAAGGACCACACCAGCGAGTGACCCTAGGACCACACCAGCGAGTGACCACACCAGAGTTACCCTACGACCACACCAGCGAGTGACCCTACGACCACACAGTGACCCTAGGACCACACCAAGTGACCCTAGGACCACACCAGCGAGTGACCCTACGACCACACCAGGAGTGACCACCGGACCACCAGCAGTGACCTCCGACCGACCACACCAGCGAGTGACCCTGACCACACCAGCAGTGTGACCACACCAGCCCTCCACGACCAGCGAGTGACCCAAGGACACCAGTGACCCTGACCACACCAGAGTGACCCGACCACACCAGCGAGTGACCCTCACGACCACACCAGCGTGGACCACACCAGCGAGTGACCTCCACGACCACACCAGCGAGTGACCCTGACCCCTCCACGCAGAGGACCCTGACCAGCGAGTCGACCACACCAGCGAGTGACCCTCCACGACCACACCAGTGACCCTCCACGAGCCCTCCACGACCAGCACCAGCGAGTGACCCAAGGACCACACCAGCCAGTGACCCTCCACGACCACACCAGCGAGTGACCTCCACGACCACACCAGCAGTGACCCTGACCACACCAGTGACCCACGACCAGCGAGTGACCCTAGGACCACACCAGCGAGTGACCCCACGACCACACCAGAGAGTGACCCCACGACCACACCAGCGAGTGACCCCACGACCACACCCGTGAGTGACCTCCACGACCACACCAGCCAGTGACCACACGACCACACCAGTGAGTGACCACACGACCACACCAGCAACGAAATTTACTATACACGAGGAAGAGTTTGATCTCAGCCTTGACTCGAGGAACAGGAAATAACTCTATTATCCTCACAGACTGAAGGAGGAACTTAAAGGAGATACACAGGCGAGTCATTGCTAAGTGAGTCAGTGCTTCAGTTGTTTTGTAGACACTTAAACTAACTATATGTAAATGAAAAACCTAACCTAATCTAACCTAAGCCAACCAAACCCAACCAAACGCACCCTAACCCAACCAGATGCAACCTAACCCAAACCAAACCTAACGCACCCTAACCCAACCCAACCCAAACCGAACGCACCCTAACCCAACCCTAACCAAACACACCCTAACCCAACCTAACACATTTCCTCAATAGCTGGTCCCTGAGGTGAGAGTCAAGTGAGGGCTGTGGGAGTGTGTCAGGAGAACAAGTGGGTAGTGGTAGGTAGTGGTAGGTGGTAGTGGGTGGTGGTGGTGTGTGGTGGTGATGGTAGTGTGTGTGGTGGTTGTATTGTGGTGGTGGTGGTAGTAGTAGTGGTGGTGATGGTAGGTGGTGTGTGGTAGTGGTGGTAGGTGGTAGTGGTGGTAGGTGATAGTGGTAGTAGTCATGGATGTTTCCCCAGCTCAACACACTATATACTTCACGGTTTTTCCCTCTTAGGTGTTGTGGTAGACGCCGAGACGGGAAGAACGTGAGGTGAGTGTGGCGAGGAGGTGCCGACCCTACCAGCTGGAGGAGAGGTAAGGGGGAGAGGTGACGGGGAGAGGTAAGAGGAGGAGGGAGGGTGAGAGGTGACGGGGTGAGGGAAGAGGGAGAGGGAAGAGGAGAGTAAGAGGGGAGGTAAGTGGGGAGAGGTGGGGTAGAGAGGGGTAGAGAGGTAAGGGGGAGAGGTGACGGGAGAGGTAAGGGGAGAGGTGAGGGGAGAGGTAAGAGGGGAGAGAGGTAAGGGGGAGAGGTGAGGTGGAGAGGTGAGGGAAGAGGGAGAGGTAAGAGGGGGAGAGGTAAGAGGGAGAGGTGACGGGGAGGGGAGAGGGAGAGGGAAGAGGAGAGGTAAGGGAGAGGAATTGGTCTAGCTTTAAGGTCCATATAAAGACGTGTTTATTTATGAGTTTTAAAGAGCATGTGATAATGATGAGGTTAGGTTAGGTCAGGCCAGGTTAGGTCAGGCCAAGGTTAGGTCAGGTTAGGTTAGGTTAGGTTAGGTTAGGTTAGGTCAGGCCAGGTTAGGTCAGGTCAGGCCAGGTTAGGTCAGGCCAGGTCAGGTTAGGTCAGGCCAGGTTAGGTCAGGCCAGGTTAGGTTAGGTTAGGTTAGGTCAGGTCAGGCAGGTCAGGTTAGGTCAGGTCAGGCAAAGTACTACCACCCACAAAACACGACCATCCAACAATCAGGTAGGTCAATGAGCAATTAAGAAACATATATATTTTTGGGGTGTTTTCAATTCCTCACGTTTTCTGGATGCGAGGAACTGTCATGCACCCTGAGTGACGTCATCGGATGTCACTGCTTCTTGACACGAAATGACAACAACAACAACAACCTCAGTTTCTTGTGAGAGGAAGACCTGTCTACCCCTCCTCCCCCCCCTCCCCACTCTCTCTCCATCCCTACCTGCCCACCTGCCTCCCTCACGTCTTGAAGGAGGAGCGGGAGGAGATTGGCTGCCGAGATGATGAAGACGAGAAGATGTAATTTGTGTGAGAGGTGATTGGGCGACGAAGAAAGTAATTGGAAAAAGAAGCAGATTGGGTGGAGGTAAAGATTGAAGGTGATGATTGGAAGAGGAAGAAGGGATTGGAAGGGAAAGAAGGGGTTGGAAGAGAAAGAAAGGATTGGAAGGGAAAGAAGGGAAATAGGAGATTGGAAGGGGACATATTACGTCTTTTGGGATTGGCAGTACAGTAGGTGATTGGGGAGGGGTAAGAGGTAACTGAAGGAGATGATTAGAGGATTGGATGTAACAAGAGACGAGGCTAGCAAAGGAATGGGTGGATAGGGGTTGTGTAAGGCTAGAGTGGGGAGGAAGAGGGGGAGGAAGATGGAGGAGAGGAAAGAGGAGGAGGAGGAGAGGAAAGAGGAGGAGGAGGAGAGGAAAGAGGAGGAGGAGGAGGAGGAGGGGGGAGGTAAGAGAAGCAAAAGAGGGGAAAAAGAGAAGGAAAGGTAAAAGAAAAAAAAATACAATAAATGAAAAAAAACGTGAAAAAGAAAATCAGTGAAAGGAAGGACGGAAGGAAGGAAGGAAGGAAGGAAGAAAGAAAGGAAGGAAGGTTTGAGGTCTTATATCACAAATCCTATAACATCAATACTAAACAGAAGGACCACAAGACGTCTCTCACCAACTCAAGATGCTGCAGGTCTGGCTGGTCTCTTATCATGGTTGCGTCACATCTTCAGGGGAGGTGAGAGAGAGGGATGGTGAGAGGGGGATGGTAAGGGGGAGAAGGAGGGAGGGTGAGAGGGTAGGAGGGAGGGTGAGAGAGAGAGAGAGGAAGTGCTTGTTGCCAGGATCAGTCAGCACCCAACCACAATGCCATGGACAAGTAAGACAGTTCTTGGACAACATCCTAGTAACCAAACTACTCCACCGCTTCAAGGGCTGGTATCCTTAGGTGTACTTACGATGAAAAACTACGACAAATGATACGACAGGATACATAACTACCACCATCCCCCCACACACCACACGTATGTTAATATCTGGTGGCTGCAGGTGAGTTAATAATGCCAGGTAACCGGTGAATTAGTGCCATGTTGCAGGTGTGTCCTTGCGTGTAGGTTGTGGTGGCATAGATCAGTGAGGACAATGTTGTGTGGTACTCCTGGGCCGTCACGTGAAACACTATTACTACTACTACTACTACTACACACGACACAGAAACACGACTCAAAAGGCCAGAGTCGTTTACATGACACTCTGAATTGTTGAGAGGAAAAACTGGGCCTTGACACGACACACTGAGAGATGACACGCACACCAGTAATCTTGACAAAAAAATATACCTTGCAATAACATCAAACAACTCACTGACACACACACACAAACTTTAGCATTGACAATAAAACTGGACACATGATACAAAATGAAACTTTAACACTCGAAGCTGAACTTTTTAAACTGTGTGTGTGTGTGTGTGTGTGTGTGTTAAGACATCTTGGTATAGCATAAAGTGCTGACGGAGTACCTGGCAGAAGCGCCCTTCAGGTTGTGTACCGCCATCACCACCTGCAACACCTCCCACCACACCTCACAGCCTAGTACCACAAATTACTGGATATTTTGTTTTATATTCATTGCCATAAGATAGGATGAGTGCACAATAAACTAGTCGCTGTTCGAGGCAAAATTCATATTCAATTGCACTTGACAGAGTGTCCAGATATGTTGAAGTTAAGACCATCTTTTCATATGAACCTCTCTTTTTCCTTCCTCTCCTCCTCTTTCCTCTTCTTCCTTCCCCTCCTCCTCTTTCCTCTCCCCCTCTTTCCTCTTCTCCCTCCTTCCTCTCTTACCTTTCCTACCCCAGTCCCCCCCTTCATTCCTATTCTCTTCTCTTTTTCCTCCATTATCCTACTTCTCTTCTACTTCCTCCATCCTCCTCTCTTCCTCCCATCTATCGTTTTTTATCCTCTCTCCCCTCCCACCTTCCTTCTCTCTCCCTCCTCCTCCCTCCCCCCCTCCTCCACACCCAATCGTTATACGGACACAGCAAACAGGAAATATAACACACACACACACACACACACACACAACAGATAAATACAAGTGTATCTCTAGCGTGTGTGTGCACACACACACATGCACCTCCTAATATATATATGCAGACACACAAATATTAAAGGAAAGACAGGACAAGCTCCCTACCCAGCCTGCTCACCAGTCCACGCCCACACGGCAAGAAGAAAGGTTGAAGGAAGCTAAAGAAGAAGAAGAAGAATAATAAATAGTTGAAGAAGAAGAAATAAAATATATTAATAGAAGAAGAAGAAGAAAAAATAAAATATATTAATAGAAGAAGAAGAAGAAGAAGAAATAAAATCTATTAATAGAAGAAGAAGAAGAAGAAGAAGAAGAAAATAAAATCTATTAATAGAAGAAGAAGAAGAAGAAAATAAAATATATTAATAGAAGAAGAAGAAGAAGAAGAAAATAAAATATATTAATAGAAGAAGAAGAAGAAGAAGAAGGAAGAAGAAGAAGAAGAAGAAGAAGAAGAAGAAGAAGAAGAAGAAGAAGAAGAAGAAGAAGAAGAAGAAGAAGAAGAAGAAGAAGAAGAAGAAGAAGAAGAAGAAGAAGAAGAAGAAGAAGAAGAAGAAGAAGAAGAAGAAGAAGAAGAAGAAGAAGAAGAAGAAGAAGAAGAAGAAGAAGAAGAAGAAGAAGAAGAAGAAGAAGAAGAAGAAGAAGAAGAAGAAGAAGAAGAAGAAGAAGAAGAAGAAGAAGAAGAAGAAGAAGAAGAAGAAGAAGAAGAAGAAGAAGAAGAAGAAGAAGAAGAAGAAGAAGAAGAAGAAGGAAGAAGAAGAAGAAGAAGAAGAAGAAGAAGAAGAAGAAGAAGAAGAAGAAGAAGAAGAAGAAGAAGAAGAAGAAGTGAAGAAGAAGAAGAAGAAGAAGAAGAAGAAGAAGAAGAAGAAGAAGAAGAAGAAGAAGAAGAAGAAGAAGAAGAAGAAGAAGAAGAAGAAGAAGAAGAAGAAGAAGAAGAAGAAGAAGAAGAAGAAGAAGAAGAAGAAGAAGAAGAAGAAGAAGAAGAAGAAGAAGAAGAAGAAGAAGAAGAAGAAGAAGAAGAAGAAGGAAGAAGAAGAAGAAGAAGAAGAAGAAGAAGAAGAAGAAGAAGAAGAAGAAGAAGAAGAAGAAGAAGAAGAAGAAGAAGAAGAAGAAGAAGAAGAAGAAGAAGAAGAAGAAGAAGAAGAAGAAGAAGAAGTTAGAAGAAGAAGAAGAAGAAGAAGAAGAAGAAGAAGAAGAAGAAGAAGAAGAAGAAGAAGAAGAAGAAGAAGAAGAAGAAGAAGAAGAAGAAGAAGAAGAAGAAGAAGAAGAAGAAGAAGAAGAAGAAGAAGAAGAAGAAGAAGAAGAAGAAGAAGAAGAAGAAGAAGAAGAAGAAGAAGAAGAAGAAGAAGAAGAAGAAGAAGAAGAAGAAGAAGAAGGCGCCGGCGGCGGCGTTAAGAGCATCAACCACGTCATCTCCACCACCCGATTAAGCGGCGACAGCAAAACCAACAGCAATACACAGCAGGAGAAACGTCAGCAGTAAGAAGAGGAGTAACAACAGCACTAGGAACAGCAGCACCAGGAACAGCAGCAACAGCACCAGGAGCACAACAACAGCACCACGAATAGCAGCACCAGGAACAGCACAACCGATAACAGCAGCTCCCCAAACAACAGCACCACAAGTAACAGAAGCAGCAGCAACACAAAACGATAACAGCAATACCAAAACCACCACCGGGAGTAACAGCAGCCAGCCAGCCAGCCAGCCAGCCAGCCAGCCAGATTACAGATCAATGCCACACGTCAGCTCTCCCCAATCACACTGATGGGACCCCAATCCATAGAGTAACCGAGGTTATGGTGGGGTAGTGGGAGCGTCGACCTTAAGGTATTCACACTGTATAGCATCCTAATGGCCTCTTACATCTTCAATAAGACACAGGCAGGGCGGACGGGTTTGACAGGTGGGCGTGAAGACGGGCAGGAAGACGGGAGGGAGACGGGAGGAAGATTAACGTAGAAGAATTAATATGACTCGAAGAACAACGATCAGATTTTAGATTAAATGGAAAACCTGAAGATTCCTCCTCCTTATGGTGAAATAATTACAAAATCCGATACAATACGGAAGAGATAAAAAGATACTTAGATGAATAATGATGATAAATAAGGAAGAGAGAGAGACCAAGCGATAATGAGACTCAATAAGATATAAATAATAAGTCACTTGAAAAATATAACTACTTTGAGTGATCTCTCTCTCTCTCTCTCTCTCTCTCTCTCTCTCTGTTTTACCTCTGCCGTGTGTGTAAGAGAGAGAGTTAAGTACGCGTCGCGCCCTGAGAGAGAGAGAGAGAGAGAGAGAGAGAGAGAGAGAGATAAGGTACACGCCCTGAGAGAGAGAGAGAGAGGAAGAGAGAGAGAGAGAGAGAGAGAGAGAGAGAGAGAGAGAGATAAGGTACGCGCCTGAGAGAAAGAGAGAGAGAGAGAGAGAGAGAGAGAGAGAGAGAGAGAGGAAGGGGCGGCGCCCTGAGAGAAAGAGAGAGAGAGAGAGAGAGAGAGAGAGAGAAAGCGCGGCCTGAGAGAAAGAGAGAGAGAAAGAAAGAAAGATAGCGGCCATAACTCCTCAGACACGTCAGACTGTTGGACAAGACTGAATTAACTTTTAATCCAAGAGTTCCTGTAGAGTAGCTGAAATACTGCACACGCCTTACTGTCTGTCTCCACGCCTTGTTCTGTCTATCACCACGCCTTACTCTCTATCTCCACGCCTTGTTCTGTCTGTCTCCACGCCTTGTTCTGTCTATCTCCACGCCTTGTTCTGTCTATCTCCACGCCTTGTTCTGTCTATCACCACGCCTTGTTCTTGTCTATCACTTGTTCTGTCTATCTCCACGCCTTGTTCTGTCTGTCTCCACGCCTTGTTCTGTCTATCTCCACGCCTTGTTCTGTCTATCACCACGCCTTGTTCTGTCTATCTCCACGCCTTGTTCTGTCTGTCTCCACGCCTGTTGTTTGTCCTCCACGCCTTGTTCTGTCTATCACCACGCCTTGTTCTGTCTATCTCCACGCCTTGTTCTGTCTGTCTCCACGCCTTGTTCTGTCTATCTCCACGCCTTGTTCTGTCTATCACCACGCCTTGTTCTGTCTATCACCACGCCTTGTTCTGTCTATCACCACGCCTTGTTCTGTCTATCACCACGCCTTGTTCTGTCTATCACCACGCCTTGTTCTGTCTATCACCACGCCTTGTTCTGTCTATCTCCACGCCTTGTTCTGTCTATCACCACGCCTTGTTCTGTCTATCTCCACGCCTGTTCTGTCAATCTCCACGCCTTGTTCTGTCTATCACCACGCCTTGTTCTGTCAATCTCCACGCCTTGTTCTGTCAATCTCCACGCCTTTGTTCTGTCTATCGCCTTGTTCTGTCCATCACCACGCCTTGTTCTGTCAATCTCCACGCCTTGTTCTGTCAATCTCCACGCCTTGTTCTGTCTATCTCACGCCTTGTTCTGTTCCACGCCTTGTTCTGTCTATCACCACGCCTTGTTCTATCACCACGCCTTGTTCTGTCTATCACCACGCCTTCCTTCTCCTCAACGCCCATAACACATCCAGCTAGAGGTAATTACACACCGCCCCACGCCTCATCTACATAAGAGCGAGTTGCTTCATTAACAAGGTGAAATATCTCCTTCACCTACCTATAACAGCACAGTCACCTAGAACAGTCACCCAACAGTCACCTAGAACAGTCACCCAACAGTCACATAGAACAGTCACCTAGCACAGTCACCTTGAACAGTCACCTAGAACAGTCACCTAGAACAGTCACCCAGCACAGTCACCTAGAACAGTCACCTTGAACAGTCACCTAGAACAGTCACCTTGAACAGTCACCTAGAACAGTCACCTTGAACAGTCACCTTGAACAGTCACCTAGAACAGTCACCCAACAGTCACCTAGAACAGTCACCTAGAACAGTCACCTAGAACAGTCACCTTGAACAGTCACCTAGCACAGTCACCTTACACAGTCACCTAGCACAGTCACCTAGCACAGTCACCTAGAACAGTCACCTAGTGTTGGCAATCTTCCCTCACCTCCCCTTCCCCCGCTGGCAGACGGTCATGCCCTGAGAGTGCCACAGGAGACAGTCATACCCTCAGAGTGCCACAGTAGACGGTCATACCCTCAGAGTGCCACAGTAGACAGTCATACCCTCAGAGTGCCACAGTAGACAGTCATACCCTCAGAGTGCCACAGTAGACAGTCATACCCTCAGAGTGCCACAGTAGACAGTCATACCTCAGAGTGCCACAGTAGACAGTCATACTCAGAGTGCCACAGTGACAGTCATACCCTCAGAGTGCCACAGGACAGTCATACCTCAGAGTGCCACAGTAGACAGCCACACTCAGAGTGCCACAGTAGACAAAGTCATACCCTCAGTGTGCCACAGCAGACAGTCATAATCAGTGTGCCACAGCAGAGCAGCCATACCCCCCAGAGTGCCACAGCAGACAGCCTGTCCCCAGAGTGCCACAGCAGACAGTCATACCCTCAGAGTGCCACAGTAGACAGTCATACCCTCAGAGTGCCACAGTAGACAGTCATACCCTCAGAGTGCCACAGTAGACAGTCATACCCTCAGAGTGCCACAGTAGACAGTCATACCCTAAGAGTGCCACAGGAGACAGTCATACCCTCAGAGTGCCACAGAGGGCAGATGGCACTGTTCATTACCCCAGCATTATTAGACATAAGCCAATCACAACGCAGATGCTGCCAAGTGTTCAGGGTATTCTGTCCTCAACTGTACATAGATGAATACAATTAAAAACAATGACAAGGACAGAGTCTAAAATATAACAATAATAATAATGATAATAATATATAATTACTGTACATGAAAACAAATTAACAGTTACATACAGACAAAGGCGGGAAGGGACACATTAGGATATTGGTACACACACACAGACATACACGCACAAGATATTCATATACGTAGACAAAAGTATAAATACGTACATAAATGTTGTCACACACACACACACACACACACACACACACACACACACACACACACACACACACACACACACACACACACACACACACACACACACACACACACACACACACACACACACACACACACACACACACACACACACAGTGCCAAAATCTCGATCGTGACTCGACATTTAATAATAAACTGCAACAATCATTGAGGTGTCTGGTCACCCGATAACGTCCGCAGCAGTCACCATCACTCACTGTCACTCTATCATGTCACCTCGATGAAGTAACGTCACACCTCACACCATTATATCACTACATCAGCTGACGGTTTGGTATGGTTGGGTATTTGCATAATCTTATTTTAACCATAAACTAATCAAAATACTTTACTGGGGTTACTTAATCGTTTATAGATATATAAATGGATATAATTATAATATTTCAGACAATAAAACAACCAGACATAACTGATCATAACAGAAATATACCGACAGGATTGTAACAGCACGTCGACTACCCAACTAAGTCGAGCTGAACTCTTATCATCTTCCGGGTTACAAACAAACAACTATTCATAAAAACAAAGAAATTATTCCTATTAAACAAACATCATCAGAACGTTCTTGTGTTTTAAATAACTTTTCAAATATCGACGTTGTTGGTGTGCTGAAATATTCCAGCGTCTTGGGGGCATTACGGGGAAAGTGCCGATAATTGTGTTACTACTTATCATAAACCTGACTTATGGATGTTTTAATAATTATGAAGCAGTAACTCTTGTCGGCTCTCAAGCAGTTATGGCCAGCCTAGTGCAATACTTCACCACCAGACTGACCGCGGGAATGAAATTTTAACTTTTTTTTGTAACAAGTTTATGGTTTTATGGTTGTATTAATGTCTTTCTTGTTTAATATTTTTAGTATAGAAGAACAAAAATAACCTTTCATTTGTGTAACGTGTTTAGTATAATTATAATGCTTATCCTAATAGTGGTAACAGACGATGGTAGTGATGACAATGTTGATTCACAAAACATGATTATTATCCTTTCTTCTTCTTCATTCCTCTCCTCTTCCCTCCTTTAGTCCATATAGATTAGTTTGTATCGATAAATTTTCCACCATTTCAGTGTTAACATAAAGCTGTTCCAACAATATTTTTAATTCCACAAAATGTACACAAAACTGCGAATCTAATACGTAAAAATAAACATAAAACTCAAAACAAAATACTCTAAATAAACTAAGCAAAAAAAAAAAATACGCTTTATTAAATTAATTCATGAAAATATTAAAACCTTTTAGAGGAGTTTAAATAAATCTAACCCTAACGAATTAACGACACGCCTTGTGGTAGCTCGAGCGGCGGGAAGAGGTAATTCTCACATATCCCACCAGAATATGCTTTTAACACATGCAAATTCTTTCACACCTTTACCGCCCGAGTCATAAAAAAAAACGTGTTAGATATACAGTGGTGGATTTCTGTTAGTTTTTGTTTGTTGAGGATTGGTGTACATGTTAATTTAGGTTACGGTCTTGGAGGTGCGTAGTAATACATGGTAATATTAACTGTGGCGCCTCGACTAAAATAGGAGTTATTTTTATTATTATTATTATTATTATTATTATTATTATTATAAGGGAAACGGGAAAAAAGGGAGAAAGAACAAAATAAAAGAGAAAAGAGAAATGAGAAGGACCCACGTCAAGTCACTCCCTACTAATAGGTCCTCAGCTTGTGTTGGTGGTGGTAGAGACGGCAGCCCCCACCCCCCCCCACACCCCTTCCCTCCCCCACACAGCGAGGTGAGGTGACAGTAAGGCTCATTAACCCCTCTGTCAGCCCCTTGTACTGCACTCTTAATGACTCCCTTAACCCCTCCTTTCCCCTCACCCTACCTTACCCCCTATCACCCTTCTTCATCATTCCCTCATCATCTTTCTCCCTTATCCTCTATTCTCCATCACCCACCTTTACCCTTCTTCACCACTTCCTCACCCCCTTCCTCTCCCTCATTCTCCTTATCTCCTACTCCTTCCCTCACCCCTCACCCTCACACTACAGCTACAACGCATCAACATTACATAAAAAAATAAAAAAATTAAAAAAAATATTCCACGATAAATAAGTTCCTTCAAAAAAAAATGGACGATATTTTTTGGAGTCACCCTGTAGAATGCCTCAACATAAGACAAACTGGTATTAAAACAAAAACAAAAAACAATAAAACGTATCATAAAAGAAACAAACAAAAATAACATCACTACAAACATCACAAATTCTATGTTCACTCTGAAATAACACACACACACGCACGCACGCACACACACACACACACACCCACACACACACACACACACACACACACACACACACGTTCCAATACCAGTCACACAGTTTATATGACAATGAAACAATCAAACACCAGTCACTCGGTCTCTGGGTCCACAGTACCAGTCTATAGCCAGTTAACCAAATACGTATACAACGGGGGATTGTGTTGTTATATTGGGGGATCTGTAGCGGGCCTGTAACCAGCTTAGGTGGGGGGAGGGGGATAACGGCAGGAGTGGGGTAGGGGGCAGGAAAAGTAGGGGGGAAGGGTAAGGAGGGGAAGAGACAGGGGGGCAGGAACGGTGGGGGGAGAAGGGCAAGGGAAAAGGGGGGAGGTGGTGGTGATGTTGGTGGAGGTAGTGGGCGTGGTGGAGGTAGAGTGTGTGTGTGGAGATGCCCTTGGAATATCACGTTGTGGGGTCGAGAGAGAGAACAGGACACTGACACTACGTCCACACACACACACACACACACGCGACACCTATAATATATATAAAGTCTCAAAACGCCAGTCTCTCAAACGTCAGCAAATCTCAAAGCGTCAGTCTCTCAAAACGTCAGCTAATCTCAAAACATTCTCTCAACGTCACGCTCCCAAAACGTCGGCGAGTCTCAAAAGTCAGAAGTTGATCAATGTTGTGGTATAAAAGTTGTGAGTCGCTTCTTGTGGTGACATAATTATCCTCGTGCCTTACAGACCGACTGACCGTACATCCTCCTCACAGCTGATGGACGGCCGGCGACAGTAGTAGTCGTAGTAGTAGTAGTAGTAGCAACTTTGCTAACAGCACTACCAGCAACAGTGGGCAACAGTAATACTAGTGACGACGAGCAACAGTAGCACTAGCAACAGCGGGCAGCAGTAATACTAGTAACGACGAGCAACACTAACACTAGCAACAGCGGGCAACACTAACACTAGCAACAGCGGGCAACACTAACACTAGCAACAGCGGGCAATAATAATACTAGTAACAACAGCAACAATACTACAGCAGTCGGTCCCTAGCAAGACAACCACTAACAGGTGCTGTGGGCTGGACAACAAACAAGGTTACGTCCGGGATGCAAATCAGTTTCAATTTTCTCTTATTTACCAAACATTTTTACTTCTACACTTAACAAAACGATAAACAATTACTTAAAACAAATAACAATTACGCTTTTAAACAATGTACAGTTAATATAAACCTGTTGATTGGTTCTATTTAAGAGAACAATAAAGTTTTAGGTTCGTCGATACAATTAATGTGGCCAGCGAGATGTGGCAACTAAAGGCCAACGTTTAACACGTTTTCTAATTGAATGTAAACAGAGGAATCCTGTCTGTAAGCATAGTACTGCGGGCTGGTCCTGAGGCACTCAACACGTACTGTGTGTGTGTGTGACAGATGGAAGAGGCGATGGGAAAGAAAAGTTATATTTATACCAATACAGGATATAACCTTTTCGATATACAGTTATATTAATCCACCACACACACACACCACAGGGAGACTGAATAAGCCAGTAGTATGGATTAACTTCACGAACTATAAATGAAATTAAAAACCGGTAGCCTCTGGGACTTTCCTCCCAAAGACCAGAGGTGAATTTTACTTCTATATTCATTTTAATTTTTTGTAGATCAATATATTTTTTTCCCCGAGATGAATAACTTCATTTGGCGATGGGAGGACTGAGTGGTTCTTAAGCTTGTTTGCCTGTATATGTCAGAATGTCATCTCCTTTCCAAGATTGTGCCTCAAAAAGTGCATTCCTTGCATATAATCTTTTTTTTTTTGCTTGCATTACATTCCCCCAAACCTGATTCCCACCCCTGAGGAGTTCCTGGTTGAGAACCCCTGCCCTAAGGTGTGTCCAGGTAAAGTTCAGGTAAGTTAATTATGGAAACGTTAATTGCGATATTCCACTTGTTGATGTTTTTTATTATGATAGTGACAGGTAAGACCAAACATTACATACATACATACATACATACATACATACACATACATACATACATACATACATACAAATATATTCAATGTAATCTGTTTATAAGTAATAAAATGAAATATAAACAATGCCTGACAACTTAATAATTAACTAATAACCATACACCACATACAGACACATTACTGTCATAATTAGGTATGGTAATGACACACCCCCTCTCTTAATTAGTCAGGTGTGATGGCTAGGAGGGGATGTTGATTATCAATCAGGTACGTAGTGTAGAGTGTTGTTGTTGATATTACTGGGAGGAGGGGTAGGGTGAGGGGGGTGGGGGTGGGGAAGGAGGGAGGGTGAGAGAGATGGACAACTAATGAACGAGGGTTTTTGTCGTGGAGGTAGTGGTGCTAAGTGGTTGTGGTAGTGTGATAGTAGTGGTGTGGTACTATTGCTAGTGGTTGGTAGTTGTTGTGGTAGTGGTGATAGTAGTGGTTGTGGTAGTGGTGATAGTAGTGGTTGTGGTACTGGTGTTGGTACTGGTAGTCGTGGTAGTGGTTGAGAGGAAGAGGTAACTGTGTGTGACAGGTAGCAACAACAATAACACCACAACAATTAACAACAACAGGTAACAAAAACACAAATCAAATCACACGATAAAAAATAACACAATAGGTAAAATTAACACAACAGGTAAAAATATATATCCTAATAACACGCCACACTAACAAGGACAGGCCATGACAGGTAATTACAGGTTACTCCCACAACAAAACCTATTTGTTTTCAATGTCCACCTTACTTTTCTGTATTTAGTTAATGACAATATCACTCTTTTACAAGCTAGTCTACTTTATTACGTCTAGTCTGCTTTTTTTACATATAGTCTGCTTTTTTACATAGTCTGCTTTTTTACATAGTCTGCTTTTTTTGCGTCCAGTTTATTTTTACGTCTAAATTCTGCCTTTACACTTGGTCTGCTTCTATTATCATCTATTCTGCCACACACACACACACACACACACACACACACACATTGTCACACAACACACAACACACACTCCACTCCAAAACCCTTCACGTATATAAAACATACTTACATACACGTACACAAAACACGTACACAGATATGGGCCGATACACATGCATAACACACGAACACGCCCAGGCAAACCAACACACACACACACACACACACACACACACACACACACACACACACACAATAATAATAACACGTTCGTTTATTTGTGTGTTGAAATGCATGAGTAGATTCTGTATGGTATGTGTAAGGAGGCACGGACTTTTGTTTGTACACACACACACACACACACACACACACACACACACACACAATACAATGTCAATACATTGTCAATAATAATGTTAAAAGCTGGTATACGCCCCTGACAGATACAACCACAAAATGAACCAAGGTCACAACCACTATTTCCCAACACAAAAACCATCACCACCACAATTATGAATTACAATCACTCAAAATAACAACCATTCAACACAACCAGCATCAACACTACAATTACAACCATCACAAACAATAACAATCACTTGCCAATCACAACCCCAACCAACACAACCACCAACGAAAGCAACAACCATTAAAAACATTAATACAACCAAAACTACAACAACTACATCTAACACAACCCCAACCAGATAATAACCATTACAACCCAAACTACAAGAATAACCACATTCACCACAACTACAATTATAACCACAACTAACCAGATAATAATCATCACAACCCAAACGACACCCGAATACCACAACCACCTATAACCACTATGTACACAACCCAACTCACCACCCCACCAACACCACTTCCCTACCATCACCTCACCACCACCTTAATACCGGGTTATAAAAGAGGTATTAGTACCTGGATATAATTTAATCACCCTCCAACACCTGTCATGCTCACCTCTCGAGAGTTTTCCTCAAAAATTGGTAATTACAGTTTTTGTTTGTTTTTGTTTATTTACTTGTTTACGTGTTTCACTGTGTTTGTTTTCATGTTTAGTTTTTTTTTTTTTTTAATGTTTGTATATTTTGGGTAGAATTTAGTTTTAACATTTACAATTTACTTTAATCTCGGGATGACTAAGTTATTTTTTTTTCCCATGGCGTATAACTACTACTTATAATTTTACTTAATACTTAACCAATAACAATTCCACTACAAGTATAATACAACCATAACACTTACAAGACTTCCTCGTAGAAAGTTTAGTCTACAGAATGGTCCTTATTCTTCACTGTCTCACTTACCCGAAGACTGGAGGGAGACGGGACGTGAATTTACCCCCGAGTGGAAGAATATTGACATTTATGGACAGGTTTACATGTCTGTCTGTCTCATCCTGGAACTGTCACCACCATGTTACTACCAGCACTGTCTGTCTGTCTGTCTGTCTGTTTTTTTTCCGTGTGTATGTGTCTACTTCTTTCTCTCTTTCTCTACACACACAACAGAGAAAGATACACAGAAAAGAAGAGAGACAGGGAGAAAGAGATAATGAGAGAGAGAGAGAGAGAGAGAGAGAGAGAGAGAGAGAGAGAGAGAGAGAGAGAGAGAGAGAGAGAGAAAAAAGAGAGAGAGAGACCTAACATGTACGGTTTCCCCTCACACCAAAGATAGCTAATATACTTATAATAATGTACAGTTCAGTTATGGCGTTTCCTCTTGATACCGAGCTGTAAAGGCCAGTGTCACACACACACACACACACACACACACACACACACACACACACACACACACACACACACACACACACACACACACACACACACACACACACACACACACACATACTTGAGGAGGAAGGCGGCAAAATTGATTGATATACGTTCACTTTGGTTTATTGATAAGAATGGATCACCTGAATATTAAGCACCCTAGTTTATTTCACTTGACGATTAGACAAATGAATGTTATTTGGTGGGTTAGGTTAGGTTAGGTTAGGTTAGGTTAGGTTAGGTTAGGTTAGGTACGGTAAGGTAAGGTAAGCATTAGCAAATTTAATCACCAGATACAATAAACTTAACTGCCTAATCTTTAGGTGATCCAATAAAATAAACTAACACAAAAATAATAAAATAGCTTCACAAAATTAACCCCAAATAAAACTCTTTATGGTCCATTACTAAAAATTTATAAGAACATAAGAATGAAGGAAACTGCAGCGGGCCTATTGCTCCATACTGGGCAGTCCCATTTACACCCAACCCCTATCGCTCATATACCCATCCAACCTATGTTTGAAGCTACCCAGCGTGTTCGAGTTAATGATGATGTTTGGTAACTTGTTCCACTCATCCACTACTCTATTTCCAAACCAATGTTTACCTATCTCGCGCCTAATTCTAAATGTGTCTAATTTAAAACCATTGTTACGAGTTCGTACCCAACGAATCAATACAAATTATCTAATATATTCGAAAACATCTAAATTCAGTTCGTGATTTTTTTTGTCAATGAAACACAAAGTACAACACAGAACTTGTGGTTGGTTATGTCAAGAGGGACGTAAAAATATGGTAATTTTTTTTCTTCCCAAAATAAACAGATGAGAGGAGGGAAATATTCCATTAAATATAACTGTGAAAGTGAAGGGTTCTAATGGTAGTGGTGGTAGTTACTGGTGATAGTGGTGATAGTTATTGGTGGTAGTGGTGATACTTATTGGTGGTAGTGGTGATAGTTATTGGTGGTAATTATTGGTGGTGGTAGTGGTGGTAGGTAGTGGTGGTGGTGGTGGTAGGTAGTGGTGGTGGTGATTGGTAGCAGTGGTGACAATTATTGGTAGTAGTTATTGGTGGTAGCGGTGGTAGTTATTGATGGCAGTGGTGGTAGTTATTGATGGGAGTGGTGGTAGTTATTGATGGCAGTGGTGGTAGCGGTGATAATTATGGTGATTAATGGTGGCAGGGGGTGGTAATTATCGATTGCAGGGGTGGTAATTATTGGTGATAGTGGTGGTAATTATTGGTGGCAGGGGTGGTAATTATTGATGAAAATGGTAACAATTATTGGCAGTAATGGAGATAATTATCAATGGCACTGACTATAAACATTGGTGGCACCGGGAGTTGAATAAAGTGGCACTAGCGGTGCATATTGGCCTTGTTGATTACAAATATCACCGCCAGTGTCAGTAAACATTGGCGATAACATTAGTGGAATTGATAGTATTATAAACACTAAAACATTGATGGTAGCTGTAGTAAACATTCATGGCAGCTGTAGCAAATACTGGTAGTATCTGTAGTAAACATTGAGTGGCAGCCGTGACATGCCTACACTAATGGTCTACTCTGAACCCATGTCTCGGGTCTACCTTACAAGAGGAACCAGAGAGGTTTATCACCCAGGTTAATGGACACAGAAAGATTACCTGAGCCAAAATGGGTCAACAACCTTATCTGATCACTATCCCCCTCCACACAGGTAAATGGGCTGAGGTTAATGGACTCGGGTTAATGAACTAGTTATGGCTATGGTAAGAGGTTAAGTAACATGTAGAATCAACCTTAAAATAAATAAAGTACAGGTATAAAATATAATTAGCCTAAAGGTGACCGTATTGTTAATGTCTTCACCTAAGTTAAACTAAGGCAACCAACCCTGCTCCCCATAAAGACTGTTAAGAGAGGTATAAATTCTCTAACTCTCTGGATATAAGGATCAAAGGGAATTAGCCTCCTAAGTTAATAGGATTAGACTCTCCCTTCAACATGTAAACAGGATTAGGATATTCTTGACAGGTAAATAACATCTTGAGAATGGTGATAACAGGTGTGGAATTAGATAACTCCTACATATACTGAGGTAAGATAACTCCTCCATATACTGGAGGTAAGGTAACTCCTATGTATACTGGAGGTAAGATAACTCCTATATATACTGGAGGTAAGATAACTCCTACATATACTGAGGTAAGATAACTCCTACATATACTGGCGGTAAGATAACTCCTACATATACTGGAGGTAAGATAACTCCTACATATACTGGAGGTAAGATAACTCCTACATATACTGGAGGTAAGATAACTCCTACATATACTGAGGTAAGATAACTCCTACATATACTGAGGTAAGATAACTCCTACATATACTGAGGTAAGATAACTCCTACATATACTGGAGGTAAGATAATTCCTACATATACTGAGGTGAGATAACTCCTACATATACTGGAGGTTAGATAACTCCTACATATACTGGAGGTAAGATAACTCCTACATATACTGGAGGTAAGATAACTCCTACATATACTGGAGGTAAGATAACATTATACATCTCACACAGTAAATAAGAAGACCAGGTAACCCAATATAACAACAACAATAATCCAGGTAATCTACTGTAAATAACTCACCGATTTACCTGTAGACAAACGCCCTCACTACCTCACCTGGGAAGAGGAGGAGGAGGAGGAGGTGGAGGGGAAGAAATGGTGGAGGACGAGGGGATAAGAGGAGGAGGAAGAGGAGCTGGGGAGGACGGAGAGGAGTTGGGGAGGACGGAGAGGAGTTGGGGAGGACGGAGAGGAGTTGGAGAGGACGGAGAGGAGTTGGGGAGGAAGAGAAGTTGGGGAGGAAGAAGAGGAGTTGGGGAGGAGGAGGAGGAAGATGAGGGGGAGGAGATGAGGGAGAAAGGGGAAGAGGTGGAATAAGAAGAGGAGGAGGACGAAATGAGGAGCAGAAGAATAGTGGGAGGAGGAGCAACAAGAGTGGGAGAAAAGGAGGGAGGAGAGGGAGGAGAAGGAGGAATGATAAAGGGAAGGGGAAAAGAAGTAGTTAAAGATGGAGGAGGAGAGAGGAGGTGTAAAAAGGAGGAGGAGTTGGTTGAAAGGAGGGAAGGGTGGAATAGTGGAGAATAAGAAGGAGGAGAGATGAGGAGGAGGAGGAAGAGGAGGAGGAGGAGGAGGGAGGAAGAGTCTTGAGTCTTGCCAGCAGGCTTACACAGGATTACTAAGCTTGTAGACAGGGCTAAAAACTCAAAACCCACCACATTACGAACTGAAAGCATGATCGTATGAATTTATTGCACGTTACAAGGGCAAACTACTGGCTTCACAGCAAACCTTCATGAGTAGTGTCAGAGCACTGGTGGTAAAATCTGCACATTAATCACGCAGGACTAACCCCCCACCTACCTGCATGTCTGCTACGACACGACACCAATGGCTATAAAAACAGGACATAACATCACCAGGGAATCTATTAGTCTATTCAATTTTCAAGGAGTGTATAGAAGGTCCGGTAAATGGTCCCTCTATACTAAGAGATTCCAGACACCATCACGTTTATCGTTCAGGTGTAAGATACAATGGGTGGGTTTAAGTTATTAATAATGTTCGTAAAAGGTCATGTGTCTGGTTGAGTTAAAAGGTCAATACTATCGAGAGAGAGAGAGAGAGAGAGAGAGAGAGAGAGAGAGAGAGAGAGAGAGAGAGAGAGAGTGTGTGTGTCATAAATTTTGTCGCCACGGTTATATAAAATAAACAAAGTTCCCTCAGTAAGTGGGTCAGTCAGTCAGTCGGTCAATCAGTCAATCGGTCAATCAGTCAGTCAGTCAGGAGTGGTGTTCATTAAAGACAATTGGCACAGTGACACAGAGGGCCAGTGTCAGCCTGTCATAGGGCCATCATAAGTGCCCTCTGGTGATCACTGAAGCTTATCAAACAACAAAAACATCCGAACTATGACATCACAACAAACATCCTATGACATCAACAACATAAACACATCGTCTAAGTGAAGTCATTACTAAACTGTGTCAAGAACATCATAACATTGCATAACAAAATCGCAACAATGACGTCATCAAAACAAACACTGGACCGGTAAAGGAAAAAAAACATAACATAGAAACTGCTCTGTCATCTCCAGGTCCCCCCCCCCTCCCTCCCCCCCCCATCCTACTCTTATTTCTTCCTCCCTCCTCCCTTCGCTTCCTTCCTCCCTTCCTTCCTTCCCATCCTCCTCTCATTTCTTTTTCCCTCCCTCCCACCCAGCCTCCATCCCATTTTTTCATCTATCCCCTTACTCCTTCCCCTTTCCACCTTCCCCATTATGTTTATCTACTATTCTCCTCTCCCCCTCTTTCTTCTCCTCTCCCCTCTTTCTTCTCCCTCCCCTCTCTCCTCCTTCTCCTCTCCCCATCCTCCTTCTCCCTCCCCTCCTCCTTCTCCTCTCCTCTCTCCCTCCCCCCTGTCTCCCCCTCCCTCCTCTCCCTCTACCCCCCGTGTTTACCTTTTCCTGTCAGGCCACCAGCGTCCCCAGCCCATCTCCCTACCCCCCACCACCACCCACCACCCATCTCTCCCTCAAATCCCATCCCAGTCCCCCCCCTCCCTCTTACTCCAACAAAGTCTCCACCTCCTCCCTCCTCCTCGGCGCCTCCCCAGCCTCCAACACCTCCCCTCCCCTACCTCTTAGACACCTCCCCTCCCCCACCTCCAAGACTCCCCACACCTGTTAAAGAGTCAAACACACATGGAAGAAACCGCAGGATCATCGTGTGCGGAAGAAGGTGGTGGTGGGTGATGATAGTAGTTGTAATGGTGGTTGCGGTGGGTAATGGTGGTGGTAATAATTGTTGTAGTTGGTGTTGTTGTTGTAGGATGGGACGGTAGTAGCATCCTCCTCAACGATGACAACCACTACTACCAGCTATCACTACCACCATTACTTGACACCATAACTCGATATCACCATCACCAACACCACCACCATATCAACACCACTACCATAACCACTATCATCACTACTACTACTACTACTACTATCACCACCACTATTCACTCATACACACAAACTGTACACACACACACACGCACACACAGACATATACACACACTCATGCGTGAACATACACACAGACACGTCCTCACGACTCTTGAGGACGACCTTGAACACAACACTTGCCACTCCAGCCCGGACGGAGATGGACAACAGGAAACAGCCACTTCCACTAGCGATAAAACGGTGAATTTATTGCATTTTTTTCCTTTCTCGTGAGGTACAGAATTAATTAACTCATACAGGTAGAGCTAATTAACTCATACAGGTAGAGCTGATTAACTAATACAGGTAGAGCTAATTAACTAATACAGGTAGAGCTAGTTAACTCATACAGGTAAAGCTAATTAACTAATACAGGTACTGAACTAATCAACTAATACAGGTAGAGCTAGTTAGCTCATACAGATAGAGCTAGTTAACTCATACAGGTAGAACTAATTAACTACAGGTAGAGAGCTAATTACTTATACAGGTACAGGAATTCCCAGGTTTTGAGAACCATAAAAGTGACACCTTTACCTAGATTAGAGACACACACCTGAAGTTACTTACACCTTAAGTCAGATCAAATGAAGATTAACCCTTCTTCTTCCTGTTCTTCTTATTATTATTAAACTCTTCATCTCCCAAGAATGAAGTAAGTTACGCCCTCTGAGTGGCCCTGGTCTCCACCCCCTCAGCATATCACAACACCAGGGGGAAAACATGTGAGGTTTGTTTACGTCACGTGAGCGACCAGTCCTCGCCTCACCCATCCCTCCCCCTCACACCCACCACGTGTCGTAACGTCATGAAGCGAGTCAGTCAATAACATGAGTGACTCGGTTTTTTTTTTGCGTGTGTGTGTGTGTGTGTGTGTGTGTGTGTGTGTGTGTGTGTGCAAGTCTTCACGCTTTGAGGTCATGACACAGCATAATCATATAAACTTGATTAAAATAAAGTATTAAATCAAGGCTTAAGGTCCAGAATCCCCGTGAAGTTTATGGTAATTTTTTCAATAAATTACGAGTTATGGAAATCTAATCCAATTCTCATTAAGGTAATACTATACATATGGTCCCTAAAATGTCACCAGTATTGCACCGAGACTCGACCTTCACTTATTAACTCTCTTATCAGGTAAAAATGTTAACTAAATATAAACCGGTGATTATCTTACGAGAATCCGGGTTATGTTGTTGACAAGAAGTCGGTAAACAAAGGTCGTGTTGTTTGTCACCATCCTCACACTACGCCAGCTTGATCATGTCATACACTGCCCGCCTGAGAATACGTGTGCCAGGCTCCTATTACTCGTACAATCAGAAACGCCAGCACGAGCAATCAGCTGATCCCGACACACACACACACATACACACACACACATACACACACACACACACACACACACACACACACACACTACTTCCTGTTCCTGGATAAGGACATTAGTGTACCGTAAAGTTCTCATTACTTCCGTTTCCTACCAAGATGTTTACTATTCAGTACTTATTAGGAATCTCTCTCTCCGACAGTGAAAACACAAACACTTAAAGCTTATTTCTAGACTTAAGGATTAAGAGAAAATAAGCTTAATATTGAAACCCCACAAATAAAAGCACTTAAAGCTTATTTCAAGACAGAAAAGTTTACTACCAAAAATCTGAATCATAAAAAAAACATCAATTTGCTTTTTAAAGGAAAGTAGTAGTAGTAGTAGTAATTATTATTATTATTATTATTATTATTATTATTATTATTATTATTATTATTATTATTGATGTTGTTGTTACTGTTGTTGTTGTTATTGTTGTTATTGTTGTTTTTGCTGTTACTGTTTACTCCTGTTAAGAATTTTGGTGTTATTGTTGCTGTTGTTGTTGTGTTTGCTGTTGTTATAATTCTAGTTGTTGTTTACTCCTGTTAGGGCGAGAGACACCATCACCCACACGGGAGTCTCTTCAAGGCGAGACATAAATATCTTTTATCTCTATCATCAATCAATTCCAGATCAACAGCCAGCCAGCCAAAATCACCTTCCAGCCATTTTATCACCAATTAAGCACCACTCATTAACTGTCTGAGCCATAAACAGTCATTTCCTTCACGTCTTAAACTAGGTCCTCCCGCCTTCTCTCCCAGTCATCGTCAACCAGTCATGCTCTACCAGTCAATCGTTACCTAACAGTCACGCCTCAACGGATCACCTCCACCACCCAGTCAGTCAACCACTAAGGTAAGGTAGGTTAGATTAGATTAGGTTAGGCTAGGTTAGGTTAGGTTATGGTTGGTTAGGTTAGGTAAGGTAGGTTAGGTCAAATAAGCTGTGGTTCAATCGTCACGTGTTCCATTTTTGAGCTCCCCAACACACCTGACTGGACACACACCAGACTGGACACACACACAACTGACTGGCCTCACACCAGATTGGACCCAAACTAGATTGGCCACAAACCAGATTGGCCACACACCTGACTGGACACACACCTGATTGGTCACACACCAGATTGGCCACACGCAACTGATTGGACACACACCTGACTGGCCACACACCTGACTGGTCACATACCAGACTGGCCACACACCTGACTGGCCACACACACACACCTGACTGTACATGTGGTGGTGCCAGTGTTCTTGTACAGTTTTATGGTTGCAATAAAATTCTTCATCCATTGTTACCTGACTTGAGTTTACCTGGATATGATTCTTCCCCCTCAGGTGCCCTTCCTTCCTTCTCTTCCTCCTTCCTTCTCTTCCTCCATTCCTTCGTACCTTCCTTCCCTCCCTCTTTCCAACCTTCTCTCCCTCTTCCGTCCTTCCTTCCTTCCTCCCCTCTCCCTCCCTCCCTCTTATCCAAAGTTCTTTTCTTCCCTTCTTCCTTCTCTCCCTCCCCCTTATTTACCTCCTCCTAAGTCTTCTCTTCTCCCTCTGTCCCTCCTCCTACCTAAGGCTCCTTTCTTCCATCCTTCTTTCCTTTTCTCTCCTGGTAAAGTCTCCCTCCCGTCCACTACAAACTTCCTCCTGTCAACTACACACTAGATTCTCCCGTCCAAAATTCCCTCCTTCCTGTCTACCACTTGTTGTTGGTAGTGTCTGGTAGGTAGTGGTAGTTGGTGGCGGGTGTTGATAGTGTCTGGTAGGTGGTGGTAGTGTCTGGTAGGTGGTGGTAGTGTCTGGTAGGTGGTGGTAGTGTCTGGTAGGTGCTGGTAGTTGGTGGCAGGTATTGGTAGTGTCTGGTAGGTGGTGGTAGTGTCTGGTAGTGGTGGTACCTAACAGCAGACGGAAGGTAGTAGGCTATGGGGACTATGCTAATATAATGACCTGGGAGTAATGTATTGACGTAGGCGAGTGGCAGGAAGAAAGGAGGGGGGGGTAGAAAAGGGGAAGGGGGGGAGGGGAGGGGGAGAGTGGGGAAAAGGAGAGATGGGAGGAGGGAAAGAGGAGGGGGAGATGAGAGGAGGGAAAGAGGGAGAGGAGAGGAGGGCCATAACAACAGTGGGAGAGTAGAGGTGGTGTCAACACGGCCACGCTACAGGTATGTCAACAAACACTAAGAGACAACAGGTATGTAAGCAGAAAGACTACAGATGTGTATGAACGACTATACAGTAAGTGTGTACGAACGACTACAGATGTGTAAGAACAATTATACAGTAGTTGTGCATGAACGACTACAGGTATATAAAAGAACAATGGTGAATACAGATGTGTAAACAGGTGGAGGGGAGGCTACAGGTGTATAAACCAACACAACAGGAAGTACAGCTGTAGAAGGACTGTGAGGCGGTACGTATGTATGTATGTATGTATGTATGTATGTATGTGTGTGTGTGTGTGTGTGTGTGTGTGTGTGTGTGTGCATTGAGTGGGCCAGATGATGCCACAATAACAGCAACTGCTTACACCACACACTCTTGTCCTCACACACACCTGTCTCAACCTTGTCAGGAGTGCCAGGTACAACACACACACACACACACACACACACACACACACACACACACACACACACACACACACACACACACACACACACTAAGATGTACAGGAGAGAGAGAGTGACTTTAGTTCAACCTTCGTCAACCGTTTCTCCTCCAACTCTCGCTTCCTCGATATTATTTGAGAGATGACTATGTTATACAGTCTATCTACACCGTCTACACGTCATCTACATTGTCTACACGCCATTTACATTGTCTACACGTCATCTACATTGTCTACACGCCATCTACATTGTCTACACGTCATCTACATTGTCTACACGTCATCTACATTGTCTACACGTCATCTACATTGTCTACACGTCATCTACATTGTCTACACGTCATCTACATTGTCTACACGTCATCTAAATTGTCTACACGCCATCTACATTGTCTACGTCATCATTGTCTACGTCATCAACATTGTCTACACGTCATCTACATTGTCTACACGTCATCAACATTGTCTACGTCATCTAAATTGTCTACGCCAATATATCATAACTCAACGCTGAACAAGTGTTAGATTGGATACGACCACCTGTGCCCCCACCACCTGTGCCCCCCCGACCACCTGTGCCCCCCCCCCCCCCACCACAACACAGAAGAGGCCTTTTCCTCAATGTTTACGGAATCACCTGAAGATTAGACACCCACACAGCCTTATTTCATCTGATGATTAAACACCTTAAAAATATCTGGGGGTTGGGTTAGGTTGGGTTAGGTTAGCGTTAGGTTAGGTTAGGTTAGGTTAGGTTAGGTTAGGTTAGGTCAGGTTAGGTTAACGTTAAGTTGCTTAATCGTCAGGTGAAATAAACTCTACGTACCTCATCTTCAGGTGATCCCGTTAATAGAGACACGATTTTATTTTAACACTTTCAGAAAACATAAGTACACACACACACACACACACACACACACATAATCACAGCTGACGCCTCAACACGTCTGATGTCACTAAGACAACTTCACAATATGGCGACTAAAATGGACTGAGACTATACTCTAAGATGATAAGTTTTCAAAAGTTAGAATAGGTTAGGTTAAGTTAGGTTAGGTTAGGTTAGATTATTTAATCATCCGGTGAAATAAACTGGGGTGACTAATCTTCATGTCAATCCCTCGTCTGTTAAATAATCCTTCCGAGAGATAAATAATTCTTGCCTATCTCAATCATTAACCAACTACAGAACATATACAACTAATCACACTAAGTACACACATAAGACACACACACACACAGTACACACAAGTACACACACAAGTAAACACAAAGTACACACACAAGTAAACACAAAGTACACACACATAGTACACACACAAAGTACACACACAAAATACACACACAAGTAACCTCATTCTACACAACCAACGTTACATAATCCTGTACACATTAACCCCGCCAAAAAATAACACATTCCCCTCATTAATTACTCTTAACTAACCCACAACTTCAATATAAGACACAGTGTTAAATCAGGGAACAAAACAAAAATTAACAAGAAAGTAAAAAAAAGTTGGTTTCCTGAATATATTATTTTCCGAAGACAGGAAATATATTGTAGTATTTTCCTTCACTCGTCGATTATATGAACAGGAGATAAAAACACAGACGTCAATACAAACACACACACACACACACACTAATACCACACACACACACACACACACACACACACACACACACACACACACTACATTTGCATGCTTGTCAGATAATAGCAACAACATTCCTTGACTCAATAACATCTGGTGAAGGAGATCTGGTAACAGTGGCTTGACCCTTACCTGTGGCAAATGTCTTAGGTCAAGATAGTCTTATTGGTGGAGATAGTTTTATTGGTGGAGATAGTCTAATTGGTGGAGATAGTCTTATTGGTGGAGATAGTCTTATTGGTGGAGATAGTCTTATTGGTGGAGATAGTCTTATTGGTGGAGATAGTCTTATTGGTGGAGATAGTCTTATTGGTGGAGATAGTCGTATTGGTGGAGATGGTCTTATTGGTGGAGATAGTCTTATTGGTGGAGATGGTCTTATTGGTGGAGATAGTCTTATTGGTGGAGATAGTCTTATTGGTGGAGATAGTTTTATTGGTGGAGATAGTCTTATTGGTGGAGATAGTCTTATTGGTGGAGATAGTCTTATTGGTGGAGATAGTCTTATTGGTGGAGATAGTCGTATTGGTGGAGATAGTTTTATTGGTGGAGATAGTTTTATTGGTGGAGACAGTCTTATTGGTGGAAATAGTCTTATTGGTGGGAAATAGTCTTATTGGTGGAGATAGTCTTATTGGTGAGATAGTCTTATTGGTGGAGATAGTCTTATTGGTGGAGATAGTCTTATTGGTGGAGATATGACTATAGTGAAATTAGTTTAAACACCCTAACGCTACCTGGAAGGGTTAGGTTGGAGTTAGCGATAAATTGTAAATCATCAGATGGAAATATACTGCAGGGTGTCTAATCTTCAAGTGAACCATTTAATATTATATCACACATACGTTATAACAAAAGAGTACTAAACATTTCACTATCATACAATTTTTTATAGATAAAATTCTACATTAGTACACCCAAGCACGACCCCACCACCACCACACCGTGACGCAGCGGTTGTCGGGGAAAAAAAATAAATAAAAAAAGTTCAAGGGAAAATATGATGATTATTATATAAAAGTTCAACGTTAATTAAGTTCCACAATAAATGACCCCCACCAAAAAAATCGTGAATATAAAACTCGACAGGTGTGTGGGAAAAAATGGCAGGTGTTCATTACATATACCGGAGTAGAGGCTTCGAATTTCTGCTATCAACACTATATTGTACCTGGTCATGCCTACAACACCTAGCTAGCTACCTGGTCACGCCTACAACACTACCTGGTCACGCCTACAACACTGCTACCTGGTCACGCCTACAACACTGCTACCTGTCCACGCCCACAAACCATAGCTGACGGAGAGGCTGACACGAGACTGACACGAGACTGACACTCTATACAACACAACCCACCACTCGAGCCCCCGTCAGGAGGCGAGATACTTCAGGAGTGTTACCTGGGAGTTTACCTTTAAGTTTACCTGAATTTAACCCAGAGTTTACCTTTAAGTTTACCTGTAAGTTTACCTAGAGTTTACACGGAGTTTACCTGTAAGTTTACCTAGAGTTTATACGGAGTTTACCTGTAAGTTTACCTAGAGTTTACACGGAGTTTACCTTGAGTTTACAGTGAATTTACATGTTGTTTACCTGTTAATTTGCCATGATTTTACGTGGAATTTACCCACAGTCGAAGATGGTCGACGAATTTCTCTTAAGTTTGTTTATTTTTATTTTTTTTTTTGGATTTTTGTTCGACGCAGAAGGAAATTTGTTGGCTTATGATACTTAATTCAGTAGAGTTAGGTTAGGTTTTAAAATGTATAGTGAAAGTGTTTTAAAGTTGGTGGAATGAACGTCTAACGAGAGGAGAGGTCTTGAGAATGTGTGTGTGTGTGTAGGTAAAACCTATTAACCTCCGTATTTAGCTCACAAAAACAATCCTCACCACACACCTCACCAGTTCACCACACACCTCACCCAGTTCACACACTTCACCCAGTTCTACACACCTCACCCAGTTCACCACACACCTCACCCAGTTCACCACACACCTCACCCAGTTCACCACACACCTCACCCAGTTCACCACACACCTCACCCAGTTCACCACACACCTCACCCAGTTCACCACACACCTCACCCAGTTCACCACACTCCTCAACCAGTTCACCACACTCCCTACTTCCCCATAACCCAAAGGTGTGTCCTGTCTCTAATTAACCTCACACTACCTCATGTTGAGTTCTGGCCCTCATTAACCTCATACCTCACCCCCGGAAGGCTCAGAAAGGTTGGAGTCGAGAGCCAGGTGAGCTCCTCCAGGTGAGCGAGATGATGAGGTGTGTGCAAACAAAGGAGAGAGAGAGAGAGAGAGAGAGAGAATACACACAAACACACACACGGAAGGTAACAAGTAGGGCAAGAAACAAAGAGACATAATAAAAGAGAGACAGAGAAGGAAGAGGGAAATGAGAAGGAACAAGTGAACAACACAACAAAGCGATAAATTACTGCCACATATAAATAAATGAAAAAATGTTGTAACTTACTTCTCTTCCTCCTTCTCTTCTCCTTCATTCCCTTCCTCTTCCCCCTCCTTCATCTTCCTCCTTCTCCTCCATCTCTCCCTCTTCACCACCTCCTCCTCCTCCTCCTCCTTTCTACCTCCTCCTCCTCCTCCTCCTCCTTCTCCACCGCCTCCTCTTCCTCCACCACTTCACTCTCTTTCATCACCACCATCACCTATTCCTCCTTCTCCTCCTCCACTATCCTCTCTCCCACTATTACCACTTATTCCTTCTCCTCCACCTTCTCTCCCTCTAACCACCACCACTCCTTCTCCCTCCTATCTCCTTCCCTCACTACCACCACCTCATTCACCTCCACCCCACTACCACATTCACCACCGCCACCTCCTCCCACACCTTTTAATACACTGAAGGCAACAATGATTACCACGACACACTAACCCAGCAGAGAGAGAGAGAGAGAGAGAGAGAGAGAGAGAGAGAGAGAGAGAGAGAGAGAGAGAGAGAGAGAGAGAGAGAGAGAGAGAGAGAGAGAGAGAGAGAGGAAAGAAAGAGGGAAAATAAGAATTACCACAAGTAATTAATTCTCACCTTTCCACATATTTATCTCTACCTGGCTTAAGGTGGTGGATCACTGAAACACACCACTAAATCCACAACAGGATCTCACATACAAGAGGATCCACACACCACTGAAACAAGAGGATCACTCATACCACTGAAACAAGAGGATCCACACACCACTGAAACAAGAGGATCCACACACCACTGAAACAAGAGGATCCACACACCACTGATCACACCACTGAAACAAGAGGATCACACACCCACACACCACTGAAACAACAACAGGATCCCATATAAATCACACACAGATAAGAATGTAAACAAACACACACCTTATAAACACAACAGGTATAGCCTCCTCTAACACCTGAGATGGCAGCATGGCTTAGATGTTTACATAATTCAGGTAAACTAAGTGCATCTGTTTACCTCACACCTTTGTTTACTGTTTACATGATGGGTTACATTTTTGAACGCTGCCATGACTTTGTTTATAATTCTTTTGTTTATATCACACGTGTGGGTCATAGGGGGAGAAGGGGGGGATGGGATGGAAATTCCGTATTATGAGTCGTGTGTGTGTGTGTGTGTGTGTGTGTGTGTGTGTGTGTGTGTGTGTGTGTGTGTGTGTCAGGCACTTGTGATTGCTCGTGCTGGCGCTTCTGGCACGGACATCAACTACGGCCGGGTAAATAATTGATGGTATTGATTGGGTGGATGACGTACGGTACTGCCATGCTTGTGTCAGTAGTGTCGTGACGTAGAGAGGCAGGACAAGGGTCGTGTGTCTTGTCACCTGTAAGGTACAGCTCTCTCTCTCTCTCTCTCTCTCTCAAGAACACTTCCTGCATCACACCACCGAGGCAGTAATGAGCTCCTCTTGGTATGAACGTCACGTACCGGCCGTCCTGCAGGCAAGTGAATGTGTCTCCGTGATGACATAACTACACACACACACACACACACACACACACACACACACACACACACACACACACACAAACTACAGTGTAATTCTAAACACGACAAAAGATTACAAGCATTCCAGTACTTTTAAATGTGTGTGTGTGTGTGTGTGTGTGTGTGTGTGTGTGTGTGTGTGTGTGTGTGTGTGTGTGTGTGTGTGTGTAGATTTAAAATGATTGGACTGTAAGAATTCTGTAAAAATGTGAACAAATTAACTCACCTGAAGATTACCCCCACCAAGATTATTTCACCTGAAGAATAATTACCCCAATGCTAACTGAATCTATTCCTATTATAACCTAACCTAAACTAAAGGAGGTGTGAGAGGAAATGGGGGAGTAAGGGAGGCAGGGGAGTGAGGAGGGATGGAGGTGAGTGAGAGGTGAGGTGAGAGGTGAGGGAGGTGGAGAGGTGAGGTGAGGTGAGAGGTGAGAGGTGAGAGTGAGAGGGGGAGGTGAGGAGGTGAGGGAGGTGAGAGAGAGGTGAGGGGAGGTGAGATGAGGTGGAGGTGGAGGTGAGTGTGAGGTGAGGGTGAGGGAGGTGAGAGGTGAGGGAGGTGAGAGGAGGTGGAGGAGGGAGGGAGGAGGGGGGGAGGAGGTGAGGGGTGAGAGGTGGAGGAGGGAGATGGAGGTGAGGGGAGTGAGAGGTGAGGGGAGGTGAGGGGAGTGAGAGGTGAGGAGGAGGGAACAGCAATCAGTTATTGGTCTGTCATGCACATCTGTTGTTGTGTGTTGAACCATCTGGACCAAACGCAGAATGACCTGTGGCTATCCCTCTCCCCTCCCTCACCAGCTCCCCTCCCTCACCAACCCTCCCTCCCTCATCAGCCTTCTCCCTCCCTCCCTCACCAACCTTCTCCCTCCCTCATCAGCCTTCCTTCCTTCCCTCATTGACCCTCTCCCCTAAGAAAATATATCTATCCAAAACATATCGACAGAACAACAAGAAAGTAATAGTAATAATAGTAGCGTAACCCTGAAACAAATGCATCAATAACACAACCCGGAAACAAAGAGAGCCACATATTACACCCTCACCCTCCACATTATCCTCCATCACTCTCCCTCTCACCCCTCCCTCTTTCCTCCACCACCCTCATTGTAACCGCTAGACTAAGGTTAGGATTTTAGTACCTCAGGCAGTATGTTCCTAAAGCAGTTGTGAACAAGACTAAATGTAAAGTGTGTGGTCAGACATATGGCCACACACCCGAATTCTACGTCCTCGACTGTGTGAACACGGAACCTTTTAGGGACAGGTCCAAGTACACTGTGTGGGAAATGGCACAACACTTCATCTCTAATGGCAAGATAGCCGACATTTTAAGATTGTATCCACTTATTTGCACTCAGTAACTATATCAGTTCCCATGTATAGAACCAAACACACAATGTGCTTAAATACTTCTCACGCAACTGTGAATAACAAAGTGTGAGGCCAGACACACTGCCTCACACTCCTGCACTCACGCAGTTGTGAATAAGTTACCCTTTATGTAGAGAACTAAACAAAGAATTTATTTGAAATACTCTGTAACATTCAATGCCATAATATCCTGACCACGGGGGTTAGTTATACAGACTCTTTGTAAACTCTAATCTGTAATCCTTTTACGCTACCGCTCACAGGATGAATATGGGGTGCACAATAAACTAGCCGCTGTAAATGACAAAAAAAAATCAATGCCTCACCTCTCCTTCTTCCACCACCTTCACCCCTCCTTCTTCCACCACCTTCACCCCTCCACCACCTTCTTCCACCACCTTCACCTCCACCACCTTCTTCCACCACCTTCACCTCCACCACCCTCCACCACCTTCTTCACCACCTTCACCTTCCCCCCAAGCCCCTTCACCCCCTACCCACCTTCTTCTGCCCCACCACCCCTCACCCCTTTTATCTCCATCTGCATCCTTCCTTCTTCCACCACCCCTCACCCCCACCCCAACCACCCCTTCAACCCCACCTCACTTCCCACCCCACCCTCCGCCCCCCACCCCACCCCTCACGCCCCCACCCCTCCCTCACACCCCCAGCAAAGGAATAACCACATCCCAAGACACAACAAAGGAGGTTCTCTTGGCTTCCGACACAACAAGACACTTTCCCAAACTGCCCAGGGAAGCAAGAGTTCCTCAAGACCTCGGGGGTGTGACTGTGTATCTCGGCTCCTCCAGAGGCAACAAGGCCCTCTTACAGGGCGTGAGGCACCACCTGACTCCTAATGCCTCTCTGTCAGTGGAGTCAGTCAGTCTCTCTTTCTTACAAGTGCCCTTCGGTAAGAGTCACTTGATCGAGTGCCCGCCGAGAAATACTTGATGTCTTTTCTCTTGAACGACCAAATTACTACCAGAACATACGCTTCAGTGCCCATCCTGGAGGCCCTTCACCCCCTCCATCATTGCGCTTCGAGGGAAAAATATATTCCTCATTCAATCTATTTTTAGCGGAGCTACAGTAGGCGGTCTCTACAGTATCCTGGGCAGGAACACACGTACTGTTTCACCGTGAGCTGTGAGAGTACTGCATTGTGAGACTTGATGCTGAGGGAAGACCTTATGACTCTACCGTTCAGTAATAGACCTCATTACACTATCGGCACACCACACTATCGGCACACCACACTATCGGCACACCACACTACCGGCACACCACACTACCGGCACACCACACTACCGGCACACCACACTACCGGCACACCACACTATCGGCACACCACTACCGGCACACCACACTGCCGCACACCACACTACCGGCACCACACTACCACCACACCACAATACCGGCACCACTACCGCCACACCACAATACCGGCACACCACAATGCCGGCACACCACACTACCGCCACACCACAATACCGGCACACCACAATACCGGCACACCACACTACCGGCACACCACACTACCGGCACACCACACTACCGGCACACCACACTACCGGCACACCCTACCGGCACACACCACACTACCGGCACACCACACTACCGCCACACCACACTACCGGCACCACAATACCGGCACACCACAATACCGCCACACCACACTACCACCACACCACTACCGGCACACCACACTACCGGCACACCACATACCGCCACACCACACTACCGCCACACCACACTACCGGCACACCACACTACCGCCACACCACACTACCACCACACCACACCACCGCCACACCACACTACCACCACCACTACCGACACACCACATAACCAACACACCATTCCATCAATACACCACACTTCCTCCACACCACACTACCACCACACCACACTACCACCACACCACACAACCGGCACACCACACTACGCCACACCACACCACCGCCACCACACTACCACCACCACACTACCACCACACCACACACTACCAACACACCATTCCATCAATACACCACACCACCGCCACACCACACTACCGCCACACCACACTACCGGCACACCACACTACCGCCACACCACACTACCGCCCACCTACCACACCATTCCATCAATACACCACCACCGCCACTGCACACCACCGCCACACCACACTACCACCACACCACAGTACCGGCACACCACATTACCAACACACCATTCCATCAATACACCACACCACCGCCACTGCACACCACCGCCACACCACACTACCACCACACCACACTACCGGCACACCACATTACCAACACCATTCCATCAATACACCACACCACCGCCACTGCACACCACCGCCACACCACACTACCACCACACCACACTACAGCCACACTGTCCACTCAACAGCTTAAGTACCTAGACGCTGCCCGGGTCCCTATAAACGTCGCGTCCTGTCACCTGTGAACGTTAATTAAGAAGGTCTAGATCCCCGTCAACAGTAAACGTTGCTAAGATGCACAGATCCTATTAACAGTAAACCGTTGCCAAGATACAGAGGCCCCGTTAACAGTAAACGTTAAGGTACACAGGTTCTGTTAACAGTAAACGTTACAAAGGTAGTGGCCCCGTTAACAAGGGAGGTTGAGGAGAACACACGTTACTCCCTCCTGCCGTCACAATATAAACAGGAAGTTCCGACGTCAGATTAATTAATGACAACACACACACACACACACACACACACACACACACACACACACACACACGGTCAGGTGAAACAAAACGAGAGAGAGAGCAGTCACTGACTCTATAAACAGTGCCATACAGTGAGGCCTTGTCCAGCACCGTCAATTGAGCACTGTATGAGAAGTGCTCCCCAGCAAAACCCACCTTGGCACCCCCTCTTGTGAGCAGCGGACACCTAACCCCTAAACTCTGTGGCTCACAAGTTAATTAGCTCACCCTCCCCTCTATCTCTTTCTCACAACATATCCAGGCAAGGTACACGTCAACACACACTGCTAATGTTTACAAACAAACACTACATCATCTCCCTCGTCGCCGTCATCACCATCATCGTCTTATCACTCTCCTCATCACTTCGTCATCTTAACGTGGTAGGAGTCAATGGCGGATGGACGGATATGATGGATGGATGGGCGGGTGGGTCATGAAACACGTTAATTGTAGTACCTTTAGCGAGAGGTCATTTACACGGTGGTGGCGGGGAGATGGCTTTTTAAACACGGCCGTAGAACTCGACACTCGGGGCGGCAGCGGCAGACAGAGATCCCACACCACCACCACCACCACCTGCATCACTCAAACACACACCACAAATATATACATGAAACTACACCGCTCGGTACAGCGCGGAGAGAGTTTTCTAACACACTGAACTCTCTTTTATCAAACAAACTACCCAACAAGACCACTAGACCATACATACATGTGCCAAGAAGAGTAGAAATCGTTCACGAGGGAGCAGGGTAATCCAACGCACGTCCTTCCCCTCCACAGCAATATCATGGACTGGTGACCTTCCGTTTTCCTTCCCTCACAGTAGATAGCGCTGTACTCGCGCCTCGCCACCGTGACGTCAGGTGGCGCGGCCGATTTAAACACACGTCTGGAGCTTTAAAAGGCTGCCACTTGATCCCGCTGAGTGCATTGTGAAGCTGTCCGTGTGCGTGATACCATCTGAAGGTATCGAGTGGTGGCGGGAAGGACACACACACTTGATATAATGATCCAGTGGACTGATATAACAAGGAGGCGAATATATACAGTACTACAGTATGTATCTTAACTAAATCACCTTCTTATACTAGTTTATCCTATCCTACGTATTAATCATATAATTCGCTCATTTTATAACTCTAAAAAGGTTAAATAAATCTCTTTATATACCAATATGGACTTCCTATATTACGACACAACACTCACGCATGACCTTGGTATATATTCATTAAGATATTAACTGTACGAATCAAATAATAATAATAATAATAATAATAATAATAATAATAATAATAATAATAATAATAATAATAATAATAATAATAATAATAAACAACAACAACAACAGCACATAAGTCCAGTTACGTTGAATGAGGACCAAAATATACACCACATCTCCTTATGAGGCATCCAGCTGTAAGACCACTTAACAGGTATTGTCAGCCAACCTGTTTGACCACAAGTCTTTCATCAATAAACTAATTCCTCCCATTAACCCTTAAAATTAGTACCTCCCAAAAAATTACCTTACTTTTACAATACCTATAGAGAGATAAATAAGATGTCTTTTCTACTTATAAAAAATTCTGTAAGAAAAGACAAAAGAGATTTTGACTAATTAATTTACCTTGACGACTTAGGTAAGAATGGAACACAGGTAACAGGTAAATGCTTTGTTGTCAAGGGAATTTTAACCTTATGTAATGTTGATTATTTAATGCAGTTTAACTAGCGATTCTTGTTGTGATTTTAGACTATTATTATTAAGGAATTTATTATTATCATTATAATTTTATTGTTATTATTATTACTGTTGTTGTTGTTGTTGTTGATAGACGTAACAAGAGTTTCTTATTTTGTGTCTTTAAATAATGTATGTTGTAGGTTATGGTTGCTACTGCCTCATAACCCCTCTCTGTTGTTATAACCTTCACAACCCGGTCACCAGGAAGTTGTCATCTCCAACACCTAATTTGCATATTTTTGCTTCGTGTCAAGTTTTGAACAGTTGAGTAAATGTGAACCTCGAGAGTACCATGTCTGAGTACATAGTGGAGTCCAGGCAGAGTACATATTGGAGATCAGGTTACCAGGTAGAGTACACAATAGAGACTTGTCATCTTGCACCTTGACCTGAGACATTGCAACTTGACCTGTGACATTGCAACTTGACCTGTGACAATGCCACTTGACCTGCGACATTGCAACATGACCTTTAACACTGCAATTTGACCTGAGACATTGCAACTTGACCTATGGTATGACAACTTGACCTGTGACATGGCAACTTGAACTGTGACATTGCAACTTGGCCTGTGACACTGCAACTTGCCCTGAGGCATTGCAACTTGACCTGTGGCATTACAACGTGACCTGCGACATTGCAACTTGACCTGTGACATTGCAACTTGACCCGAGACATTGCAACATGACCTGAGACATTGCAACTTGACCTGCGACATCATAACTTGACCTGATAAATTGCAACTTGACTTGAGACATTACAACTTGACCTGAGACATTGCAACGTGACCAGTAACATTGCAACTTGACCTGTGACCTTGTAACTTGACCTAAGACAGTGACCTTTGACCTGTGTACAATGACCTTTTGACCTTCCAGACCACTTTCCTCTTAAAATTAATATTTATATTCGTCATCGATCACAACATATTGTACACACACACACACACACACACACACACACACACACACACACACACAATACATACATACATACATACATACATACATACATACATACATATATACATACATACATAGGCTATATACATACACGAATCTACAGTATTTAACAACACAAAACGAAAATGTCTAAATATACAAAAAACATCAGAACCCAAAACCCAGCGACCATTATCTTCCTTCCACCTGCAACACGAGGGCCAATAATAACATAGATAATAGTGAAAGCAAAGCCAGCAGGGTCATCAATTTAATTCCCATATGGTATAATGTGTAGGTGGGTGGGTGGGTGGTGGGTGGTGGGTGAGTGTAGGTGGGTGGGTGGTGGTGGGTGGGTGGTGGTGGGTGGTGACGAAGAGAAAAATCCATGGTAACTCACCCGTATAGTTAGTGGTTGACAATGTTGGGTTTAAGGCTCTCTCTCTCTCTCTCTCTCTCTCTCTCTCTCTCTCTCTCTCTAACTCAAGTCACGGGCAGTAAACATTGCCAGGAATTGTATGGAACGCTTGATGGCGAAAGAGTTTGGTAAGCATGACGCCATTATCACCAACACGACGCCACAGTCACCAACAGATGGTCACCAGGACACGAGGGTCAGTGAAGCTGGTGAGTCCCCTTGGCTTTGCCCTCACCATGCAAAAAACAAACATTAAAACACACAATAAAACAAACACAAAAATACATATACAACACAAACCTCTGTGACGAGAAACAAACACCAATAACAAAACATATTGAACACACACAAACAAAACACACATACATACTCTACATAACGCAAAACAAACACAAAATAAAAAAAACACGAAAAAACGGAACACAAACTCGGATTAAGAAACAGAAGACGATAATGGTGCATAAATGACGTAAAGACTTGAGATTGTTATAGGTTTTAGTGGCGATTATGGAGCAGGTTCACCAGAGTCATTATAGGCACTGGGGACGGCACAGTATTAGTTACTGGCACTGTGGTATGGTGGCACTGTGGTATGGTGGTACTGTGGTATGGTGGTACTGTGGAATGGTGGCACTGTGGTATGGTGGCACTGTGGTATGGTGGCTCTGTGGTATGGTAGCACTATGGTGTGGGTGGCACTGTGGTATGGTAGCACGTATGGTGGTACTGTGGTATGGCGGCACTGTGGTATGGTGGTACTGTGGTATGGTGGCTCCGTGGTATGGTAGCACTATGGTGTGGTGGCACTGTGGTATGGTGGCACTGTGGTATGGTGGTACTGTGGTATGGTAGCACTGTGGTATGGTAGCACTGTGATATGGTGGCACTGTGGTATGGGGTACTGTGGTATGGTGGTACTGTGGTATGGTGGCACTGTGATATGGTGGCACTGTGGTATGGTGGTACTGTGGTATGGTGATACTGTGGTATGGTAGCATCGTGGTATGGTGGTACTGTGGTATGGTGGTGCTGTGGTATGGTGGTACTGTGTGGTATGGTGGTACTGTGGTATGGTGGTACTGTGGTATGGTGTCACTGTGGTATGGTGGCACTGTGATATGGTGGCACTGTGGTATGGTGGTACTGTGGTATGGTGGCACTGTGGATGGTGGCTTGGTACGGTGGCACTGTTGTATATAACACTGTAGTGGTGGTACTGTGGTATGGTGGTGGTATGGTGGCACTGTGGTATGGCGGCACTGTGGTATGGTGGCAGTGTGGGTATGGTGGTACTGTGGTATGGTGGCACCGTGGTATGGCAGCACTATGGTATGGTGGCACTGTGGTATGGTGGTACTGTGGTATGGTGGCACTGTGGTACGGTGGCCTGTTGTATAGTAACTGTAGTGTGGTGGTACTGTGGTATGGTGGCACTGTGGTATGGCGGCACTGTATGGTGGCAGTGTGTGGTATGGTGGTACTGTGGTATGGTGGCACCGTGGTATGGTAGCACTATGGTATGGTGGCACTGTGGTATGGTGGTACTGTGGTATGGTGGCACTGTGGTACGGTGGCACTGTTGTAGAGTAACACTGTAGTGTGGTGGTACTGTGGTATGGTGGCACTGTGGTATGGCGGCACTGTGGTATGGTGGCAGTGTGGTACGGTGGCAGCACTGTGTATGGTGGCACTGTGGTATGGTGGCACTGTGGTACAGGTGGCACTGTGGTATGGTGGCACTGTGGTACGGTGGCACTGTTGTATAGTAACACTGTAGTGTGGTGGTACTGTGGTATGTGGTGGCACTGTGGTATGGCGGCACTGTGGTATGGTGGCAGTGTAGTATGGTGGTACTGTGGTATGGTGGCAATGTGGTATGGTAGCACTGTGGTATGGTAGCACTGTGATATGGTGGCACTGTGGTATGGTGGTACTGTGGTGGGTGGTACTGTGGTATGGTACCACTGTGGTATAATGGTACTGTGGTATGGTGGCACTGTGGTATGGTGGCACTGTGGTATGGTGGCACTGTGGTATGGTGGCACTGTGGTATGGTGGCACTGTGGTATGGTGGCACTGTAGTATGGTGGCACTGTAGTATGGTGGCACTGTAGTATGGTGGACTGTGGTATGGTGGCACTGTGGTATGGTGGCACTGTAGTATGGTGGCACTGTGGTGGTATGGCGGCACTACGGTATGGTGGCCACTGTGGTGTGGTGGCACGTGGTATGGTGGCACTGTGGTATGGTGGTATGTATGATGGCACTGTAATATGGTGGCACTATAGTATAGTGGCAGTGTGGTATGGTGGTACTGTGGTATGGTGGCACTGTAGTATGGTGGCACTGTAGTATGGTGGCACTGTGGTATGGTGGCACTGTAGTATGGTGGCACTGTAGTATGGTGGCACTTACTAATGGTCTTATGCAATTAAGTAACTCAAATATAATATAATACTGTAATAATCAGGTGAACTAGTTTATTTTATTCTATACAGCAAAGTGCGACGTAATATACCATGGAATAACCTAATTACTAAGAACACCACACTACACACACACACCACACACTACACACACCACACTACACACACCACACTACACCCACCTTAACACACACACCACACACACACACACAACACCCACCTCAGCACACACACACACACACACACCATAACACTACACACACACTTTACTACAGCTGGAAAAAATTACTTATATGACACCTCAAGTATCAAAAGTACTACTACAAAACTTTTAGATACATTTAATGATACACAAACGCTTCTACACACAATAACCGTGAGAGAGAGAGAGAGACCATCAGTAAATAATCAACAGGGGGAATAAACTATAATATAACTTATACACTTGTCTATGATATATCTTTTCCACGTCATCTTCCTCACTCTTCGACAGGTAACTACAGGTGTGAGTGAGTGAGTGTGAGGAGTGAATGAGTGTGTGTGTGTGTGAGTGTGTGTGAGTGAGTGAGTGAGTGTGTGTGTGTGTGTGTGTGTGTGTGTGTGTGTGTGTGTGTGTCCTTTGATGGGAGTTCACCTTTAACATCCCCCCGATTGACAGTGAAGTAGTAAAAGCAAGAGACAGGAAGTCACGCTCTTGTCTGTACGTTCACCACACACACACACACACACATACCCGCCCATATACACACACGCCCACCATAACATCCAAGTCAATTATGCAACACCACACCCCACCACACCCACCCCACCACACACACCCCCACCACACCCCACCACCCACACACACCACACCACCCCCACCACACACCACACCCCCACACCACACCCCACCACACCACACCACCCACACCACCACACCACACCACACCCCACCACGCCACACCACACCACGCCACACCACACCACACCACTCACACCACACCACACACACACCATACACACCCCACACACCACACCACACCACGCCACACCACACCCCACCACACCACACTACACAACACAGCACCTGTACTTTTTCCACTATGCCCTCCTTCTCCTCCTTCTCCTCCTCCGTTGAGACACTCTTCCCACTTCCCTTCCTCCATACGCTATTCATCCACCTCATTCTCCTCCTCACAATGTCATTCCTAAGTCACACTGTATATCTCACTTCACTCTTTACGTTTCATTCCCTACGAGAGTCTTCCCTTCTTTCTTTACTTCAGTCTTCCCTCTTCGCCAGGTAAGGCACCAACAATTTCTCAGAAGGGACATCTCATCTCATCTTCTCACTCCTTCTATCCCTCCTCCCACTCCTCCCTCTTACCCCTCTCACTGCTCCTCTCAGCATCAGTGCGTGTGGGCTGCTCGGCTTACAACACACTTCCCTCATCTCCTGGTTCACACTTTTTTCCCCCCATCTATCTTAACACACCCGGAAATTTACCTCCCATTACCACACTCATGTCGGCGTCGTTACTGGATCACCTGGAGATTAGACACCCCAACTTATTTCACCTGAAGAGTAAAATGTGATATAAGCTGTGGTGTCTAATCTTCAGGTGAAATAAGCTGGGGTGTCTAATTTTCAGGTGAAATAAGCTGGGGTGTCCAATCTTCATGTGAATTACGGTAGGGTGTCTAATCTTCAGGTGACCCGCACTATTTAAACTCTCATAATTCACATACACTAATTTTCATCTCATATTATCACAGATATTCTATTCGATCATCTTGCTTTTAATTTAACTAACATCCATTTTTTTTTTTTTACGTTTCTCCCTCCAAGACGCGGCGGCAGCCAACTCGAGTCCCTCATCTGGGCAGTTTTAAGAGTTTAGTGTAGTGTGTCAGCTTAGACCGTTATAGCGCGTGAAGGCGGGAATCCTCTTGTCACCACACCAGCCTTGGGTCTCTTCTTAGCCAGACTCCAAGCAGACTTCCTCCACACACACACACACACACACACACACACACACACACACACACACACACACACACCTCCTCCTCCTTCCACTCTGTTTTCTATGTCTTCATCTAATTCTTCTTTGACTCCTTCTCTTCCACATCTTTTTCTTCATCTCCCATCTTCGCCTCATTCTCTGACACTCTTCTTCTTTCTCTGCTACTACCTTTTCTTCTTCCACCTCCTCCTCCGTCTCTACCACTTCCTCCTCCACCTCCTACCACCACTGATGAAACTACCTCAACATGGAACACCTCACTAGACCTGTTCATCTCCCTCCCATACTTCTAGGTTTCATTCAATACAACTAATAATACCACCACACCCTCTGTCTTCACCATCCTTCAGGTAAAGTCTTTAAAGAGTTAACTAAGATCTCTGGGGCATTAGAAACAACCTACACATCATGATCCTAAATATCTAAACAATAAAGGCGTCTCTATCTCTCCCTTCTGATGTTAAGTTTTTAAGGTGAGGTTCATTTATTTTCGGGCAATCAAGAACCGTAGAATTTTTTTTCCAATTTCACAACATTACACAACAACGTATGACAACATTACAACAACATACCACATAATAACAACAGAGTATGACAACATTACAACAACATATCACAACACTACGTAACAGCGAATCACAGAGAGAGAGAGAGAGAGAGAGAGAGAGAGAGAGAGAGAGAGAATGACGTCAGTGGGTGGAGAATTGTAGCACAGGTGAGCAGATGGTCATGTGGAAAGTGGAAGCAGAGAGAACAGACAATAAAGGGTGAATGAAGAACAGGAAAATAAAGGGTGGATGAAGAACAGGACAAAGGGTGGATGAAAAAAGGACAACAAAGGGTGGATGAAGAACAGGAAAATAAAGGGTGGATGAACAACAGGACAACAAAAGGTGGATGAAGAACAGGACAACAAAGGGTGGATGAAGAACAGGACAACAAAGGGTGGATGAAGAACAGGAAAATAAAGGGTGGATGAACAACAGGACAACAAAAGGTGGATGAAGAACAGGACAACAAAGGGTGGATGAAGAACAGCGTTGCAGGAAAAGTGCAAAAGAAGATTATAGCGACCAGGGGAACTGACGATGGCACGGGGCGGCAGTGTGTAGGTGGCAGTGGGTGGGCGGCAGTGGGTGGGCGGCAGTGGGTGGGCGGGCGGCAGTGTGTAGGTGACAGTGGGTGGGTAGTGACTGCAGGTGGGAGGTAGCAGTAGATGTGTGGTGATAATAGGTGACAGTAGGTGGGTGCCGCCAGTAGGTGGGTGCCGCCAGTAGGTGGGTGATGACAGTAGGTGGGTGCCGCCAGTAGGTGGGTGATGACAGTAGGTGGGTGATGACAGTAGGTGGTGATGACGGTAGGTGGGTGATGCCGGTAGATTGAGTGCCGGTAGATTGGGTGACATTAGGTGGTGATGACGGTAGGTGGGTGATGACGGTAGGTGGTGATGCCAGAAGGTGGGTGATGCCAGTAGGTGGGTGATGACGGTAGGTGGGTGATGCCGGTAGGTGGTGATGACGGTGGGTGGGTGATGACGGTAGGTGGGTGATGACAGTAGGTGGGTGATGACAGTGGGTGGGTGATGCCGGTGGTGGGTGATGCCAGTGGGTGGGTGATGCCAGTAGATTGAATTGATGACAGTAAATTGAATTGATGACGGTAGGTGGTGATGCTCAGTGGGTAGGGTGACAATGGGTGGGTGATGCCAGTGGTGGGTGATGCCATTGAGTGGGTGCCGCCGGTAGGTGGGGTGATGACGGTGGTGGGAAGTGACCAGTGGGTGGGTGATGCCAGTGGGTGGGTGACGCTTCAATGGGTAAAGGAAGTGACAGTAGGTGGGTGCCCGCCAATGGTGGTGATGACATTGAGTGGTGATGACAGTAGGTAGGAAGTGACCTAGTAGTGTAGATAATATGATGGTAGGTGATGCCAGTAGTGGGTGATGTATTAGTGGAAGTGACAGTAGGTGGGTGATGATAGTAGGTGGGTGATGACAGTGAGTGAGAAGTGACAGTGGGTGGAGTGATGACAGTAGGTGGGTGGTGTGGGTGGGTGATGCCAGTGATTGATGCCAGTAGGTAGGAAATGTGGTGATGGAGTCGATGACAATGGGTGAACAATGTGATGGGTGAGGAATGGACAGTGGATGGAGTGATGACAGTAGGTGGGTGGTGACAGTGGGTGGGGTGATGACAGTGGGTGGGTGATGCCAGTAGGTAGGAAGTGACAGTAGGTGGGTGATGACAGTAGGTGGGTGATGACAGTAGGTGGGTGATACCAGTAGGTAGGAAGTGACAGTAGGTGGGTGATGGTGGTAGTGACAGTAAATGGGGTGAGGGGATGGACTGTTATTATGAGAACGAGGGGAGAGTAAAGGTGGGGCTTAAGGGGAGAGAACGAGGGGAGATGATAAGCTTCCATCATGTTGGACTAGGGGAGAGGAGGGGAAGAGAGAAAGAGGGAGAAAGGAAAAGGGGGAGAAGGAAGTGAGGCGAGGGGGAAGTGAGGCGTGGGGGAGAGGAAAGAGAGGAGAGACGAGGGGAGAGGGAAAGGGGAATACTGAGAGGGAAGGGAGACAAATAATGCATCTGGGTTCCCTTGGACACAGCCGACTGACAAGAGCGACACCCTCCTCCTCTTGTCACACACACACACACACACACACACACACACACACACACACACACACACACACACACACACACACACACACACACACACACACACTGGCCACTGCCACACATATAGTCCTGCCACATACACACACACCTGATCTTTCACCCCACCTGCCTGGTCCTGCCACACACATGCACACACCTGGTCACTGCCACACACACATACCTGGTCACTGCCACACGCCACACCTGTTCTCCCACACACACAGCTGGCCACTGTCTCACACACGCACATACCTGGTCACACCACACACTTACCCACCCCTGTTTCACCTCTGCCCACACACACACACACACACACACACACACACTCTGATGCAAACAAGCAGACAGAGTGCAGACAAACTCAGACATAAATAACACAAGTATATCAAGCCGCACATATCCGAGATGAGACGGCCAGTCACCTGTCCCACACACTTCAGTCCTCACGTCTTGTAGGAGCAGGTGAGAGGCGCCTCAGAAAGGGAGGAGGAGGGAGGGAGGAAGGAGGGAGGGAGGGGGAGGAGGGAAGAGGGTGGAAGGGAGAGGGGAGGGGAGGTGTTCAGTGCTGTTTCCTTGTCTCATGAGGTTCAGTGATGGCCAGCCGGAGGGTTTTATCATCGTGTGTGTGTGTGTGTGTGTGTGTGTGTGTGTGTGTGTGTGTGTGTGTGTGTGTGTGTGTGTGTGTGTGTGTGTGTGTGTGTGTGTTCTGGTTCTAATATTCGTCATAAAGTAAAGTTAGAAATACAAATTCATGTAAACACAGCGAGAAAAATTAAGAATAATAATAATAAACCAAACTAACCTAACCTACACCATTTGACCTCGTAAGACATGCACCATAACGTACCTTACTGCTGGGCGGTGATGACCTACGACCGTCTCCTCCTCTTCCTCCTGCTGCTGCTCCTCTTCCTCCTGCTCTTCCTCCTCCTGCCCCTCCACCGTGCTGAGGCTCATGACGACTGTTGTTTACCTGAAGAAAGAAAAAGTATCATTAGAACCAATAAGTATCTTTACCTTTACCTGGAAGTTAATTAGAGCACCATGACCTACAGTACACCTGGTCTTATATCTGACCTTTGAGGTAACACTTTAGGTTTTGGTGTGTGTGTGTGTGGACCACAGTAGACTGCCAAAGCAGCTACTTTACAGTCACCTAACGAATAGTAAACGTAACGCCGGCGGGCAATTGGAAAGGTATAAGAATAGTCTAAAGACAAACCTGAATGCCAAATCGACCCCCTCACCTGGGAGACGATTACTCCACACCGTAACGCTTAGAGGGGCACCACGCAAGGTGTCAATACTTTAGAGTTAGCCCGACTGCATACTGAGGCAGACAAGCGCCAACGCCGGAAGGACGCTGCCGCAGCCCCTCCCGCACTAGATGTAGCCCTCCACTTGTGCACCTAATGTGAACGACTCTGCCGGTCCCGTATCGGCCTCTTTAGTCACCTCAAAACTCACCAACCTAGGTGACATCCTTAATAACTCATATCATATCATAGCTGGATGGTCGTTATACTCGATTCCGAGTGACAGCAAAGTAGTAGTAGTATGTTGTTAAACAGTTTTATAGGTCCTAGTTCTTAATTAGGTATCCATCCCCCACCCACCCCTTTTCCACCCCCAACCATCCAGCCATCTTCCACCCCCACACACCCATCTTCCACCCCCCAACCATCCAGCCATCTTCCACCTCCACACATCCACCACCCCCCAACCACCCATTTTTCACCCCTCCCCATCCATCTTTGATCCCTACCCACCCATTTTCCACCCCCACCCACCCATCTTACACTCCTGACAGTTGACAGACCCAAGTCATAATGCGTTTCTTTTTCAACAGGAGCATTAAAATAGCGACAAGGGGAGGATCTGCACTTTTTTTTTTGCTTCACGCTGGACAATAGAGGCGGGATACCTGCATATTTTACAAAGCCTGGCGCCCCTCCCATAGCTTGGCACCCTTCTCAAAGCCTGGCACCCCTCTTAAAGCCTCTCGGCATCCCTCTCAAAAGTCTGGCACCCTTTTCATAGCTTGGCACCTCTATCAAGGCCCCAGGCACCCCTCTCAAAACTCGACACCCCTCTCAAAACTCGACATCCCTCTCAAAACTCGGCACCCCTTTCAAAGCCCCCAGGCACCCCTCTCAAAACCCGAATTCCCTCTCAAAAACCCGGCACCCTTTTCAAAGCTCCCCGGCAGTCCTCTCAAAATCCGACATCCCTCTCAAAAGCCGGCACCCCTTTCAAAGCTCCCCGGTAGCCCTCTCAAAACCCGACAGGCCTCTCAAAACCCGACATCCCTCTCAAAACCCGGCACCCCTTTCAAAGTCCCCCGGCACCCCTCCCAAAACCCGACACCCCTCTTATAGTCCCCATGGCACCCCTCTTATGATCAGCTTACGTTAGTTGGTTGTGGTGAGGGAGGGCAGGCGACTATAAACGAGGGAGGGAGAGCCACGTACACCAACACTCGACCCAAGGCACTGAAGTTCAATACCCTGGTGGCCCACGCTGGGGTCGAGGTCGTCAGAAAACTTGTTTATTCCCAGGTGGTGGCACACACGGGTACGAGGACACTAGAGGTTGAGTGGCACCAGACGGCGGTAACTAACGAGGTAGTGCCATAGTGCATGTATTGGTCCAGGTCTTCCCCATCTGGTAACATATATCAGGAAAATGTTATTCTGACAGCAGTATTTGTAACATTCTAAATGTCAATAGTGGGAACAATGCCAATCTTAATGCAACATACGTCTGGATAGTGCCATTCTGACAGCAATATGCTCTTGGCCAGTGCCACTGAGGCAGCAATATGCATGTGGTGAGTGCCATCGCCCTGACGACAACTTAGGTGTAGGGAAGTGTCTACCCCCCTGCTAGCAACATAGGTGGAGGCAATGAGTGGCACACAGCGGTAGGTATTGTAGACTTACGTGGCCCAGTTTGTCGGAGCCGCTAAGCATTAGTAAGCCGGCACGTGGTCCTGCGGGATCGATGACAGACGACAAAGTGCGCCTGCGTCCTGCGAGGTTCATTCCCGCCTCGTTGCCAACCGCACGACTGCAGGGTTGCCGAAACTGTTCCAGTAATTTCTGCTCGACATGGAGACATTTGGTATTCATGTTATTACTGTAATGCTATCAGTATTTGGTAGACATATTTTTGGACAAATTAATCAATTATTTGTCAATATTATAAAGCCATTGTAGATATAAAGTCAGGTGTTACGATGCCTGTATGATGCAATACGGCCTAGAACCTGATGATCAATAACACAGGATCTGCCCCATATGGGATCCAGTGCCACGCTGACTCCTTGTTTAGAGGTTGGAACACCTTAATTGTTCCATTTTCTTCTCGTACAACATCTGCCAACTTCACATAGTGGAGACCTCTCGTGTTGTGTGTTGATAAGACTGTTGACAGTAGAAAAACGAGGTGCTACTGCTGGATCATTTAACTTGGGTGTGACAGAGAATACTGGACATGGCTGCGGTGCCCTCACAGGCCATGAGACTACAGTTATTGTGCCTTCTGTCAGGCGTTGCGGGTGTGTACTGCAGAGTTCACCCACGACCGCAAGAGGGTTGGCTCTCTGGATACTATACGCACCGAACACGGGTGTCTGGACAAGTTCTCAGTGAAGGAGGACACGATCATTAGAACTCAGGACTCCATACGTCAGGGGGCTAAAATCCACTTCTCGTTAGATGTGGGCAACAGGGAGGACTGCCTCGCCCTCTGCTGCAGGAATACCTTCTGCAACTTGGCCGTCTTCGAGGAGAAGGTAAGACAAAACTGAACCAGCACCCCAGAGAGAGTTCATTCAGCCTGGGACCAGTTGTTGTGTGGGCAGTGAGTCGCATAACGGAATGTTTCCTCATATCATGCACATATCTCTTCCTGGAGAATTTCAAACATGCACTTATATATTATCACGTGCGGGTGGTGGCAGTGCGTCACAACCCAACATGCGGGCCCTCTCCACCACCAGGCGTCCTCCTCACACAGCAGGTAGGACGCGAGTCTTGATCACTTGCGGTGTGACAGTGACAGCCAAACACTGTAAACAAACTAAAGATGTTGGTATGACATGTACACATAAACCAACACCATCATGAGACCACAAACACCTGGGCCTCTACTACCCAGCTGTCAGTCCCCCGACCCTCCCGTGTTGAGTCTTATAACCGTGAAGGGAAATATAGCTCCGAGATCTATTTATACGAAGGAAATTACCGCAGGATCTCTCTTTTGTCAAAACTAATTCCTGTTCCATCTACTCAATTCATGTAAGACTATGACAAGACACTTAATCGAGAGAACACACACACACACACACACACACACACACACACACACACACACACACACACACACAAAAGAAACCCCCAAAACATAAAACTGAAAACGAGACCTAAAATTTAGACCTGAACCCCTATTATTAGTAAATAGAAACATCACAACAGACACGACCTTACCCAAACCAGCAGTGACTGTATCAAACATTTCTTGAATACCACTGAAGGATGAAGGCCGAGATAAACTTGCTTAAATGGGGGAAAAAAAATAGAATAAAACAAATAAAAGAAAATCCGCCAAACCAAACTAGTATTTCTTAATGACTCGTTACACAGCTTCTCGTGTTGACATTTGGTGGTGGAGGCGATGGAAACACCTGCCTCACCTGCCTCACAATAATACCAGGTAGAGACAAGGATTGCCAGGTGGATCAAGGTGAAACTCTCCAATTATCTAACTGTGTGTACCTGTCTGTCTGCCTGTCTGTATATCTACCTGTATTTAACTGTATATCTACTTATCTACCACTGAACTGTATTGTGTATATATACAGTATCTACCTCCCAATCTATCTATCTATCTATCTATCTATCTTGTGTAACCATCTATCAACCATATCTACCCATCCATATACAGTATATATAAATACCATTAATATCACCAAAGTCACAAATCCAGTAACATAGTAACAGTAACACTTTTGTCAATAAGAACACAGTAACATATTAAGTAACAAATTCATAAAACATTAAAAGTAACATAACACATTAAATAACATTATCAGTAATTGCCAGCTACAGTAACCATACATTAAGTAACAGTACCAGTAACACCATAGACAAAGTAACAACACTGGAACATCATGTTTCTAAGAGGAGAAATTTTAACCTAATATCAGTTCCGTAAAATAAAATATATCACAGGAAGAATAAAATAAATATAAAGAAAATAAATTAAGATAAATGAATAAATATCTAGGAATAATGAGAGTAATAATAATGTGGTTAGGTTAGGTTAGGTTAGGTTAGGTTAGGTTAGGTTAGGTTAGGTTAGGTTAGGTTAGGTTAGGTTAGGTTAGGTTAGGTTAGGTTAGGTTAAGTTAGGTTAGGTTAGGTTAGGTTAGGTTAGGTTAGGTTAGGTTAGGTTACAGCTGTACTCCTGTATGGGACGGCTGAGCTTCGAGGTCTGAGACGTGATATAAACGGGAGGAGACGTCCATGCTACGCCCTAAGCTGATTGGACGCGAAGTAAAGCACCTTGAAGATGATTGGCTGGAGCTCCGACGAATCCTATACGCTAGTGCCCTAACTCAACCAATCACCAAGCCACTCTAGGTTATCAATTCCACCTGTCCTCAACCCAATCTAACCTAAGTTAACCTATTAACTATTTTAACCTAGTTCCACTCAACCTACTCTGTTAAACGTGAATTTAACCTGATGTTAAGAGAATTTAACCTAACCGAATTGGTATACGAAATGTAACTTAAATTAACACAATTTAACATCATTATTAATCTATTGTAAGTGAATTTAAACCAATCTAACATCGCCTAATAAACTCTAAATGATTTTAACTCAATTTATCAAGAACTAAACACCGAAAACACACAGGTAAATTAATTACCTTTAAATACCTGTACTTATACAATACTACAAAACGAACTACAAACCACCACCACTACTACTACTAACCCCACCACCACAATCAACACTACCACTACCACCATCCCTCACCACCACTACCAACAATCACCAGCCACATAAGTTGACCTACCACACCACACCACACCACACTACACCACACCACACTACACCACACCACACCACAACACACACCACATTAATTCCCATCACTGTAAAACACCTGACAGGTGGGATAAACAGGTAAGGAGTGAGAAATTAACAGATATTTAGAGGTAGAGTGGAGATATTAGAGGTAGAGGTGAGATATTGGAGGTAGAGGTGAGGTAGTGGAGGTGAGGTGAGATATTAGAGGTAGAGGTGAGATATTGGAGGTAGAGGTGAGGTAGTGGAGGTAGAGGTGAGATATTGAGGTAGAGGTGAGATATTAGGAGGTAGAGGTGGAGATATTAGGAGGTAGAGGTGATATATTAGGAGGTAGAGGTGGGATAGTGGAGGTAGAGGTGAGATATTAGGGAGGTGAGATAGAGGTAGAGGGAGATATTAGGAGGTAGAGGTGAGATATTGGAGGTAGAGGTGAGATATTAGAGGGGTAGAGAGGTGAGATATTAGGAGGTAGAGGTGAGATATTAGAGGTAGAGGTGAGATATTAGAGGTAGGGGTGAGATATTGGAGGTAGAGAGATAGTGGAGGTAGAGGTGATAGAGGTAGAGTTGAGATATTAGAGGTAGAGGTGAGATATTGGAGGTAGAGGTGAGATATTAGAGGTAGAGGTGAGATATAAAACAGAAGGTGAGGTATGAGAGGTTAGGTAAGAGTATGGCTTCAGGCTGCTGGTCTGTGTTGCCTCAGTGATCAGTTTACAATAAGAACACCGAGAACACGAACACCTGAGAACATGTACACCTGAGAACATGAACACTTTAGAACACAAACACCTGAGAACATGAACACCTGAGAACATGTACACCTGAGAACATGTACACCTGAGAACATGAACACTTTAGAACACAAACACCTGAGAACATGAACACCTGAGAACATGAACACGAGAAAACATGAACACCTGAGAACATGAACACCTGAGAACACAAACACCTGAGAACATGAACACCTGAGAACATGAACACCTGAGAACATGAACACTTGAGAATACGAACACCTGCGAACATGAACACCTGAGAACATGAACACCTGAGAACATGAACACCTGAGAACATGAACACCTGAGAACATGAACACCTGAGAACATGAACACCTGAGAACATGAACACCTGAGAACACAAACACCTGAGAACACAAACACCTGAGAACACAAACACCTGAGAACATGAACACCTGAGAACATGAACACCTGAGAACATGAACACTTGAGAATACGAACACCTGAGAACATGAACACCTGAGAACATGAACACCTGAGAACATGAACACCTGAGAACATGAACACCTGAGAACATGAACATCTGAGAACATGAACACCTGAGAACATGAACACCTGAGAACATGAACACCTGAGAACACAAACACCTGAGAACATAAACACCTGAGAACATGAACACCTGAGAACATGAACACCTGAGAACATGAACACTTGAGAACACGAACACCTGAGAACATGAATACCTGAGAACATGAACACCTGAGAAGAACACCTGAGAACATGAACACCTGAGAACATGAACACCTGAGAACACAAACACCTGAGAACATAAACACCTGAGAACATGAACACTTGAGAACATGAACACCTGAGAACATAAACACTTGAGAACACGAACACCTGAGAACATGAATACCTGAGAACATGAACACCTGAGAATACGAACACCTGAGAACATGAACACCTGAGAACATGAACACCTGAGAATACGAACACCTGAGAACATGAACACCTGAGAACACGAACACCTGAGAACATGAACACCTGAGAATACGAACACCTGAGAACATGAACACCTGAGAACATGAACACCTGAGAACATGAACACCTGAGAACATGAACACCTGAGAACATGTACACTTTAGAACACAAACACCTGAGAACATAACCACTTGAGAACACGAACACCAGAAAACATGAACACCTGAGAACATGAACACCTGAGAACACAAACACCTGAGAACATGAACACCTGAGAACATGAACACCTGAGAACATGTACACTTTAGAACACAAACACCTGAGAACATAACCACTTGAGAACACGAACACCAGAAAACATGAACACCTGAGAACATGAACACCTGAGAACATGAACACCTGAGAACATGAACACCTGAGAACATGAACACTTGAGAATACGAACACCAGAAAACACGAACACCTGAGAACATGAACACCTGAGAACATGAACACCTGAGAACATGAACAGCTATATTACGCATCAAGACATGACGTGACAAAAATCATTAACACGGGGCAGACTATTTTGGTCTGCTGTTCACACCCACACACCAAACCACTCACCTGTCCCACTCACTCGCCTAGGCCGCTCACTCACCTAACCCACTCACTCACCTGCCCACCCACTCGCCTAACCTACTCACTCACCTGCCGACTCTCCTTACCCACCCATCCACTCACTTACCCACTAACTCTCCCACCCGCCCACTCATCCACCCATCCTCTCACCCACTCATCAGCGTCCCTCTCCTTCCCCCCACTCATATAACAGGAAAATAAATGCCTACTTTTACACCTAAAGATAATTGTGTGTCAACTATTTATATAAAAAACATTATGACATTTTACAGTCATTACAGGGCAAGGGAGGGTGGACGGGGCAAGGGGGTGGACGAGGCGCGTGACGGGGCAAGGGGGTGGACGGGCAAGGGGTGGACGGGGCAAGGGGTGACTGGGGTGGTGACGGAGCGGGTCATGTACTCTGACTAAGACCAGTTTTTGCTGCTTATATTATGCTCAGGAATGTCAAGGAAAAATTATTTAATACGTCCAAGAAAAATCAATAATTATGTCAGCTGAAGATTTTAGATTCACCAAGCTTGTTTTACATTAAGGTAAGGTTAGGTTAGGTTATGATAGCGTTAGGTTAGGTTAGGTTATGATAGCGTTAGGTTAGGTTATGATAGCGTTAGGTTAGGTTATGATAGCTTTAGGTTAGGTTAGGTTATGATAGCGTTAGGTTAGGTTATTTAAGGCTAGGTTATAATAGTGTCAGATTACGTTAGGTTACAGCAGGTTAAGTTGAGTTACGATGTTTATCTTAAGATGAATTAGGCGGGAGGGGCTAATCATTAGGTGATCTTACTAACAATAAAGTCTTTGAGTGTTGTGAGGACGGCTAAGACACCTCGCCCGTCTTAAAAGTTCCCGATGCTTTTCTTAACTCTCCACAACCTCTTCCTCTCCTAACCTAACCTAACTTAATCTAACTAAACCTGACCCAACCAAACCCAACCCAACCTAACCCAACCCAACCCAACCCAACCCAACCCAACCCAACCCAACCTTCTCCTTGTTACACCGTGGCTACCTGGCGACCCTAACCCCTTCCTCCTCCTCCCCTAGCAGTAGTAATTTTTCCGTCTGCAGGAATTCTAACGTGCTTAGTACCTCCTACGGGTCTCTCACATCAAAAGACCTTCTTCCTAAGGGGGGCTCTTTAAAGGTCACAATTATTAACACATTTCGCATTTCAGGAGTCCTATTCTTCCTCTTATCTCTGTGTCTATTCTAAGTGACTCTCTCTCTCTCTCCCCTTTCCACCTACAGAAGACCGGCACGTGCTACCTGTTCGAGTGTGGTCCACCGGGGGAGACTAAATGCAGGTTCGCCAGACACAAGTTCTACACCTCCGCCATACTCTGGACGGAGCAACACCAACACGAGGCGGATTTGGCTAATCTCAGGTGAGGGAGAGGTTTTTGTTTTGTTTTATTCGTAAGGTTGGGGGAAGGGGTGGGGGTGGGGAGGGAAGAAGGGGTGGGGAGGGAAGAAGGGGGTGGGGAGTGGAAGGTGGGGAGTGGGTAGGTGAGAGATGGGAAAAGAAGGGGGTGAAGAGGGTAGGAAAAGGAAGGTAGGGAAAGGGAGGGAGAGAGAAAGGAAACAGAGAAGGAGAGAGGCAAGGGGAGAGAAAGGTTGGTGAGGGAAAAGGTATGAGGAGGATGAAGAGGTGAGGGGGGAAAAATCTTGTGTCTTTTGGGGGGGGGGGGAAATTTCCTTAAATATCTAATAAAAATAAATTTAATAATCAATCATTAGTCAGGTTAGCGATAATAAAAAACTCCATTTGTTAATAGAGACACTAATTTCCCTTATTGATCTACCGTGTTCATACTAATAAAGATATGGAGAAAGGGAAAAGACATCAGTCAAACATTCAGCAAAATATAGATATTGGAACAAACTTTAATATAATGTAAGTACAAAATATCGGTCCTCTAACAGTTTATAGTCTACGTTTCAATCATACCATATCTAAGTATTGTTTATAATTAACTTAGGGATAAAATAAATCAATAAATGAGAAGTAAACGCTATTTTATTAGACGGTATATAAACATGGGGAGGATGTGGAGAAATTTTATGAGTTTACCCTTTTAATTCCATTTTCTTCTTACTTACAAAGAAAATGTAAAACTTTATTAGGGGTAACTACAACATTCAACACAATTCCCGCACTTATTACATTCTTAAATAAGTATAATAACAACTCAAAGAAAAGGAACATCCAATATATAAAAAAACAAAATAAGGGTATTGAATACAAACCTTGGCGGCCACAACACAGAACTAGACAGATGAGAACAGCTCCTCTTCAACAACAAGAGACGACTAAATAACAATAAATAAACACTATTACAGAGAGAGAGAGAGAGAGAGAGAGAGAGAGAGAGAGAGAGAGACTAGTGCACAAAAACAGTGTTAGCTAAGTTGGTCGTTATCAAAGTCTCTCTCCAGAAGGTAAACAGGAAACTCAACTATCTTAGCCAGCCTGACATTCTTTCTTCGCTTCCTCCCTCGCGCCTAAACTGGTTACGAGAGCGAATTTCACTTAACAAAGATTAATATTTCGGATCATGTTGGTGTCCTACCTCCCTGTGTGACCTGGATTTAGGACAGATAACGCTGTGGGATTTAGAAACAAACAGTGAAAATGTTTTTCTTTTTCAAGTTGGGTTCCTCGTTAACTTGTGTCCATTACCAGACCAATATTATTTTGGTAAGGAGTGAATCTCTCTTTTTAATTAGCTAACTAAGGTAACGTTGAAGATAATTAAGGTTTGGGTTGGATAATTTAAGGAATTTATGTTAAATACGGTTTAATTAAGCAAAGTGAAATTATGTTAAAGAAAATTAACAATTGGTTTGGCTAATTAAAGTTATATTAAGGTTAATTAAGATTTAGTTTAATTACTAGTGATAATTGAACTATAAGGAAATGGAAAAATAAAGAGAGAGAGAGAGAGAGAGAGAGAGAGAGAGAGGACAGGTATTCGAGGCGGGGTGTGAGGTTCAAGGGCTGTATTGGTAACGCGGTTGTTTGCTGCTTCACGCTGTGTTGGCTATACTTCACCTCTTTATCGTAATTTTTAATATCAGAAATTAAGTCCTTAGTTATAATAATAATAATAATAATAATAATAATAATAATAATAATAATAATAATAATAATCAATACAATCCATAAATAATTTCATCATCATTTATCATCTTAGTATCAGCCTAATCAAAAACAACTAAGATGCCCCTCCAAAAAAATTTCCACCTCGAGTCTCCATCAGAATTAAGTTGTTACCACCACCTTTCAACCAAGGCCTCGTCCTGTACGTGACCTACCTGAAGGATATAACACACAGGTGGTCACGGGTGTTGCATCCTGAAGGTGAGGGCATGGACACTCTGGGAATTCCCCCCTAAAAGCCCCTCAAGTGTGGCAAGACCATAAAAAAAAAAACCTCCGTTTTCTATGTAATGTTGCATCATGGTACACGGCTACTTGCACCTGCCCACCGTGTGTTGATTGTGGTTAATTAGTGCGTACCTGTATATAGGGAACACACATACACACATTTAAATTATAATTACATCACAGAACAAATATTAATACATCTCCCGGTGTTCTCTGGTCGTGTTCACAGGTCGTTCGTAGAGCTAAACGACTCCCTCCCCGCCCCGGAGACCCGCCACGCCGCCCCTACCACCGCCCCAACGCCACCACCCAAAGTTACCAGCCCCACTACCACCACAACGACGACCACCACCACGACCACCACCGCCGTTAAGCCTACTTTACCACGTGAGTACTGTACCTATATATTGAGGTTTGTTTACCTGCTGTCCACTACAAACAGTCGAAAATACCTGGCGTTGTCTCCTACGTCTGGCGAGCAAATGCCGGTCTCTCTTTTTTCTTAATTTGTAATTGTCTTTTTCCCCTGTAATGACGTTCTGATGGGCCTATTGTTCAGTGTCCTGATTCTCATAGACGTAACTGATGGTTAGGTTAGGTTAGTCGCAGTCTCTCAGGCACTACAAGGTGAGAGATATTCTTTCGTCTTGAAGTGAATTTGAATTGAAACAGTTTATTTAGTCAGAAAAAACACAGATACAGTGGATAATAATAACAATATTAACATGGCTGAGCCAGTTGAGAACCTGAGCTCTCTCTTAGGCACCTGATATATATACTATACATTTATCTCAAGGAAGTATTATGTAACATTGAGTAACATCTGGAATAGTACAATAGCATGGTGGTAATAAGAACATCTCATAATGTTGCCACGGTTATCACTTTAATATTTATTTATTATTATTATTATTATTATTATTATTATTATTATTATTATTATTATAATATTATTATATATATACAGTATATATATATATATATATATATATATATATATATATATATATATATATATATATATATATATATATATATATATATATATATATATATATATATATATATATAATATATATATATATATATATGATAACCACAAGGAAAGAAGAAAACACGAAGTTCCCAAGCGCTTTGTGTAATTCACATCTTCAGGGGTGAGTACTCAAGACATCTTCAGAGGCAACAGTTGCCTCTGAAGATGTCTTGAATAAAGACGAAAGCTTAGGTGCTCCGTTGTTTCCCTTTTCCCGTGTGATTTTATCAAGATTTATCTTATCCACGTTTTCATTGTGGATCTACATGAAATATATATATATATATATATATATATATATATATATATATATATATATATATATATATATATATATATATATATATTACAGTGGAATTGAAAAACATAAGTATAATGAGGGAGCAGTACAACATGGGTTGTACAGTAATAAGGTTGAACAAGAGGACAGAGCTGTCAGAATTATGTCTAGTTGGAAATTATGTTTATTGCAATGGTAATTACTTATCTATTTACATGATAATTTCCGATAAAACGGTTTTGATGGTACAATAAAAGCAGGTACTGTAAATATAGTAGGTGTTACAAGAAATATTAATACTTCGACAGTAGATACTTTTCTAGAGATGATTTAAAGGAAGGGAGCGTAGTCTTTGCTGGGATGTGTGGGGGTAAGTTGCTCCACACCACACCGTGATATTTTATGGAGGTCTGGGACTGAGAGGAGCGCATGGGGGGTGGTCTTAGTAGCTCTGGGTGCCTTAAGTTGTATCTGATTATTCCGGAACTGGAAATAATTATTGTTAAGCAAGTGATTGATAGATTTGTAAACAAAGAGGGCACAGCAGTAGGTGTTAATATCTTCGAATTTTAACATTTTCAATATAGCAAATTTTTCGTTTGTGTGATTTTTTTTTCAAGTAGGTCATTGTCCGTACAACTCTCTTTTGTGCAGTAACCAGAGATTGTGTTTTTGAAGAGCCAGAGGCCCCCCATAGTGTGTGACAGTGTATCAGGTGTTGGTAAACAAGATCATGATAGATTTCTTTCATTGCTGTGAGAGTCAGTGACTATCGAGTGTGATACATGATACCTCACTGTTTATTGACTTTACTGTGAATGGCTTGTATGTGGTTTCTCCAGTTAAGTTTCTCATCAACAATAACTCCGAGGAATTTAGTATTTTGTTCGAGCTTGATGACTGTAAAACCAAGGTACAGGGGGTCTAAGTCCGGGGGTAAGTTTTTCCTTCTGCGAATGATCGTGTAGTGGGTTTTCTCAAGGTTTAAGTTCAGTTTATTATGTATTACCCAGGTCCTGATTTTAGTCAATTCAGTGTTCATAGTTCTCATCAAGGAATGGATGTCTGTGTTGCTGGCATAGAGATTGCTATCGTCTGCAAATAAGTTGTATTTTATGAGTGCTGGCGTGGACTATGTCGTTTATGTACAACAAAAACAGTACCGGACCGTATGGGCTGAGAAAGAAGGAAAATGTAAGGGTAAATTTATTAATGTCAACCGTGTGTTCTGAGAGAGAGAGAGAGAGAGAGAGAGAGTGGAAAAACACTCTGCGTTCGACGATACTTCCAACATGCAGGTCTGTCCACACCCACACCCGTAACAATAAAGACTAATAACAAAAAGACTTAAGAAACTTAACTTAACCGAATCTAACCTAACCTAACCTCCCTTCACCTAACCTTACCTAACCTAACCTAACCTGCCTAACCTAACTTAACTTAAAGTAACCTAACCTTACCGAATCCAACACACAACAGTCCAGAGTCCTTCATTCCTTTAAAAAACATACTCGGTCGCTTAAAACATCATAATAATAATAATAAAAATAACTCGAATATTTTCACTTGTTCAATAATCATCAGAGACCTTTAACCTATAAGCATCAAGAGTATTGGTTGTGTGTGTGTGTGTGTGTGTGTGTGTGTGTGTGTCGTCTTTCATTCTCTCTGGTAAAATGGGTGTGTGTGACAATAGGCCTGACACAAGGGGTGGGTGGAGAGTAGTTGGGGTGGGGGAGATGGGAAAGGGAGAGTAAGAAGGAAGGGGGAAGGGGAGGTGTTAAGCCTACAGTACACTCAGCCTCGTGATGTCACATACCACACACACACACACACACACACACACACACACACACACACACACACACACACGTAGCCATAACAGAAAGTGAAAATGATTCAAAACCCACCACACATCTGTTGGCCTCAGGTGTTGAGCGTCACCTGTGCAGTCCCCTCCTCCCTCCGCCTGTGTGTTTACATGCAGACAGCTGGCGTAGATTGTGTGGTGAGAGAGAGAGCCTCTGAAGACCCTCGGACGTACACACACACACACACACACACACACACACACACACACACACACACACACACACACACACACACACACACTCTTTCTTAACGATTTCTTGACCCCTAATTACGCAAGAAAAACCCTAAATAACTTAACCTAACCCAATTTAACCTAACCTAACCTAATCCACTGGTTGCTACTCTTCAGGTGATCTAAAGATTCTCAAACACATTTGTTCAATGATACTTTTAAGAGATTCGAACAAATACAAACACATACATACAAACAAATACAGACAAAAAATTACACAAATACATACACATAAACACGAACAAACACAAACATCGATACAAACAGACAAACACAAAGAAAACCCATACAAACACACAAACAAAGACACAAAAACAAATACAAACATAAATACAAACAAACAAACAAAAACACAAAGAAGATAAAAAAGCATACACACACATGCATGCACACACACACACACACACACACACACACACACACACACACACACAAGGACAATAAACCCGCTCACTGCTCAAGTTATGTTCTATATAATACTCGTGAGGCCCCGTGAAGCCACAGTACTGTTGGCTCGTGAAGTTTACGGTGTTTGTTACTTGAGACCCGTCAGCTGAGACGAGCCACGTAAGACCAGTCACTCCAGAACAGTCAGGTGAGACGAGCCACGTAAGACCAGTCACACTAAAAACAGTCACACGTATAACAGTCACTCAAGAAGTCACTCTACAACAGTCAGCTGAGCGCCTTGTTGTACGTGACGGAGGAATTTAAACCAAGGGAGACGAACTTTGGCTGTCAGGTGGGTGGTGGTGTGGGTGGTGGTGTGGGTGGCAGGTGGACAGATACAAGTGGAGTGGGTGGTAGAAGCGTGGTGTGGGGTGGTAGGCGGGTGATAAGGAGGTATAGTATACATAGGTAGGTGGTGTGGGTGGCAGGTAGGTGGTGTGGGTGGCAGGTAGGTGGTGTGGGTGGCAGGTAGGTGGTGTGGGTGGCAGATGGGGGGCGGGGGTACATACAGGTGGGTGATGTGGGTGACAGGGTGCAAGCCAGGCGTCACCGACTTACAGGTAATGATGTGTGACTTGCCTCCCTCCCTCTCTCTAACCTCCACTTTCCTCCCTTCTTCCATTTATTCTCACTTTCCTCCCTTCTTCCTTCTATCCCCACTTCCCTCTATCACCTCCCTTCCTCCCTCTATTCCCCCTGCGTTCCATCCCTCCTTCCTTACCTCTATCCCCCTTCCTTACCTCCCTCCCTCACCCCCCCCCCTTTCTCTTTCTCTCCGTCATGCACCCAATTATTTATCACGCGACAAAAATCCTCAAGGAATTTCCACGTAGATCGATGCTGAGAGAGTGAGAGCGAGACTCGAGCCACCTCCAGACGCTCAATACGAGAACAAGACTCAAAAGACGTCCTCGAACCATCCCCGAGGACACACACAACGTCCTCGTATTAACTGGTCGAGGATGAAAATGTTATTGACTTCAGGAATGGTGGATTCTCGGGCGAAATCAAGTGGAAGCCGCCGACTATATTGCTTGACATCTCTGCCACGTGTCAAGTTGTCAAGTGTCAAGGCAGCTCTGGTTGTGGTGTAGTTAACTGTATCAAGCGTCTGTGTCGTAATGGTAAATGCGTCGTGGTCAAATTATGGTCTATGGTGTCAAGATGGCCATCCTGTGTCATATGACGGATCTAATATACAAGTGAGACAGACAGACAGACAGACAGACAGACAGACAGACAGACAGACAGACACAATACCGTGACTGCAGTTAGTAGTCCTTCAGTAACTGTGTCTTGCCTGCCGACTAACGCCCTAACCTCGTCTTACAAACCAACAGTTATTGGGAGAGTTAGCAAATTTTGTATGTACTTTATTTTAACAAGATTACCATTAAAATTCAGCAAGTCCCCCCCCAACCGCCCTTAATAATTTTAGATAGTAATGAAAGAAAATGGGTGTTGGGTTCCTACTGTTATCCTCCCACATACCAAGTCTAATTAAAATCCATTGTTTGCTGCCCGAGTTATCTTCTTCATAACTTCCGGACGCACGCAAGGTTGGACGGACGCACGCAAGGTTGGAAGGACGCACGAATAGACGGACTCATGAACAGAAGGAAGGACAGAAACGATACATTCCTAATCCCACTTTCCGGGACGGCGAGGAACGATAGGAAACATTATCATTCCCGCTCAAGCATCAAGGAGCCTTAACTACTACTGTTCCGTGTTCCTCAAGGATCCTAACAGACAGTTGAGGTGTTCCTATGTGACCAAGGGGACCAATACCTCCCACCTCCTACCTTCCTTCCTTTCTCCCCTCCTTCCTATCCTTTCCTTCCCCTCTCTTCCACCTTCCCTACCCCCTCCCTCCACTAGCACCATCACCCTATCAGTCAAGAGTCGTGGCATATCGTGTTATATAGTCTATACTGTAGCTTATATCCGCCTCAGGGGTAACTGTGATACATCGCCCTATATCGTGTTGCATCCGCCCAGTACACACACACACACACACACATAGCTCTTAGTACCAGCGCCCTCCGTCAGTCCTATAGCGGGTAGAGGGAGGGAGGGAGGCTGGTGTGAGGGTCGGGAGGCAACCAAGCGTGGTGAGAAGACTGGTGAGGCGCGGCGCTACTACCTCACCGTTATCTGCCGCGCCCCTCACACGCCCTCACCACGCCCTTACGCACCCTTACCATCCCTCACACCCACGCCTTCACCACTACCTCACACCCTATCACCATTCCCTCACCATCCCTCGCACCCCATCACCATCCCTTACACCTCATCATCACTACCTTACACTCCCTCACTACCTTACACCCCATCATCACTACCTTACACTCCCTCACCACTACCTTACACCCCATCATCACTACCTTACACTCCCTCACCACTACCTTACACCCCATCATCACTACCTTACACTCCTCACCACCTTACACCCCATCATCACTACCTTACACCCCATCATCACCACCTTACACCCTCACACCACTACCTTACACCTCATCATCACTACCTTACACCCCATCATCACCACCTTACACTCCCTCATCAGCTACTTACACTCCCTCACCACCTTACACCCCATCATCACTACCTTACACCCCATCATCACTACCTTACACTCCTCACCACCCACACCCCATCATCACTACCTTACACCCTCACCACCACACCCCATCATCACTCCTCACTACCCCATCATCACTACAGCCCATCATCACTACTTACACTCCTACTACCTTACACCTCATCATCACCACCTTACACCCCCATCATCACTACCTTACACCCCATCATCACTACCTTACACTCCTCACCACCTTACACCCCCTCACTACCTTACACCCCATCATCACTACCTTACACTCCCTCACCACCTTACACCCCATCACTACCCCTACATCACCTTACACCCCATCATTACACCCCATCATCACTACCCCTCACCACCTATACCCCATCATCACTACCTTACACTCCACCATCCCCAGACCAATGTAACATGTCCTTTGGTGCGCGTGACAAGTGCTGTGGCCAATGTAACATGTCTTGTGGTGCGCGTGACAATGTGTTGTTGTAACATGTCCTTTGGTGCGCGTGACAAGTGCTGTGACTAATGGAACATGTCTTGTGGTGCGTGTGACAAGTGCTGTGGCCAATGTAACATGTCTGTAGTGCGCGTGACAAGTGCTGTGGCCAATGTAACATGTCCTTTGGTGCGTGTGACAAGTGCTGTGGCCAATGTAACATGTCTGTAGTGCGCGTGACAAGTGCTGTGGCCAATGTAACATGTCCTTTGGTGCGTGTGACAAGTGCTGTGGCGACATGACAAGCACTGTGGTGAGTGTGACAAGCGCTGTGGTCAGACAAGTAGCACAAGGTTGTCAGACTCAGTCACATTTACAACTAAATTACGTATCTGTGGTCGGCGTGACAGATAACAGCTCGTGACACACGGGTGGTCATCACTCTTGACTGAGCACCTAACCTTACCTAAACCTAACCTAACCTAACCAAACCAAACCAAACCAATCCTTATCTAAACTACCCTAACCCAACCTAACCTATCCTAACCAAACCAAACCAAACCAAACCAAACCTTACCCAAACACACTAATTATAGATCAATGTAGTAAGACTCTAAGTCATTATTCACTTAATTCCAACTGCCACACTCTTCACAAAGACTTAAAAGACAATATTTAGAATTCTTTTCATTCTCACAAAGACCGAATAACGTGTCCCCATTGGCCAAACGGACCATTTAGGGCAGTACGACTATAACAAACTGAGCACTAAGCCGGCAGCACTGTACTCGACTGTATTCATGTCCCCAAATTGTAAAGTTAGGTACCTATTCTCAACTGGATGGACTCGGGGTGCCCTGAACGACAATCTATGAACCTTAGGATATAAAATGAGTGATGTCTCCAACTTCACCACCGCAAAGTGTCTATAGAGAGATACTATAGAAAGATGCTATAAAAAGATACTATAAAAGATACTATAAAATATACTATAGAAAGATACTATAGAAAGATGCTATAAAAAGATACTATAAAAGATACTATAGAATGATACTATAGAAAGATACTATAGAAAGATGCTATAAAAAGATACTATAAAAGATACTATAGAATGATACTATAGAAAGATACTATAGAAAGATGCTATAAAAAGATACTATAAAAGATACTATAGAATGATACTATAGAAAGATACTATAGAAAGATGCTATAAAAAGATACTATAAAAGATACTATAGAATGATACTATAGAAAGATACTATAGAAAGATGCTATAAAAAGATACTATAAAAGATACTATAGAATGATACTATAGAAAGATACTATAGAAAGATGCTATAAAAAGATACTATAAAAGATACTATAGAATGATACTATAGAAAGATACTATAGAATGAAACTATAGAATGGTGCTATAGAAAGATGCTATAGAAAGATACTATAGAAAGATACTATAGAAAGATACTATTGAAAGATGCTATAGAAAGATACTATAAAAAGATACTATAGAAAGATACTATAGAAAGATGCTATAGAAAGATGCTATAGAAAGATACTATAAGATGCTATAGAATGATACTATAGAAAGATACTAAAAAAGATGCTATAAAAGAAGATACTATAGAATGATACTATAGAAAGATACTATAGAAATATACTATAAGATACTATATAAAACATAGTCTAAAAAGATACTATAAGATGGTCACAGATATAAAAACATTCTTATGGTGTTTTGTTGTTGTGGTCACCTTAGCCAACCAACAAGGACTACCCCCTCCACACCACACCACCCTCCCTACTACACAAGCTACCAGAGATACATTGTTTACATGCAAGTACTGAAGGATAGAAGTATGGTGTAGCAAAAGAAAAACACGTGGATTTTTGGGGCAAATGTTTTTTGAGGGGGGGAAGAGGATTTTTTGAGAGGAAGAATTTTTGAGGGGTTGGGGGACAAGGGAATTTTTTGTGGGGAGGGGGGGGTTGAGAATTTTAACTCCTTCACAATTACCTTCCCTCACTATGAACTAACACAAACACTAATACACGTCGTTAGAAATATAATTACTATTAATAACTATAATTAAAAGAGAATAAATTATCTTAAAAAAAAACTTATTACTACAGAAGTTATTAAAGGTATAGAGACATAATGGTTTCTGATCCTGGGTGAATATATTGCTGGATTATTTTCACTGGCGGATATATCTAACGTATATAATTAAAGTATACTACAAAATATATTAGTTATATATCCACCCACCCAGTATTAAGTACAACAATATATCCATGACACTAATACTCACAGGTCAAAGGTCACAGGGGTCAGGAATACAGAATATTAAAAGGATAATTTTGGGTTATGTTGACCGTGGATGTGGACCCATTCAAAGGTAGACTCACCGTGTTATTGTTATTGAGAGAGTTAGTTGGTTATTGAAATTTGTTATTGTTGTTGTTATTGTTATGGTGTATTGGTATTGCTTATTATTATGACAAAATAAAACAGAATGACACTGAGATAGATAGACTCTCTCTCTCTCTCTCTCTCTCTCTCTCTCTCTCTCTCTCTCTCTCTCTCTCTCCTTACGTTCAGTCTGTACCCCAATGACCTTGAATGTGGGCGCGGGTAGTGTCACTTTACCTTAGATGGGCGTGGTGGGACGGGTGGAGGCGTGGCAGAGGAGGACGCGGGAGTGGAGGAACACTGTAAAAAGAAAACGCAATGATAAGAGAGAGGGGTAACTACTCTATATTTCTTTTTCTCTTACACTACATGGTAAATACAGCAAGCAGATACATTAAATAATACAAAAATACATAGATATACACGATACATAAATACATATTACATAAAAAAAAGTCCTGTATGTCTGTATGTATTCTGTTTATTTTGAAAAGTCTTCTGTTTTGCAGGACTGGGTGAGTGTTTGCCAGGTTCTCGTGTTTCTGTTTGTGGGTTATTTAGAGAACGCTAATTTGAGAACGCTAGTGAGAGATATGGCTAATTTGAGAACGCTAGTGAGAGATATGGCTAATTTGAGAACGCTAGTGAGAGATATGGCTAATTTGAGAACGTTAGTGAGAGATATGGCTAATTTGAGAACGCTAGTGAGAGATATGGCTAATTTGAGAACGCTAGTGAGAGATATGGCTAATTTGAGAACGCTAGTGAGAGATATGGCTAATTTGAGAACGCTAGTGAGAGATATGGCTAATTTGAGAACGCTAGTGAGAGATATGGCTAATTTGAGAACGCTAGTGAGAGATATGGCTAATTTGAGAACGCTAGTGAGAGATATGGCTAATTTGAGAACATTTCTAAGAGATCGCTATGTGAGAGAACGATGGTGAGACATATTTACGGCGTTAGAGAGTGGCAGTGAGAGAGATGGCTATTTAAAAGAACGTTAATCAGAAGTATACCAATTTAGAGAACGCCAGTGAGAGAAAACGCTATCTAGAGAGTGTGTGTGTGTGTGTGTGTTGACAGCTAGCCTTGGTCGTGAGTTTGACATTATAATAGGCTCTGGTCAATGAGGTGGAGACAATAGTGTGTGTGTGTGTATGTGAGTAGTAGTAGTAGTAGTGTGATGTAGGTGTGGACGTTTGTAGGTGGTTGTGGGTGGTGGTTGGTGGTTGTGGGTGGTGGTTGTGGTTGTGGGTGGTGGTTGGTGGTTGTGGGTGGTGGTTGTGGTTGTGGGTGGTGAACTGTGGGTGGTGGTGGGTGGTTTGTGGTTGGATGGTTGAGGCGTGGATGGGCGGGAGAGTGAGAGGGATGATGGGTGAGCGTTTGTTGTTGGTTGTCAGGGCTGCAGTGTATTACAGACGATTGTGGTGGTGGTGGTGGTGGTACTAGTGAACGCGCACACACACACACACACACACACACACACACACACACACACACACACACTCACGCACACTTACGCCCAGCCCTGCAACACAGTGTCCGAAGAGCATCCCCACCTAAGGAATTTCGTTCCGTAAATCACAATTGTTGTGAACGTGGTCAGTGGTGGTGGCCAGTGGTTGTGTTAATTGGTAGTGGTGGTGGTGGTGGTGTGGTGGTGGTGGTGGTGGTGGTTGGTGGTGGGCGGTGGTGGTGGTGGTGAGCGACGCAGGCCACAGAAACCACTTCAAAATTAATGAAAGATGGCGTGAGTCAGCAGAGTTTTGGGTGTGTGACTATCAATAATGACGCAGGAGGGACCTCCCTCACACACACACACACACACACACACACACACATCAATCTCCACCAACCTGATCAAGCAGAGACGCTAAACCATTCGCCCCATTAACCGCAAGAGAGAGAAACACCTCGCATCACAATCACGTAGGTAAGTGAGGCGTGGGTCGGACACACCTGATACAATGTGAACAATGCTAGACCCGTCACGTTAACACAGCAAGGAATGACTGTGTTTACTCGACCTAGGAAGTGAACAGGAATATAAGATAAGAGTATAAGTGTTAAGGGATCCATTTCCGGTGTTTAGCGATGCTCACTTGTTTTTTGTTGTTGTTGTTTTACTTATAATAATAGTTACGACACTTAGACATTACTTTAGACTACTTAATACTTAAATAATAGCTTGTAAGTGGGGAAATTATTTGTAATACTTTAGTACCTGGTTAATATTATATACTCGGTTAATTATCAAAGATGATAATGGTTTATATAGACAAAATACTTTAAGATAACCACAGGAAATAAGGTAGAAAAAATTAATAAACATTAATAATAAGCTTTTCTCGTGTCGTGATAAACTGCTTGAGGAAGAAACATTACATATACGGTTCTTCAACATACACTACATGGTTTATACATATTTCAGTACATAATACAAAAACACGTATTAGTTACATTATACAAGTTACATGTTAAATAAATTCCCAAAAAAATCATTCTCTCAACTATACTAACATGAAAGTAAGTCATTAACATACACAACAACAACAACAAAAACATTAACAGCAATATTAACAATAACAACATTAACAAAAACAACAAAAACATTAACAAAACAACAACAACATCAACAAAAACAACAACAATATTAACAAAAACAACAAAAACATTAACAAAACAACAACATCAACAAAAACAACAACAATATTAACAAAAACAACAAAAACATTAACAAAAACAACAAAAACATTAACAAAACAACAACATCATCATCATTAACAACAACAACATTAGTGATATTTATAAATTACCTATGTAATATTTATCTTCAATTAACACTCAGTAATGATGTCAATACTTTTTTTAATAACTGAACCAACTAATTACATCAGACACAGTGGGACAAAAATACATGGGGTAATTAATGATACTACTATGACGTCATTGTCTACGTCACAAGACCTTACCAAAGTTCAATAACCTTACATAACTATCAGGTCTTGGTTATACGTAGGGACTTAATACAGAGGGACTAGGTATACATAGGGACTAGGTATATATAGGGACTAGGTATACATAGGGACTAGGTATACAGAGGGACTAGGTATACATAGGGACTTAGTATATATAGGGTTTTGGTGCATAGGATATCTCTCTCTCTCTCTCTCTCTCTCTCTCTCTCTCTCTCTCTCTCTCTCTCCCAGCAATGACCGTAGACAAAGGAGCCAGAGCCAGAAAACCAGTGCCAAACAAAGACCGAGACCACGACCAGGAAAATCCTTGGCTCACTAAAGATAGTTTCTGTAGTGTGATATAATTTTTGTGTGATACGACACACTGATGCCACCTCCCCCTTCATCACTCATCCGTCCTTCTCCCTCACTCGCCCCCTCTCTGTCCAGCCCCCCTCCCTATCACCAGCGCCCCTCCCCATCACCAGCCCCCCTCCCTATCACCAGCGCCCCTCCCCATCACGCTCACCCGCCTGCCCTGTGTTTGTATTGACCTACAGGCAGCCAGCTTGTGACAGAGCCTTAGAGGTACTCGGGTCAGTAGGTGTGAAGGTGAGGCTGCCAAGGTCCTGAAAACGATGTTGTGACACGGTAGTTCCCAGGCGGTGACTCACTCTGTTATATTATCCACTGTGTCTGGGATCATGTAGCGTGTGTTAAGTACATGTGCTGGTTGTACACAAAGGAACTCAACTTTCAGGTGGAATGAAGCACTGAGCACCTGAGCGTTGAGCACCTGCAGTTTTCATGACTCAAGCTCAAGGTCTTGTTATCTCAAGGAACAACACAATTCCAACAGTCAACAAAGACATCTGCTCACTGTTTGAAATGTAAATGGACTAGTGAAGTAAAATTGACTTTTCCTTTCCATTTTGAGTGCCCTGAGGTGTGGTGGCCCAGGGAATGCAGCCCTCGCCACTTGTCCCAATGGTTGCTGGTTCGCGCACCGGGCACTCCCCCCCCCCACCACCACCACCCCCCGCAGGTGACCTAACTGTAAATATGTACATGACATTTGTTGGGGAAGTGAAGGCGTTGGGGTACAGTACCGGCCACAATGCCGCCTTCTTGTATACCGAGGTTCAGTAGTCGGTATACTGTACCCACACTGCCCCTACCAGACCGTCAGGCCTGTGGGACGATTTTTAAAACAAATATAATTTTTATGGCACAATCAATTATATTTATCTGTATATATTAATGATTCATATATACTGGCGTCAAGTAAACGTATCTGGTTTAGGTAGAGTCTCAGAGTAATGTTGATGCCATTTCTACCGTTAATGTCGTATTTCATCTTAAGTCAACTATTTACGATCATCCTTACCTCTAAACTCACGAGGATAATTCATCGGACGAACCTCTTGAGAACCTGGGCCTTGATTTGCTCTTTGAATCCGGATCCAGACTGACGAACGCACAAACGGGGCCCCGGGTGGATTAATTTACCATCTCATTGGCATACTGTGTGTACGAACGGTCGAGACCATCTAGAGGAACGTATTACATTACAAAAACGTTTCCTACTCGTTGCTGTTGTGTTTTGTGGGTAGTCTTCAGTACAATAACGAAATAATATATTAGATTATCAAGTGAACGACGATTTAAAAAAATATGATAAATTAATAAATACGAAACGAAAATTCTTATTGGTCTTTCGTTTGTTTGTTGTTACTTAAAATTGTCCGTTCATTTCGTTGTCTCATCTATTAAGTCACTCATAATATATCTTAAGAAAAAACAAAACACTATCAGTCAAATCAGTAAAGGAAAACAAAGAGGTAACGAAAAATGTCCGAACATTCACTAAATTCCACACACACACACACACACACACACACACGATTCAGAGCGCAACAAACTCACATTAAGTCATCATAAACCTTTGGCCAGTACAGCGTGTTATTGGGGTTTGTTTACGTCATATTTACGGGTTGATAAACAGTGAGTAATACAAAAGATGAGATTTGATAATTATAAGTAGTAGTATATGAAGATCTCTCTCTCTCTCTCTCTCTCTCTCTCTCTCTCTCTCCTCTCTCTCTCTCTCTCTCTCTCTCTCTCTCTCTCTCTCTCTCTCTCTCTCTCTCTCATTTTCTTGTCCCTGGTCCTCTCTCTGATCTTCTCTCCAACCAAGAAGCAGCAGAGAGAGAGAGAGACGGGGAGAGATGCTCTACCTCTGGCTGTGTTGTGGTGAACCATTCGCTACTGTGACCACCTGGCCGGCGGCTATAGTACTGTACTGTTGCTTCCTTTAAGATGGTAACTCTCCCTGCCTTCCTACCTCCTTCCCTACCTCTTTATTTTTCTCCCTCCTACTCTCCTTTCTTTCCTTCTCTCCCTCCTACCCTCCTTCTATTCCCCCCCACCTCCCTGAGTCCTTACCACACGTATCGTGCAAACCCTCCTCGTTCTCCTCCCACATTCCTTCTCACCCCTTTCACCCCTCCCCTCCTCCCTCCCTTCCATACATCTACATAAGCCTCCCTTCCCTCATCCCTAACCATATATAGCAAGAGTTCAGCAATGCCCCAATCACCACCAACCATCACCACTACCACACTACTATCACCACCGCTACCACCACTACCAACTACCATTTATCACCACCTCCACTACCACCCCTACCAACTACCACCACAACCAACTACCATTACTACCAACCACCACCACTACCACCCTCACCCCTACCTACCAACCACCACCACTACTACCACGAGGCCCCGTTACCTAGGTGTGAACAGTATGTTGCAAGATTGTCAGTAATGTACTCTCACCTACTACAATACCTGGGAAATTTGTCACGGCCCCACGACGATTGCTAAATTCCGGCACACAGCGTTAAATTCTACTCCAAAGGTTAACATTTTCACCCGAATTAACAGTGTTTCATACCAGCTGGATTCGGTAAAATGCTACTGACACCACATACGAGGCACGGGCAGTTCCCAATGAGGTTCACGGCGCCATCAGCTCGATGAACAGGCTTTGTGCGAAATATAACAGTCTAGAACTGCTTTTAGTGTCCTTGTGGGTTGGTTGTTAGCGTTCCCTAGTCCCACCCAGTAGGTCGAGGGTTCGATTCCTGGCTGGTGAGGTCGTTGATTATATGTTCAAAGTCCGCGTGTTATATGGACTAAAAATGAAGTGTGTGTGTATATATATATATATTTTAGCGTGAACTGTACAGTATATTTGCCCGGAACAATGAGAGGGTATTTCTACACCCCTCTCATTCCTCTACACCCACACCACCCCTCCACCCCTCCCCCTCCACACTCACTCCTCCCCCTCCAACCCCCACATTTCTCCTCTATCCCCACCCCTACTCTTCCTCAACCTCCATCCCCACACTTCCCCCCACCCCCTCCCCTCACCCTGCTCCTCCCCCTTCCCACCCTATCCCATCCACCCCTCCCCCCACCCCCCCTTCCCTCCCCTACTCTCATCACCCCTACAACTCCCCCACCCCATTCCTTCCCCACCCCTACTCCTCCTCCTCCACACCTCACACACCCCTCCTCCCCTCCACCCTCTCTCTCTCTTCACCCAAGTATACTTATCTGGTATTTAACGCCTTAATTGCCTCAACTGCTGAACAATGTGTAACACTGATCTAGTTAACAGAACCATTGTACCATTTATGGAACCAAAGCCTGTACTAGTAACCTACACTGATGTAACATGTGCTAGTTACTACTGACATGTACTAGTCCAGTCATACAACACAGTCACTACCTGTCAACCAGTCCAGTCACCATCACCACCATTATCATCCTCATCACAATTATATCAATGTCACCACCACCATTACCATCATCATCATCATCACAACTACATCATCACCATCATTTCCACCATCATAATCTTCATCATCATCACTATCACGCATAAACCTAGTCACCGTCACCAACACTATCATCATCATCATCATCATCATCATCATCATCATCATCATCACCACACCTAAACCAAGTCACATCACCTTCATTATTTCCTAAGTTAGTCACACAACTCAAACATTACATCAACATTTCATAACACAGATCTTAAACATTTATTCTCAACACCTCAAGACCTTTCTAACAGCCACTACAAGAAACACCAAAACAGGAAAAACATCTAGAAGAATAAAAAATGAAAAACAATATATTTATTCTAAGATGCAGGCATTATTATTATTATTATTATTGTACACTAATTAAATAACCTTTTTTAAATACCGTAAGAATTATATTAGCATCACCTTGTCCCAAAAGTTGTAAGGATATGATAAATGTTCCCTTTGTGAAAGTGGTAAGGTTAGGTATACCACTTAAGAGTTCCTACAGTAAAAGTGGTAAGGTTAGGGAGGGTAAGGTTAGGTATGCCACTTAAAACTTCTCGAGTCCAACATTACACTGAAGAAAATTATTAGTTAGAATATTATGTCATGTCACTGTCATACACCTGCTGACTCCTCCTGACACCCTGCTGACTCCTCCTGACACCCTGCTGACTCCTGATCCACCTACACCACCGCTACCATAAGATTAACACCTTCATAGAATCTAATTAACAAGAACTGTGAAGATCCTGCCGCAGTCAATTACCAGAACCTACCCGAAGAAGACGACACCACGATATTCCTGAAGGGGGATAATAAGGAACTCTCCGTCTTGTGTCTTTCAGGATTATTATTATTATTATTATTATTATTATTATTATTATTATTATTATTATCTTGTCATCTATGAACTAATACAACTTGAGGTTAAAAAAATTATACGATTTTTTTTCTTCTGTCATTTCACCTACGTCGTGGCGGCCAGCACCCGTTAAAAGTGTGTTACAGGGCTGTTCTTATTTACCGTCGTCAGTGAGTGCGTTTGGTCCACGCACCTCAACACAAAATGAATCCCTCTCCCACCATGATGCTGACTCACGTTTGTTTTGATAGATGATGTGTGGAAGACATTGTGTTGTGTCTCGTTACTAACACGACCTACAACACACTACCACCACCATCCTCACCACCACCACCACTCCCCCACTCACCACCATCCTCATAACCACCTACACCACTCACCACCACCACACACTCCTCACCACCACACCACCCCCTCTCACCCACCATCCCTCATAACACGACCTACAACACACTACCACCACCATCCCTCATCACCACCACCCTCACCACCACCACCTCACCACCATCACAACACGACCTACAACACGCCACCACCACCATCCTCACCACCACTCCCCCCCTCACCACCATCCCTAACACGACCCACAACACCCACCACCACCGTCCCCTCATCACCACCACCCCCACCCCAACTCATCCCACCACCATTCAACCTTCAATCACCACCAACCCCCCATCACCACCACCACCCCTCATCACCACCACCACCCCTCATCACCACCACCACCACCCCCCATCACCCACCATCCACCCCATCAACCCACCACCACCCCCTCATCACCACCACCACCCCTCATCCCCACCCCCACTCACTCACCACCACCACCCCTCCCTCCACCACCACCCCCATCCCCACCACCCTCAACCACCCTCATCACCACCACCAACATCACCACCCACCCCTCACCACCAACCCACTCATCACCACCACCACCCCACCACCACCTCACCACCACCCCATCACCACCACCACCCCTCATCACCACACCACCCCCCACCATCACCCACCACATCACCACCACTCCTCATCACCCCCTCACCACCCACCACCCCACCACCACCACTCACCACCACCACCCCCATCACCCCACCCCCTCACCACCCAATCCTGCCCCACCCCCCACCACCACCCCCACTCACCACCCCCCTCACCACCACCCCCCCATCACCCACCACCCACCCCACCACCACCCTCATCACCACCCTCACACCACCACTCCACCACCATCACCCACCACTCACCCCTCACCCCCCACCACCCCTCTCACCACCCCTCACCACCACCACCCCTCATCACCACCACCCCCCACCACCAGTCATCACCACCAACCACCACCACCACTCATCACCACCACCCCACCCCACCACCATACCCACTCCTCACCACCAACTCCACCACCACCCCTCACCACCACCACCACCCCCACCACCCCACCACCACCCCTCATCACCACCACTCATCACACCACCCACCTGTCCACCACCCCTCACCACCACACCCCATCACCACCACCATCACCACCACCCTCATCACCACCACCCCTCATCACCACCACATCACCCCACCCCACCATCACCACCACCCCCTCATCACCACCACCACCCCTTCCTCCTCCCTCCTGTGTTTCGTCAGTTAACCCCTCACCTAATACCTCAGTCAGTCAGCAGGCGGCCACTCCAGACTACCGAACATTCCAGCGGTGACGGTAACATTGATACAAGAAGCCACCACACAAACCGGAGTTAACGTCGCCTCTGTTCTCAATCCCACTATAAAACAATATTTCTCCGACTATTTAATAATAACAAAAGTTTATATCGTACTAAAAATATACCTAATATATATTTTTAGGCGAATTAACTCAGAAGAATGTTTAATTATAGTAAAAAAAAAAATAATAATAATACGTTAATTCCAACACTTTTACACAACCTGGATTCCGGACGATGTTTTCTCCTACATCAGACACACAACAACACGAGCTACCAACGCAACATGTCTGCCCTGTGAGCCTCCTGACCTTGATAATGAGACAAAGTTATGTGAAATCTTACTTACCAGAGAGAAATCATACGTTCGCGAAAATAAAACTCCACCAAATTTGAGTTTTATACTGCAATTATCAGTCGCGAAAATAAAATTCCATCAAATTTAAGTTTTATATTTAAATGTTTAGTCGCGAAAATAAAACTCCACCAAATTTGAGTGTTATGCTGAAATGTGTCGGTGTGAGTATTAGTAATGAACAAGTTGAAGAGAAATTCGTAAAATATAAAAGTATTTAAGTAGTATAGATACAAGTTTTTTTATGACAAGAATTTGGGCTTAATTTTTTGTTTTTGTATTCAACTCTTACCTGGTTCCTTTGTGGTGTTGTTCTGTTAACATTTTAGAAACTGGCTCATGCTCTCTCTCCTACACCCTTATGTGGTAGTCATACATACATACATACATACATACATACATACATACATAGACATATAACAACGTTCATATTATACAAATTTACTCATTTATATTCAACACTTATTCATATATACCATTTACACACACACACACACACACACACACACACACACACACACACACACACACACACACACACACACACACACACACACACACACACACACACACACACACACACACACACACACACACACACACACACACACACACACACACACACACACACACACACACACACACACACACTCCTCCTCCCCCCCCATGGCCATGTGGACAGACAGACCTTCTTCAATATCCCCCACCACTGGTTTAACTTCATTGGTGGGGACAATAGATATTATCCTCAGGTGGCTAGGGAGGAAGGGGAGGGGAAGGGAGGGAATGGGGGGTAGAGAAGAAAGTAAGGGAAGGATGGAGAGGGGAGGGACAGGAGGAGTGGGTGAAGAAGGAGGAAGAGGAAAGAGAGAGGGAAGGAAGAGAGGGAGGGAGGGATAGAGGAAGGAAGGAAGGAGGAGTGTTCGTGGTGTTGGTAAAAGCTGACCTTGGGCTGGCCAATTACAGGTGTGAGCAGTGGCAGTGTAATTAGCAAGCGGTACGGGTGGAGCAGGGCACAGACGGGGAGGGTACGGACAGGGCAGGGCAGGGCAGGTACGGACAGGGGTACGGGTACAGATTTAAGGGCCACGGACAGACGGGCAGGGTACTGGGGGGTAGGTACCGGACAGGGGCAGGGCGGGAGGGGTACAGGCAGGGGCAGGCAGGGGCTGTACTGCATTCTGGCTAGTTTTCTGGGGGTTTTGCAGTTCGTCACCCCAGTACGAGACCAGATCGCGATTACAGTAATGTGTTATTTCTACTACCGTTACCTGTATTAAATTGACTTGTGTTGTGTGTGTGTGTGTGCCGGAGGAGTAAGACAGTTACTAGTGCTGTGTTGGGTGCTGTACGCTATAACTGTGTGGCGTAGCTGAAATAATCTCTAGGGGAGGGAGGGAGCCTACCTGCCACACCTCACCAGCTGCCTCCGTTCCTCCTCCTCCTTCCATCAATTCCTCCCTCCTCCTCTCCTTTTTCCTCCCTCACTTCCTCCTTCCCTCCCTCACTTCCTTTCTTTCCTTCCTCTCTCCTTCCATCCCTCCCTCACTTTCTTTCCTTCCTTCCCTCCCTCCCTCACTTTCTTTCTTTCCTTCCTCTCTCCTTCCTTCCTTCTTTCCTTCCCTACCATAGACGTTGCCCACCCCTAGCCGCTGGCAGACCAGAGTCTACTTGAGTTAGAACTTGGGGAAGAAGAGAAGTGGAGGGGGGAAGGGGAAAGGGGGAGTAAGTGTGGGGAGTGGGGGTGGAAGACGGATCCGGAAACTCCATATTAAAGAAAACGGGACATGGGTTGATATGGAGGTGATGTGTGTGTGTGTGTGTTACCCACCACCGTCACCGTCTCCATCACTGAGTCAATTAAAAGTTTGACATCCCATGAATAATTTACACACTATATTTTGTCCTTACCTGTGATAAATATCTTCAGGTGATTGTATGTAGAAGTCCGCGTGCTTTATTGGGCTAATGAAATATATATATATATATATATATATATATATATATATATATATATATATATATATATATATATATATATATATATATATATATATATATATATATACTATAACAATATATAAACCCAAATATAAGTGCCATAAACGCTTGCTATAATAACTTCCTAACCCCATATACTTAACAATAACCTAAAGTAAGCAATAACAGGTACACAGATGATAAAGACATAAACAACGACAATAAACACAAAATAATAGTTATGGTTCACTCGCCTCACTCACCAGCGTCGACACAGACTCTCGCTTAAACTCTACTCATAACAGAAACACAAGCAACTTATAAACACGCAAATAACCAACAGTCAATCTATTTTTTGTTCTTATGTTATCAAGATGGATAATAGAGGAGGGTTTTAGGGTGAGAAAATATATCTGGGACTAATGATATCTTAAATTCATATCAAAGTAGAACTCTTTTTACTTTGTGTGTGTGTGTGTGTGTGTGTGTGTGTGTGTGTGTGTGTGTGTGTGTGTGTGTGTGTGTGTGTAAAAAAACTCTGAATAGAAAAACAGAGAGAGAGAGGTCCAGTTGGTCACCCATGAACCACCACCAGCAGGTAGGCGGAAGAAACAGTGTTGCCAGGTATCCTTGACGTCCAGGTAACACCATATGACTGACACACACCTCCACCCTTCCCCCCGGAGCTGGCAACAATATGACTAAGAAAAATAATGAAATCTGGGTGTCACTTTTGGGATTTTTTTTTTACTTTTTTTTGTGTCTAATGTAAAAGATCGATTAGTTCTTTTTATTATTGTTCTTGTTTTGGTATAATTATAATTATTATTATTATTATTATTATTATTATTATTATTATTATTATTATTATTATTATTATTATTTACGGATCTTATCTATATGTTCACCTTCAGTATATCCTTATTCATTATATCTAATCATGTCACATATTTACAAGGAATTTATTCTTCATCAGTGTAATTATTCTTTCCTTTACCTAGTTATTTACTTATTCATACATTTATCTTATTTCATTTGTTATTCATCTTATTTCAACAAGCGGTAGCAGAAGGTTTGAGCCGACCAATGTAAAGCTTTTCTCGACCTTAGTAAAGTGATCGCCACGGGCCCCAGCAACACGCCCTGGGTCACGCCGCGCAGCTTCTCCCCATGGCGAGGTTGATAGGTGCTGGTACTCCCTCCCGGCCTCTGATACTGCCCTCTACCTCCTCTCAGCCTCTCCACATTCACTACCTCTCTATCTTCTCTTCCTCCTCCTCCATCTCCCCTTCCTCCTTCTCCATCTCTCCTTCCTCCTCCTCCATCTCCCTTCCTCCCCTCACGGTACATACACAAAAAGCCCATCAGACGAAATTTCAGTGTACAAATTCCAGACAAAACACCATTACCCATAAACACACAGCATTAAGGTCTCCCCTGAATACTCCCATGAGCTGTACACATTATTTGACCTCTAATTGACCTCTGTGTGACTTTGACCATTGATGCAGATACGTGTTTAAGTCTTGTCGGATGATCTAATCGCAAAAAAAAAAAATCCATCCAACCTTTGACCTTATAATGACCTTGAACTTTGGAGTACGGGTTTGGTTCTTGTTCAGGGTATGTCTACCGTGTAGTGGTGAAACACACGTGGATGAGGGTTCATTGAATTATCATATGTGGTTTAGTTGTTATGGTGGGAATTGATATGAATTGAAGGAAGGAAGAAAGGAAGAAAGGTAGAAAGGAAGGAAGGAAGGAAGGTCTCACACACACACACACACAATCGTTCTTTCTATCTCTCTTTATCTCTCAACTAATGTCTCTTTGTCTCTGTTTCTCTGCGTGTCTCTATCTCTCTCTCACACACTTTCTCTCTCTTTCCGACACTCGAGCAAACAATTCTTCCTATCTATTCTCCTCCACTTCCTCGTGTTTCGTGGTCGACCTTTTAAGGGGTTGATGGTGTGAGGCGCACCTGTAAGTCGAGTCAGTATGCACCTACTCAAAAAAAGAAAAATAGACCTCAACCTTGCATCTTATGGCTTGTGTAAAAGAGAGAGAGAGAGAGAGAGAGAGAGTATCTGGAATCAGGAAGTAAATTTCTTAAAGCTAAAATAAACACACAAAAAAAGACCAGGATGTGGTTTACCTCCTTCCTTTCTTCCTCCTCTTCCTACTTCCTCCTCCTCTCCCCTCTCCCACAATATCGAGAGAAACAAAGACGAGGTCCACTATTGCAAGAACCCCCCTACCCCAACCCTCCACCCCTCCTCAAATGAAACAAGGTTATTCCCCCTCCTCCTACCAACCCCCTCCCCTCCCAACAGTCAGAGACAAAGCCTAAGGTCCTCACTCCCTATCTGTACCAGCTCCCATGTTCATAGTGCCAAGCCCCCCCCCATCTTTCTCTCTCCCCCCTTAAAGTGTCAAGCATCCCCCCCCCCACCCTACAGGTGTCAAGAGACCTTCTCTTTCTCCATACCCCTAATGCCAAGGTTCATCTCTTCCTCCATTTCTCAGCCTATAGTGCCATGGTTCACCCTTTCCACCCCCCCTCCCCCAGCACCTTCCCACGTCAAGACCAAGGTCCATCACCACCACCACCGCCGCCAGCACCACCACCACCACCACAAAAACTCCACTCCCTCATCACACTGACACTGACCCACCGACTCACTTCCCACCAGCCAGATTGTTACCTGGGCTGCTGGTCTCCTGGCATCGTTTCCAAGCTCAGACTGACAACAGGTTCCAGCGACGGTAACCTCATCCCACATCATGGTCACTATTTTCTTGCTGTTGTTATCACCATCATTATCATCAATCACGTCAATGCCTCATACTCAGAACGAGTTTCTTTATCATCGTCATCATCATCATCATCGTCATTATCACAAAGATGACCAGATTCATCTCTACAGGTATGTTATGATGACGGCGTCTTTCATCATCCATCGCTATCTTAACTAACATCACTATAACCAACATTGATACTGCCGCAATATCATCACCATCCACATCATCATCCTCACCACCATCCACACCATCATCATCATCCTCACCACCATCCACACCATCATCATCATCATCATCATCATCATCCTCATCCTCACCACCATCCACACCATCATCCTCACCACCATCCACACCATCATCCTCACCACCCTCATCACCATCTTCATCACCAACACCACCATGGTGATTTCACTGTTTTGACCAGCCTCGTCCTCACCTCTGTAGGGCAGGGCAGGGCAGGGCAGGCTTGGGCAGCAGGGCAGGGCAGGGCAGGGCAGGAGGAGCTGGACCCACACTGCAGCCTTGACACCCTGCACGGACATCCACCCACAGTTCAAGTGACCCCCACACCCCACAGTTTAAGTGACCCAACTCACTACACCACAGTTCAAGTGACCCACCTCCCCCACACCCACAGATCAAGTGACCCACCTGCTCCACACCCACAGTTCAAGTGACCCACCTCCCCCACACCCACAGTTCAAGTGACCCACCTCCCCACACAGATCAAGTGACCCCACCTCCCCCCACACCCACAGTTCAAGTGATCCACCTCCCCACACCCACAGATCAAGTGACCCCACCTGCTCCACACCCACAGTTCAAGTGACCCACCTCCCCACACCACAGTTCAAGTGTTACCTCCCCCACCTCCCCCACCTCCCACAGTTCAGGCCCACCTCCCCCACACACCACAGTTCAGTGACCCACCTCCCCCACACACTACAGTTCCAGCGACCCACCTCCCCCACACCTACAGTTCTGCGCCCACCTGCTCCACCCCACAGTTCACACCCCACAGTTCCCACCTCCCCCCACACCCACAGTTCCAGCTGACCCACCTCCCCACACCCCACAGTTCAGGCGACCTCCCCACACCCTGGTTCCCCACCTCCCCCACCACCTACAGTTCAAGGGTCCCACCCCCCACATCCCCACCTCCCACAGTTCCACAGTTCAGCAGTCCCCCACACCCAGTTCCATTCCAGCTCATATGACCCCACGCACACACACACACACGCACACACACACACACACATACACACACACACACACACACACACACAAACACACACACACACACACACAAACACACACACACACACACGCGCACACACACACACACAAAACACACACACACACACACACACACACACACACACAAACACACACACACACACACACACACACACACACACACACACACACACACACACACACACACCCTCTGGAATGTTCATGGTAGTGGCTGTGTTGTGTGAATGTTCATCTTGTCCGACCCTGCTAATCGTCGATTGGAGTGTCTTGCTTCCTCTGGTTGCGTAGGTGAGTGTCTTGTCCGATCTGTCTGCTGGTGAGTGTCTTGTCAAAGTCTGTCTGCTGTTAGTCTGTCTCTGTCTGCCGGTGAGTGTCTTGTCCGGAATCTGTCTTATCCCGTCTGTCCCGGTGAGTGTCTTGTCCGTGTCTGTCTGCTTGTGAGTGTCTTGTCCAGTCTGTCTACCGTAGTGTCTTGTCCGAGTCTGCCGGTGGAGGTCTTAGTCTCTGTTGCTGCCGGTGAGTGTCTTGCATCCCTTTTGAGGTGAGTGTCTTTGTCTGTCTGTCTGCCGGTGAGTGTCTTGTCCGTGTCTGTCTGCCGGTGAGTGTCTTGTCCGAGTCTGTCTGCCGGTGAGTCTGTCTGCCGGTGAGTGTCTTGTCGAGTCTGTCTGCGGTGAGTGTCTTGTCTGTCTGCCGGTGAGTGTCTTGTCCGTGTCTGTCTGCCGGTGAGTGTCTTGTCCGAGTCTGTCTGCCGGTGAGTGTCTTGTCCGAGTCGTTGCCGGTGAGTGTCTTGTCCAGGTCTGTCTGCCGGTAGTGTCTTGTCCGGGGGAGTGTCTTGTCTGCTGGTCGGGTGAGGAGTGTCTTGTCCAGAATCTGTCTGCGGGGTGTCTTGTCCAGGTCTGTCTGCCGGTGAGTGTCTTGTCCGAGTCTGTCTGCTGCCGGTGAGTGTCAGTGTCCCGAGTCTTGTCCGAGTCTGTCTGCCGGTGAAAGGTCTTTGTCCCAGTGAGTGTCTTGTCAGTCTGTCTGCCAATGCATCCGTGTTTGTTTCTGTGTTTGTCCAGGTTAATCTGTTTAACTTTGTGTGTGTGTTACAGCCACACACACACACACACCACAGAAGCACCATCAGCTGATTTTTTTCCTGTCCATTTAAATATAAGTCATCGAGAGTTGCCAAATGCCACCATAAAAACACCGCCAGCACGAGCAATCAACAGAGCCTGACGTTCAACCTTCTACCCTCTAATTAACATGTTTATGGGAAATACTTTTGAGACGAGCGTTCGTTCACCGGCCTTCGTCAAGTGTCAGTCAAATAATCCTAGCAGCCTATCAAACAATCCTAGCAGCCAGTCAAATAATCCTAGCAGCCTTACCTCCCTACTCCTCCCTTACCCCCAACTCCTCCCTCACCCCCTACTCCTCCCTTACCTAACTCCCCCCTCACCCCCTAACCGTCCTGCCCCTCGTCCCCCACCGCGTAACAAAGCGCTCCGCTACATCACGAAGTACTTCCTGGGTTATATAAGGCAGGACGTTCTTACCCCTAGTGACGGCAAGTTGATGAGGCAATATAAAAATGCCAGAGGTCAGGCAGACAGGTGGCACCGGTGAGAACGACCAGAATTCCAGCACCGGTGAGGCGAACAAATTAACTTTCAGTGTTATAAACGCGGCACCGAAACAAGTTAGTAATTCAAGATACTTAACGAGGAAAGTTGTGGTAGAGGAGGCGCGGGGAGAACTCATTGAACAACTCAGGTGTGAGACTGTGTGTGTGGTGAGGAGGGTGGAGAGGAGGGTCAGGAGGGAGGGAGGAGGTAGGGGAGGGTGTGTTGGTGCTCGGGTGTGAGAGACTGTGTGTAGTGAGGGAGAGGTGGAGGTGGGAGGAGAAGAACAGTACTGCTGCTGGGTGAATCAACCATCCCTGTGGTGGTGGTGGCGGCTGATGATGTGGTTGGTGGTGGTGATGGTGATGATGATGTGGTTGGTGGTGGTGATGGTGATGATGATGATGGTGGTGGTGGTGGTGATGATGGTAGTGGTGGTCGTGGTGCCCAGAGATGCTCAATAACTCGGGGAAATTTCACTAATAGTTTTGTTGGCGAGGAAGAAAAGAAAAAAAGACAGACAGAGAAGGAGAGACAGACAGACAGGAATAAAAATAAACAGGGATTAGAGACAGAGAAATAAGCAGAAGTGATGAGAGGAAGAAGGCAAAGATCAGATAAATGAGAGAGAGAGAGAGAGAGAAGGTTTCCCGAGCCCAGAGGCGACAGAACCCACACAGCACAACACACCTGCTGCCCCTCCACCCTGGCAGATACTTCAACACCTGCACACAGTAAAGATACAACACATGTTAACCCCCCACCTTCCCCCAACCAAACCTTACTGGTGTTATATAAACCCCTCCTCACCTGTCTCACGTAACGACAGGTAACAGGTGAGAATCCCTACAGGTAAACGATATCCCTGCAAACAGGTGAGGCGGCAGAGGGAAATAATTTGGACCAACACAATTCCTCAACAAGTTACCATGTCGTCGATTTAACTATTTTTTGTTCTCTCGTTAATCCCACAGGATGTACTAAACTATCTACGGATTCTATCGTAACCTCTTGACCTCCTTGACCTCTAAATGGTATATAAATAGAAGGGGGCGGAGAGGAGGGTGGGTGAATAATGGGTTGAGTAAAGTAGTTTGTTAGTAACTCTGTCTCTCTCTCTTGGTTGAGGTGAGCCGGGAGGAGGAGGCGACGACGGGACCAGGTAAGGTTGAGATACTGACGTTGGTGATCACTGCCTTCCTCCCTCCCTCTCTCCTACCTTCCCATCGACCTCCTCCTCCTCCTCCTCCTTCGATTCCTCCTCCTACTCCTTGACCACCTTCTCCAACCTCCGCCTTCTTTTATTTCTCCAACCTCCTCCTCCTCTTTTTTCTCCAGCCTCCCCCTTCTCTTCCTTCTCCTAAACCTCTTCCTCCTCCTGCTTTTCTTCCCCCAACCTCCTATTCCTTAACCTCCTCCCCCTCCTCATTTTCTTCCTCCAACCTCCTATTCCTTAACCTCCTAGACCTCCTCCTCCTCCTGCTTTTCTTCCCCCAACCTCCTATTCCTTAACCTCCTCCTTGACCTCCTCCCCCTCCTCATTTTCTTCCTCCCACCTCCTATTCATTAACCTCCTCCACCATCTCCTGACCGTCAAAACAAAAGACGTCTCCATCTTACACAAAACAAGACTCCATAACAACAAGAGGCCCAGCAACACCAGCTTCAGTTCTACTTAGAAAGACAAAGAAAAAACAAAAAAGAAGTTAAACACAATATTGCCGTCAAGTCATGGTGATTGGTGGCGTCACGCTCGCTAACAAGGCCAACTACTGAAGGTGTTAACGACCCCTTTTCTTAACAACTTCTGGCAGTAAATTCCTAAATCATTATTACAAACAATATTAAGTTTTATTATTAGTATTATTTTTTTTTGGGGGGGGAGGGTCACTTGATGATTACCCCCCCCTCTCCCCCCCCCTCCATCAATCCCCCCTCCTCCCTTAGCTTATTTCACCTGATGATTAACTTTACACTACCTGGGGGGTTAGGTTAGGTTAGCCTTAAGCTGAGATAAGCTGGGGTTTAATCTTCCAATGTTCACTTCATCTATTTTCTCCGGAAGTTAAATAGTTGAAGTTTTGTGTAGCGAGGGGGGAGGAGTGAGGGAGGAGGTGTGAGGAGTAAGGGAAGAGGTGTGAGGGGTGAGGAGTGAGGAAAAAGGCGTGAGGAGTAAGGGAAGAGGAGTGAGGGAAGAGGCGTGAGGGAAGAGGCATGGGGAGTGAGGGAAATGGCGTGAGGGGTGAGGGAAGAGGTGGATCACTCCTCCAGGATGAAGCACCTGGAGTGTGATGCTGCTGTGCTCACTACCATAACATTCCCTGGGATCACTCACCTCACTCACTCACTCGGTCAGTCACTCAGTCACCTCACTCACTCAGTCAGTCACTCAGTCACCTCACTCACTCCCTCACACACACCCAAAACACACTAACTCTCTCAAACTCTGGGGAGGAGGGAGGGAGGGAGGGAGGCACAAGTACACTTCCTACACAAGTCCACCTACAACAACTACAATAACACCTACAATCAATCACAACTTGCCAACACTACCACCATCCCCAACTATTAAGCATCACCACTTCAACCACCACAACCACCACCACTTCAACCACCACTACCACCACCGCTTCAACCACCACTACCACCAGAGCGGAACGCCCAGCCCAACACTTCTCCTTCCTACACTACATGACCCTCCCCCCTCCCTCACCCCACTCCCCTCCCTCCTCAACCCCTTACTTCCCTCCTTTCTCACCCCACTACCCTCCCTCTTCACTCCCTTCCCACCCTCCTTTCTCACCCTCTCGACTCTCCCTCCCTCCTTTTTTGTGTAGAGAAAGGAGGGATGAAAGAAGATTAGAGGTGGGGGAAGTAAGTTATAGTTAGGAAATTGAAGAAATTTAGGAGGAGGTAAGAGAGAGCGGGCTAATAGTAAGTCCTGGGTTAGTTATTGTCTGTCGGTACAGGCACTAGGCATCCTACCCTGTTCCATACATGGGTGTTTTGAGGGCCTTATTTTTCATATTCCGCCGACCCTACTGGCGGATGTTGGTCTCGGGGGTTGTCTATTGCCTGACCGTGTAGATCGGGGGTGGTAATGGACCTTTTGAGATTTGGTAACTTTTTGGGAACCATGTATGGTTGTCGTAGTTATCTGGTGGGAGTCTTTGAAGGAGTTTTTGCTCTGATCGTTCTATCTTTTGCCAGATTCTGCTGGCCAGGGTGTGCAGCTGCTGGTTGATAGGTTTGATATTCTCAGGTCTCTATGTATCTCGGCTGTGGTTCTGGTGAAGGGGTATCTTTCACTTGTGACGAATCTCAGGGCTTCATTTTGGACCACCTGTAATTTTAATATTTGAGTGGTGCTCATAGTATGAAGAGGTACTGCTGGGTAAGTTAATATCGGTATGATAAATGATGCCACCAGGCGGAGTTTTATTTTCGCAGGAAGCGCTTTAAAGCGGTATAGTTTTCTCAGCTCTCTTCTTGCCTTTTCCTTCCTGGTGTGGACATGATGGGAGTAACCTGTCGTGGATATATGTAGGCCCAGGAGGGTGCCTCTGCTTTTGTATTCTATCTGGGCATTATTGGTTACTAATGGATGGGTTTTCCTTCTGCATAAGGGTATCACTGTGAATTTCGGGAGACTGGTTTGGATTTTCCATTGTTTTTCGTAGTTATTTACCCTTTCTAATTCCAGCCTAGTGTTGTCGGCCTGTAACGCTCGCGATTTTCCTTGATGTGTTGTTATTTGAGTGATGTCATCTGCATACATAATATCTTCGTTACCTATCCCCCCCTCCTCACGCCACAACCCTCCCTCCTCACCCCCCTCACCACCACAAACCTCCTCCTCACCCCTCACACCACAACCCCCCCTCACACCAACCCCCCCCTCACACCACAACCCCCCCTCACACCACAACCCTCCCTCCTCCCCCTCCCCTCCTCACCATGTTATACAAACCACAATTACTTTTATCCTCATCAGTATTAGTAAGAAAGAATTAGTGTCAGTATCTGATAATGTTACGAGAGACCAAGTCGAACCTGTTTTTCCTGAGACACATGTATTATTATGTATCTTTCTCGTGTGATACATGTATTATTATGTATCTTTCTCGTGTGATACATGTATTTTTTTATGTATTTTTCTCGTGATGCGTATTTTTATGTACCTGTTTCTCCTATGATACATGTATTCTTATGTATCTTTCTCCCGTGATATACCTAACCTGTATCATGTATCATTAACTCCCATGCTACCTGTGCCCCACACCTGACCAATATATTAAGCTTACAACAGAAACTACCACAGCGATATTTAGTTACCTAGTACTCTTAAAACACCTCAATAAAACTACACGATCAATTATGAAACAGTATGACGACTAAAGACACGCGTTACGTAATGTTTTCTTGGGGTGATACATCTTGCCAATGCGTCTCGGGTTCGATCCCCCTCTTGAGACGAATATGAGAGGTGTGGTGTTGTCATCAAAGGTAATCCATCTTTTCCACCTGTACTGATTAACATTGGACATCTAGGTAGAACTCGGGTGTCAATCAAATAAGTAAGTAAGTAAGTAATAAATCAATCATTTAAACAATCAATCAAAAAATCATCAATAAAGTAAATAATCAATCAATTAAACAAACAATATAATCAATCAAACAATCAAGTAAATAATCAATCAATTAAACAAACAATATAATCAATCAAACAATCAAGTAATCAATCAATCAAATAATCAATCAAACAATCAACCAGCCAAACAATCAAACAAACAATTAATCAATAAGAAAGTTTAGGAGACGAGGGATTATAAACATGAAACACTCTCTCTCTCTCTCTCTCTCTCTCTCTCTCTCTCTCTTTCTCTCTCTATGGTTTTCTACCGACCTCTGTCCATCCTATACCTATACAAAGAAGAGTGACAGACAGGAATAATGAGACAGACAGACAGACAGACATAGACAGACACACACACACACACAGATAGAGACGCATATAGACAGACAGACAGACAGACAGACATGACATCCTGTGCATAGAACGATTGTATCCTGTCATCTCGTCCAATGCCACACGCCCTTGAGGTGGACTGACGAAGGCGAGGTAGGACGTCAACCAGAACACCTTCAGGAGTATTATGACACATGACTCACACGATGCTGAAGGAAAGTGTATCGGTAAGTTAAAGGTTAACATCTTGTCCCTCCATAACCCGGATAAAGCGACCAGGTATAGAGACCAAGTATTTTTAGACAGGTGTACAGATCAAGTGTTTTTAGACAGGTGTACAGATCAAGTGCTTTTTAGACAGGTGTACAGATTAATTAGCAGCTTTTAGACAGGTGTGAATATTTCATTGTGTTCCAGCACAATCCTTCAACAAACACACAAACACAATCCACTAACACAACACACCACAACAAACACAATAAAACACAACACAACCCACAAATACAAGTAGCAAAAAACAACAAAAGACACACAAACACAATCCACTAACACAACACACCACAACAAACACATTCCATAATATATATATAATGGTTGTGCCTCGAAATCGTGGATGGCCGGAGCAAGGGCCACCTAAGCGTGAATTAGTTTAAGGTGTAGAAACTGTCGCTAACACAACAACCACACCCTGAGTTAACGAGCTGCATGACCCAGTGTCAAGGAATAGTCCAAGAAAACCGGACAACTCGCCAACTGCACTGGCTAACCATTATCCTGGAACACGATCCGCAAATCGATTAACATCCAGGTTCCCAATTGCTGCTGGGTAGACAGAGGCAAATGGCGTAAAGAAACTTGCCCATAGTTTCACCCTGCCCGAGGATCGAACCCGAGTCCGCTCGCTTGTGGGGCGAGAATGCTGACCATTACACCACAGGTCGACACACCAACCACAAACATCCTCCTAAAAAAAACACACACAAGCACAACACACAAACAAACACAATAAACACAAAACATCCTCCTTAAAAAACAAAACACCAACACACACACACACACATATATATATAAACACAACACACAAACCACAAACACCAAAAGAATGTCACACGCCCCTAACGGAGGGCAACAAAACAGGTACCACAAGAGCCATTACTTTACCTACGAGAACAGCAACACCACCTTATCCATCCTCAAGTTTCCGGGGATGTGGAGGGTTAAAAAAAAAGCCTAACCTTGTATTTCGGGTGGAGGAGAAGGTGTGGGAGGGCTGGTGGTGTGGAAGGATGTGGTGGGGGGTGATGAGTAGTGATGGTGTAGTGGAATGTGGTGGTGGGGGTGAGTGATGGGAGGTGTGGTGATGGGGAGATGATAGATGGGGGGTGGTGATGGGGGGTGGTGATGGGGGGTGGTGATGGGTGGTGGTCTGATGGGGTGGTGGTGATGGGGTGGTGGTGATGGGGTGGTGATGGGGGTGTCAGTGGGGTGGTGGTGATGAAATTGGTTGCTGGAGTGGGGAGGGGTTGTGGAGAGGTGGTGGTGTGGGGTGGAAGGTGTGGAAGGATGTGGGGGTGGTGGTGGGGGGTGGTGAGGGGGGATGGTGGGTGGGTGGGGGGGTTGTGGAGTGGGGAGGGTGGTGTGTGGATGGGGGTGAGGGAGGGGTGGGTGGTTGTGGAGTGGTGAGAGGGTGTGTGAGAGAGGTGGTGGTGAGGGGAGGAGTGTGTGTGTGTGGGGGGAGGAGGTGGTGGTGGGAGGAGGGGAGGTGTGTATGTGGCGGGAGGAGGGGGAGGAAGGAGTGAGGAAGGAGGAGGAGGTGTGACGGGGACGTTGGGAGGAAGGAAGTTAGATACCCACGTTATTTCTCCCAAGATTAACACCTAATCTTACCATACCCAACTGAACACTAATCTAACTCAACTAACCTAACCAAACCTACTCTATCCCACAACCTAGCACTAACATCCTACTTAAGTATGCAACCCAACCCAACCTAACACTGAACCTAACCTAACAACCTAATCTGCTTTTGCTAACCTCTTGACTAACAACAACACTAGACTAACCTGAACCTACAACCCTACCCTCTAGCCTAACCTAACATACCCAACCCGTTAACCTAACACAACATAACCTAACTCTAGCTAACCCTGCCTAACCCAACCTAATGTTGACCTAACTCTGACTTTTCAATATAACCTAACCCTATTCCAACCTAATACTAGCCTAATACAACCCTGTGATACCTGTAGCTAGCTATTTCATTCACCCTATTGCTAGCCTAACCTAACCTAACCTATTTGCTTAAACTAACTTCAACTGCTATCTTTAGCCTAACCTCAACCCAGCAACCTAACGCTAGCTTACACCACTTAACCCCAACCTAACACTAGCTAACCTACAACCCCTACTAGCTAACCTAACACAATCTATTTAACACTGCTTCTAACCTAACCTACCTTAATTAACCTGGCTATTAACAGTATCCAGACAGACCTATTGGTTAGGTTAGGTTAGGTTCTGTGACTTTTTTCCTGGATTCGACCACACGCTGGGGTTAGGTATACAGTGGGTGACATGACAGCAGTTCCCCCACACCTGACAAGACTAATGATGTACAGGTGTTGTGGCTGTTTTACTGAGGGAGGTATACTGTATAGTTCTTGTAGTGTAGGTCTATAATGATGAGTGTAGATGTATGTATGTATGTATGTATGTATGTATGTAAGTGAGAGCATCAACAAAAACACCCATTTCACCACCTCACAACCCAACACCCTTGAAACCCCAAGTAAGATCCGGCCCACCATAAACTTACACCTGTGGACGGAATCAACCCAAATCGTAATTACCAACTCTTCAAGGTAACACCCAAATGTCACCGGAGGAGGTGGAGGTGTGGCTGAGACATCCTGACCCTCCCACCTGAGCTGTGACTAAGAGAACAAGGAAAGACAGACAGACTAATGGTATCCCAGGGAAATTTTGTTATTGACTTTACATATGCTGGGAATAATAGACTTCGGACGGAATGGTTGTGAGGTGAGGTAGTGAGGAGGGCAGGAGGTGGGGCGAAGGAGGGCAGTGAGGAGGGTCATGAGAGGTTGTGAGGAGAGACCGTGAAAAGGTGATAAGAGGCCGTGAAGAGGTGATGAGAGGCCGTGAAGAAATTAGGAGGGCCGTAAAAAAGATGAGAGAGGCCGTGAAGAATGGAGAGGCCGTGGGGAGGCCGTGAGGGTTAGGAGAGGCCGTGAAGTGAGGAGGCCGCGAGGGTGAGAGAGACCGTGAAAGGTGAGGAGGCCGCGAAGGTGAGGAGAGGCCGTGAAAGGTTAGGAGAGGCCGTGAAGGTTAGAGAGGCCGTGAAGTGAGGCCATGAGGTGGGGAGGGGGCGAAAGGTGAGGAGGGCCATGAAGAGGTGAGGAGGGCGTGAAGAGGTTGGAGGCCGTGAAGTGAGGAGGGCCACGAAGAGGTGAGGAGAGGCCGTGAAAAGGTGAGGAGAGGCCACGTAAGGGTGAGGAGAAGCCGTGAGAGAGCTTCATTCACCTCAGATAAAGGCAGTGTTTGGCTCCTGTGATGCTGGAACAATAGAGTCACTGACGGTGTAAGCATCTCCCACAGGTGAAGAGAGACAAAAGGTCATGTGACGTCCAGGACTAATGAGGCAATGGAAAGCGAGGACAATGATGGTGTCTTAGATTAGTGAGGCAATGAAGCAACGAGACAATGATGGTGTCATAGATTAGTGAGGCAGTGAAAAGCAGGAGACAATGATAGTATGTTAGGATGAATGAAGAGGAGGTGAGCTTGAGACAATGATAGTAAAGGTGTCTTAGATTAGTGAGGCAATGAAACAGAGAACAATGATGGTGTCTTAGATTAGTAAGGCAGTGAAGCAGCAGAGACAATGTGGTGTCTTAGATTAGTGAGGCAGTGAAGCAACGAGACAATGATGGTGTCTTGGTTAGTGAGACAGTGAAGAACGAGACAATGATGGTGTCTTAGATTAGTGAGACAGTGAAAGATCAGGACAAAATGAGCAAAAAAAACAAACAAACAAACAAACCATCAGAGGAGTCCCAGGGAGTGAGAGAGAAGGAAAGATGGAGGGAGGGAGAGAAGGAAGGAGGGAGGAGAGAGAGAAGGAAGGATGGAGGGAGGGAGGGAGGGAGAGAGATAGAGAGAGGGTGTTGGGAGGACGACAGGGAGGTAGGGAGAGAGGAGGGGAAGATAGGGAGGGAGGGGTGAAAAGAGGGATGGGGGAAGGGAGACAGGGTAAGAGGGAGGAGGGAGGACCCGAAGTACTGAATAAACTACAAATCAATCTCTCTACAAAGAGATACTTCCATGAATCACCTTTGAGAGACGTACAGGTAAAGGGCACCAGGTAAAGGAAGTGCTGGACAATAGCGTCTCCCAGGTGCCTCAGGTTACCTATGGTAATTAATGGCTGGGCGTGGCACCTCCTGGACACACACACACAAAAAAACATACCACCGCGACCTATCTCCCGGCAGACAGTCCGTCCTCTTTATTATGACCAGGAGGAGGAGGAAGAGGAATAGTAGGAGGAGGGAGGGGTAAGAGGAAGAGGGGAGAATAGGAGGAGGAATAGGAGGAGGGGGAGGAGGAGGCAGAACAATAATAGTAGTAGTACTGTAGTAGTAGTAGTAAGGGGAGGAGGGGCAAAGGTAGAATACGATGAAGAGGAGGAAGAAGAGTACTAGTAGGAAGAATAGGAGGAGGAGGAAGAGGAAAGGAGGAAGAAAAGTAATAGTAGTAGGGAAAAGAATGAATAAGAATATGAGGAACTGTAGGAGTAGGAGGAGAGGACTTATTGACAAGGGGCGTGGCAATGATGTATGGGGTTGGCGAGAGAGATGTATGGTGAGGGGGGGGGGGGGTGGGGGGGTGAGGTGAGGGGTGGGGGATGAGGGTGAGGGAGTGGGGGTGAGGGGTGAGGGATGAGGGGTGAGGGGTGAGGGATGAGGGGTGAGGGGTGAGGGATGAGGGAGGGTGAGGGAGAGGGAGAGGGGTGAGGGATGAGGGGTGAGGGGGGAGGGATGAGGGGGTGAGGGATGGGGGTGAGGGGGGGGGGTGAGGGGTGGGGTGAGGGGTGGGGGGAGAGGGGTGAGGGATGAGGGGTGAGGGATGAGGGTGAGGGAGGGGGAGGGATGAGGATGAGGGTGAGGGATGAGGGGTGAGGGATGAGGGGTGAGGGAGGTGAGGGATGAGGGATGAGGGGTGAGGGATGAGGGGTGAGGGGTGAGGGGTGAGGGTGAGGGTGAGGGATGAGGTGAGGGGTGAGGGATGGGGGTGAGGGGTGAGGGATGAGGGATGAGGGGTGAGGGATGAGGGGTGAGGGGTGAGGGATGAGGGGGGGTGAGGGTGAGGGGGAGGGAGAGGGGGGATGAGGGATGAGGGGTGAGGGGTGAGGATGAGGGATTATGTGTTGGTTAGGAAAAGATGGTGGGTGGAGCTGATGATATTTTGGGATGTTAGTGGTGGTGCTGTGAGAGAGGTATGCTGTGTGGTGGTGCTGTGAGAGGTGCAGTGGTGGTGCTGTGAGAGAGGTATGCAGTGTGGTGGTGCTGTGAGAGGATGCAGGGGTGAGGAGAGAGGATGCTGTGGTGGTGCTGTGAGAGGGATGCAGTGGTGGTGCTGTGAGAGAGGTATGCTGTGGTGCTGCAGAGAGGTATGCTGTGTGTGCTGTGAGAGGATGCTGTGGTGGTGCTGTGAGAGAGGATGGTGGTGTGCTAGAGAGAGGAGAGAGGGGAGGTGAGAGAGTGCAGTGGTGGTGCTGTGAGAGAGGTATGCTGTGTGGTGGTGCTGTGAGAGAGGTATGCTGTGTGGTGGTGCTGTGAGAGAGGTATGCTGTGGTGGTGCTGTGAGAGGATGCTGTGGTGGTGCGGAGAGAGGTGCTGTGGTGGTGCTGGGAGAGGTGCGTGGTGGTGGTGGGGGTGGTGGGTGGTGGTGCTGTGAGGATGGTGGTGTGGAGAGAGGATGCTGTGGTGGTGCTGTGAGAGAGGTTGCGTGGTGGTGCTGTGAGAGAGGTGCTGTGTGGTGGTGCTGTGAGAGGATGCAGGGTGGTGCTGTGAGAGAGGTAGCTGTGGTGGTGCTGTGAGAGAGGTATGCTGTGTGGTGGTGCTGTGAGAGGGAGGTGTGGTGGAGAGAGGTATGCTGTGGTGGTGCTGTGAGAGAGGTATGCTGTGGTGGTGCTGTGAGAGAGGTATGCTGTGGTGGTGCTGTGAGAGAGGATGCTGTAAAGATGTTGTCCCCCGCTGGAAGTCTCTCGCTCCACTGGTTTATCACCAGCCGGAGAGGAATAACAAGCCTCCATTCTTACTAATGTGTTCTATTGTCTCATACGGTGTGAGAGAGAGAGAGAGAGAGAGAGAGAGAGAGAGAGAGAGAGAGAGAGAGAGAGAGAGAGAGAGAGAGAGAGAGAGAGAGAGAGAGAGAGAGAGAGAGAGAGAGAGAGAGAGAGAGAGAGAGAGAGAGAGAGAGAGAGAGAGAGAGAGAGAGAGGAGAGACGTACAGAGTGATGGAGACAGGCAGAGAGACGGTGACTGACAGACTGACAGACAGTAAGACAATACAATACAATACCTAACCCAAAACGCTTCCTTCCCACCATTTAATTATTTCCCTCTAACTAAATAATAATACAAATAATAATAATAATAATAAAGTACTGTACTGCATATAGTAGCGTTGGCAAGGCTTCTCTCACACATGCACACCATCATTACAACCACACCCCACACCCCCAACTCACCACACCCCCACCACACACACAACACACCACACCCCACACACACACCACACAAACACACACCCCACCACAACACACCACACCCCACACCACACACACACCCCACCACACCCCCCACACAACACACCACACCCCCACTACACACCACCCACCACACCCCACCACACACACACACACACATACACTAAACCCCCACACCACACACCACACACCCCTCACCACACCCCACACCCCCACTGAGAACTACTACTCAGCGGCCGGGAATTGGATCTCTGTATAGACGAACGTGAGCGAGATGGAATGAAGGTATTGATATAAAGGATCCAAGTATTTATCAGCGAGGAATTTAGTTGGAATTTTTGGCCTGAAGGGTCTTTAGGAAGATCGGTGAGAGGAGGAGGAGGAGAGGAAGAGGAAGAGCAGGAGGAGGAAGAAGTAGAGGAAGAGGAGGAGGAAGAAGAAGAGGAAGAAAGAAATAGTTGGGATTTTTGGTCTGGAAGGAGTCAAAAGGAAGATTGGTGAGAGGAAGAGGAAGAAGAGGAAGATAAGAAGAGAAGAAAGAAGAAGAAGAGGAGGAGGAGGAGACGTGAGGATGATATAAAGGTGTTGTGGTTGAGTATTGTTTACGTGCATAATGAGTCTTGGAATACATATTTTTATACATACATATAATAAAGAAAACAACAAGCATACACAAACACAACACCCACAACACTATAACACACCCACACACAAACAGCACAACACCCACATCCCAACCCACACCCACCCACCCACACACAACACAACACACACCCACTCACCCACACAACCTTCCTTCCTTCCTTACACCACAAACAGGAAATAAAATTGGGAAACACTTACCATAACATTGAACTATTTACTGAGAACATTTCCAGAACTCCAAGACTCACCTGAAAAAAAAGAACAATATTGTGAACGATGAGTTTATGGGTTTTGGTAATTTCCTGGTTTGATTTTATTTCAGTGTATCGATATTTTTTATTATATTTAGTAATTTAGGGTTTGTGTGGGTTGTCTTGACCTGGTTTTAGAGGAGTAATGCATTTTCTCTCTCTCCCATATCTCTCTTATCTCTCTCTAATCTTATCTAATCTCTCTATCGTGCTGAAAAAAATACTATTCAACAAAGGAAAAAGGATCTTTCAAACATTACATCAAAACAAAAAAGTTTAAAATTCCCACAAACATTTCTTATTTTTTTTCCTTTGATTTCTGTCCAGTTTTTCACGGGGGGACAGAACACCTGGTCAATGTCTTAATGATATGATGGTTGAGTTTACTCCTTATGACAGCTTGAGGATATAGTGCAAGGCCAGGTAACACACACACACACACACACACACACACACAACGAGTCATTCGATGTGCTCCCGGTAAACTGGTCATGAGAACTGTCAGAAACATCACACCTGTCACAAAATTGGACCAGGAAACAGTCCCTTACCTCCCTACCCTCCTCCCACCAGCACCCCCTCCCCCTCACCCCCTACCCCCCTCACCCCCACCCATACCCCCAAAAAATCCTGACATTTTAATAATAGCGCCACGAGTCTTTTTTATTTACAATGGCACAATATTTTTTTTCTTTATACAACAGCTACGGGGATTATAACCATGGCTAACCTGCCTCTTATACCTGAATAAATGTTTTCCCAAATCTCAACCCTGAAAGGAATTTATTTTTAAAGTATTGATAATCGGGAAATGTGTTTTTTGTTTTGTTATGTTTTCTTTTCTTTTGTTTTGCTTGTCAACGTTACACACTCCCCCTCCCTACCACCAAAAGGTAATAGCATCTGCAGCAGTTAATAGTCGTGATACAGCTGCATAGGAGAGAGGGGAGGGGGGTGGTAACAGCAGCTGTATGACCCGGAGGTAACAACAGCTGCAGCACTTACAGCATGTGATAGAGCTGCATGACCCGGATCCAATATCAATAAAATAAATTTAAGTGGTAAAAACCAGGGAGAGGGAAAGAGCGGAGAGGGAGGAGAGAGGGAGGGGGGGAGAAAGGGAGGAGGAGAGAACAAGGTGAGAGTACAGGAAGAGAAAAGAATGGAAGAGTAAGGAGAGAGGAAGGGTGAGAGAATAGGGAAAGAAGGAGAGGAGAAAAGAAAGGGGGGGAAATGAAGGGAGACAGAGGAGGGGAAGGGAAATTGAAGGGTGAGAGGACTGGGATAGTGAAGGGTGAGGAAAGAGGGGGAGAGGAGAAGGTAAGGAAGGAGTGGGGAAGATGGGTGGGTGAGGACTTGTGTATGGGAGAAGGGAGAGTGATGAGAAAGGAGGAGGAGGAGGAGGAGGAGGAGGGAAGAGGAGAAGAAGAGCAAAGGAAGGAAAGGAGACAGAGAAGGGGAGAAGAGAGGAGACGGTGGGAGAAGAGGAGAAAGTAGAGTAGAGTGAAAGAGGGGAGGGAAAGGAGAAACAGGGAAGAGAAAAGGAGAAAATAGGGAGGGGGGAGAGAGGTAACAAGGAAGGAGAGGAGAGGAGAGGAGAGGCCAGGAAAACCACAACTTGTTCCTCTATTGCTTAATATTTGTTGTTCATGAAGAGTGAAAACTGTATTGGTTAAGACGACTGTGAAGCCTCCCCATACCTGGCGGCCACCTGTGAGAGAGAGAGAGAGAGAGAGAGAGAGAGAGAGAGAGAGAGAGAGATACACAAATACAGACAAGGACAAGTATAGCGACTGAGATAGAGGCTAAAGATAATATAAAAATAAAAAAGAAAGAAAGAGACAAGTGACAAAAGAGAGAGAGAGAGAAGAAAAGGCAGAGATAATGTAATACAAACATTAGAACAGGTCTGAGGTAACTGAGGAAGGCAAGGAGGGAGGAGGGGTAGGAAGGAGAGAAGAGGAGAGGAAGAGCAAGGAGGGGGAAGGGGAAGTGAGAAGGGGAGAGGGAGGGAGAGTGTCTGGCCCCACATCAACCACAACACCTCCCCACACCGCCCACAACACCCACACTGCCTCCCACATCAACCACACCACCACTCCCCACACCGCCCACAACACCCACACTGCTTCCCCCACACCGCCCACAACACCCACACCGCCTCCCCACATCAACCACACCACCCACACTGCCTCCCACACCACCCACACTGCTTCCCCCACACCGCCCACAACACACCCACACTGCCTCCACACCGCCCACAACACCCACACTGCCTCCCCACACCGCCCACAACACCCACACTGCCTCCCCACATCAAACACAACACCTACACTGCCTCCCCACACGGTTCGACCAGGTGTGGGCGACACTGACCGGGTTAAGGGCCTTGATTCTGTTTCCGGATGTCATTGTAAGGCACTCACGTACCTGTTTCATCTTATAAGACTCCAACGGTTAATAAGACTCCAACAGTTAATAAGACTCCAACGGTTAATAAGACTCCAACGGTTAATAAGACTCCAACGGTTAATAAGACTCCAACGGTTAATAAGACTCCAACAGTTAATAAGACTCCAACAGTTAATAAGACTCAACAGTTAATAAGACTCCAACAGTTAATAAGACTCCAACAGTTAATAAGACTCAACAGTTAATAAGACTTCAACGGTTAATAAGACTCCAACAGTTAATAAGACTCCAACGGTTAATAAGACTCCAACGATTAAAGACTCCAACAGTTAATAAGACTCCAACGGTTAATAAGACTCCAACAGTTAATAAGACCCAACGGTTAATAAGACTCAACGGTTAATAAGATCCAAACACTTATAAGACTCCAACAGTTAATAAGACTCCAACGGTTAATAAGACTCCAACAGTTAATAAGACTCAACAGTTAATATCCTACGGTTAATAAGACTCAACGGTTAATAAGACTCACGGTTAATAATTGTTTTGTTTGTTTGTTTTTAATGACTCAACAGTTAATAAGACCAACGGTTAATAAGACTCTAGACTCAACGGTTAAAGCTCAACGGTTAATAAGACTCCAACAGTTAATAAGACTACGTTGGTTAATAAGACCCAACGGTTAATAAGACTCCTACGGTTAATAAGACTCTACGGTTAATAAGACTCCAACAGTTAATAAGACTCCAACAGTTAATAAGACTCAACGTATTAAGACTTACGGTTAATAAGACTCCTACGGTTAATAAGATCCAACACTTAAAGACTCCAACAGTTAATAAGACCTAACGGTTAATAAGACTCCAACGGTTAATAGTGTCCAACAATAGACTCAAAGTTTAAGACTTAACAGTTAATAAGACTCCGTTAATAAGACTCAACAGTTAATAAGACTCCTACGGTTAATAAGACTCTTAGTCTACGGTTAATAAGACTCCTACGTTATAAGATCACATTAATAAGACTCAACAGTTAATAAGACTCATTGTGTAGCTTAAAAGACTCAACGGTTCATTTACTAAGACTCCAGCATTTAATAAGACTTCACCAGTTCACTTCATAACTCTGAAACCAAGTAACCGAGAGAGAGAGAGAGAGAGAGAGAGAGAGAGAGAGAGAGAGAGAGAGAGAGAGAGAGAAAGATTAAAAAAGATTGACAGAAAAGAGAAATCCTTCATCAACAAGAAAATAAAAATAAATAAATAAAAATGACGAGCTCCAGTACACATCTCCCTGACCATAACGGACACAGGGAACGTTAAATTACCGAAGCAAAAAATATGGAAAAATAACACAGCCTGACTTGATAACCTGTATTATCTGCTAAGCTTCTGTTATACGGTGCTATATTTGGGAACTGTGTTAAGTTTTAATACAAGCCATAAGAATTGATTGACTAATTTAAGTCCTGTGAGAGTCCTAATGGCGGGTGGTTATGAGAATATACGCAATTTATTATATATATATACAAGTTATATAAACAAAAACTATTTAACATAAACTGGATATATAAACTAAAATATTGAATACAAACTGGTTATATTGTATATACGTAAAACTAAATATGAACTGCTTACAGAAACATTTTTTTTTCATGTAAACTGGATTTATATATTAAAAATAATAATAATAGAAACTAGTTCAATAAATGATAAATATTTAACACCAACGTTACCTCTACCACCATCCTCAAACACCACCGTCAACACCACCCCCATACCACTATCCCTGCCCACCACCCCCATACCACTATCCCCTCCACTACCCACCCACCACCACACCACCCCATACCACTATCCCTCACCATCACCACCACCCCATACCACTATCCCCACTCCACTACCCCCACCACCACCCCATACCACTATCCCACTCCACTACCCCTACCACCACCCCCATACCACTATCCCCACTCCACCACCCCTACCACCCACCCCATACCACTATCCCACCCACCACCCCCCCATCCCCACTCCCACCCACCACCATACCACTATCCCCACCCCCACCCCCCCCATACCACTATCCCCACTCCACTCACCCCCTACCACCCCACCATACCACTATCCCCACCCACTACCCTCCCACCCCACCACCATACCACTAGCCCCACTCCACTCCCCACCACCCCACCATACCACTACCACCCACCACCACCATACCACTAGCCCCACTCCACTACCCCTACCACTACCCACTTCCCCTCCACCACCACCTCCACTAGCCCCCCCACTACCCCACCACCACCCTTTCCACAACACTTCATCTCTAATGGCAAGATAGACATATTAAGATTGTATCCACTTATTTGCACTCAGTAACTATCAGTTCCCATGTATGGAACACACACACAATGTGCAACATTTTCACGCAAATGTGAATAATAGAGTGTGAGGCCAGACACACTGCCTCACACTCCTGCACTCACGCGAGTTGTGAGATAAGTTACCTTCATGTTGAGAACTAAACAAAGAATTTATTTGAAATACTCTGTAACATTCAATGCCATAATATCCTGACCACGGGGGTTAGTTGACTCTTTGTAAACTCTAATCTGTAATCCTTTTACGTCACAGGATGAATATGGGTGCACAATAACCAGTTGCTGCGCGCTTCTATCACCTTCACCCTCCATCCAACAACCCACCCAACACCCTTACCACCACCACTACCACCAACTCACTACAACCCCACCCCACCACCACCCTACTACTACAACTCCCACCACCACCACCACCACACCTCAACTCCCACCACCACTCCACCACCACCCTCATCCCACACCACCACCACACCACCCCTACAACTCCCACCACCACTACCACCACCACCCTACAACCCCACCACCACACCACCACCACCTACAACTCCCACCACCACTACCACCACCACTACCACCACCACCCTACAACTCCCACCACCACTACCACCACCACCCCACAACTCCCACCACCACCACCTCAACTCCCACCACCACTCCACCACAACCTCCACCACCACCACTACGAAAACTGACCCCAAAACTTCTTGACACAAGACCTGAACAGTGCCAGTGACTCGAGGCACTGACCAAGTAACAGTACTTAACGCACCAAGTGAGGAGGGAAAAAATACACAGTGAACGAACGAGGAAGAGGGGAGGAAGGCGTAATAGTGGGAATAGGAAGAAAATAAAGTCTGAATGAAATCGAGAATAAGGGTGGAATCAAATCTGGAATAAAGTTGAAATAAAGTTGGAATGAAATCGGGAATAAGGTTGGAATGGGAATAAAGCTGACAAATCGGGAATAGAGCAGATGTCGAGAGTGTGGAGAGGCCGGGTTAGCAGGGGAGGAGGGGAGGAGGGAGGGAGGAGAGACTGCCTCCGGGGCAACATTGGAGAACCGCCTGAAACTAGGACGCCCTGACCTGCCTCCTTCTCAACACACTCCCTGGCCTCTATAGCCCACTCACTGGCCTCTCACCCCACCCTGGCTCCATCCCACTTCCTGGCATCACCTCCCACTCCCATACCTATCCGCCCCTTCTTCCTTCCTCCCTGCCTCCCATCCTTCCTTCTCTCCTTCCTTCCCTCCTTATCCTTCTCTCCCTCAACCTCTACTTCCTGCCCATTCTCTCCTTTCCTCCCTCCTCTCCCCTTTCCTTCCTCTCACCCCTACAGCATAGTTTCAATAACCTCTTCCACACTCGGCACCTTCCTCTCTCCCACATCCCTCCTCTCCCACCTCCCTCCCCCCCACCTGTTATCTCCTACAAGAGACTCCAAATCACAGTTATCATGAGTCGCCATCTCATCTCCCTCACTTCTCCATTCCTCCTCTAACAGATCTCTCCATCTTTAATCAGCTCTCCTGGGGGTACGTGGGGGTGGGGGGTGACACCCATCACCTTCGCACCACTTCCGGGTCCCTCCCCATGGTAATACCTTCATCCTCTCAACTCCAAATTTCCAGAGTCTCGGGTCGCCTTTATCTACACACGGGATCGATGGTGCACACATGTAAGCATTTCCTCAAGTGTACGAACACAAACAGCCATACAGACACACACACACACACACACAAGGAGTGGGAGAATACAAGCACACGCACGTTAAGGAAGGTGTGTTTTACGTACGCTAGCAAAGCATGCACACGCACGCATGCACATACACACACGCGCACACTCGTCATTGCCTTCAGTCAAGCAGTTCCTGATAGCAGTAAATCTCTGAGAATTATCTCCCGTAAGGCTCATGTGTCTGTTTGCCAGAGTACGTGTGTGTGTGTGTGTGTGTGTGTGTGTGCGTATATACTCGTGTATGTGTGTATACTCGCGTGTGTGAACGTATGTGTGTTAATAACCGAACACCCAGGAGACACCCGGGACACAACTTCCCCGACACTGACAAAACTCCACCATGAAATCGAAAATAAAAACATTCTTTAAAAATTACGAATCGAACAAGATTTTATTTCCACGAGAATTTAAATAAGAGAAACTACCAACAACCACTTAAGATCGACTTCATTATAACGTAAAACACATCATCTATAACAACACTGAACTTCTTACGAGACGAAACAAAAGAAAACACAAAAAAGACATATCTTAACCAGTTCAAAATGAAAAATCCCAGAGGTCAAAGATGCTGTGATTTAGGACCCCGTGACCCTCCAAGACCTCCAGTGACCTCCCTATGACCTCGTTCGACCTGCAGTGACCCCCCCGTAACCCCCAAATGATAGTACCCAGTTGGATATCAAGACCCGCAGCATATATAACTTGTCAGGGGAATCTGAGTCTTAAGGCGACTAAATATACGAATCATTGTAGCTGTGACTATTACCCCTGGCATTATATTACCCCCGTCGTTAGTTCATTACACCTTTCGTGACTCACCAATGAACAGACTCTGATGGATAGCTTTATACTGTAGTTTACTGTACCTGGTTTTAGATTCAACCTGTTTAACCCTTTGAGGAAGATAGTTTGAACTTTGACAAGATATGGCAATTTACACATCATTTCTAAGAACGTTAGTGTGTGTGCGTGTGTCTGTATGTGTATATCTGTGTGTGTCTGCGTATGTGTGTGTGTGTAATAATAAATCTCATCAAAAGATAATCTCCCAAAACATCACTTAATGGCAAATCTCTTCTCATCACTTTCTCCTTCTGGCCATCTTCCTTTCTCACCTTCTCCTTTCACTTTCTAAAATCTGTTTGTTGTTGTTCTTATAAAGTTGCTTCTCATGTTTGTTGACTTCTTCTTCTGTTCGTCTTATTCATCCTATTCGGTTTTATTTTCTTTCAGTTCTGGGTCTTATTGTTTTCTTCTTCTGTTCATTTTATTTTGTTATTATTGTTCTTCCTGTTCATATTCTTCTGTTCTTCTTTTTTTCTGCTTTTATTTTCTTCTTCTGGATCTCTTTCATTACTTTCTTTTTTTATTATTTTGTCTTCTTCATCTCCTCCTTTGCCTTTTTTATCCTGCGTTTTTCTTCTTCTCTATCTGTTTCTTTTTCATGTTTTTCTTCTTCTTAGCCTTCTTCTCCTTCATCCATTCCTTTATAATTATCCTTACGTACTGAATCAAGGTCTCTCTCTCTCTCTCCATGCCGTGTCTTAACCTCTTGATAAGCATAATTAATTTTTCCTTTCTCTCAGCAACTCATTACACGACCACTGTCATATCTCCACTACACACCTGCTGACATGTCTCTACTACACTTCAGAGGCACACCTACACTACACACCTGTTGCTACGCCTATATTACACACCTGCTGACACATCTCTACTCTGCAACTGCTACGCACCTACACTATACACCTGTCACACCTACATTACACACCTGCTGCACACCTACACTACACACCTGTTTATGCTAATTGTTTTGAAAAAATAAACAGATTATAAGGTGAACAAGAGAAATAATGAGAGGTAATGCTTGATGAGTGGCGTCCAGGGTGGGAGATATGAGAGGTAATGCTTGATGAGTGGCGTCCAGGGTGGGAGATATGAGAGGTAATGCTTGATGAGTGGCGTCCAGGGTGGGAGATATGAGAGGTAATGCTTGATGAGTGGCGTCCAGGTGGGAGATGGAGGTGTAATGCTTGATGAGTGGCGTCCAGGGTGGGGAGATATGAGAGGTAGCTTGATGAGTGGCGTCCAGGTGAGATATGAGAGGTAATGCTTGATGAGTGGCGTCCAGGGTGGAGATATGAGAGGTAATGCTTGATGAGTGGCGTCCAGGTGAGATATGAGAGATAATGCTTGATGAGTGTCCAGGTGGGAGAGATATGAGAGGTAATGCTTGATGAGTGGCGTCCAGGGTGAGATATGAGGTAATGCTTGATGAGTGGCGTCCAGGGTGGGAGATATGAGAGGTAATGCTTGATGAGTGGGTCCAGGGTAGGGAGATATGAGAGGTAATGTTGATGAATGGCGTCCAGGGTGGGAGATATGAGAGGTAATGCTGATGAGTGGCGTCCGTGGGATATATGAGAGGTAATGCTTGATGAGTGGCGTCCAGGGTGGGAGATATGAGAGGTAATGCTTGATGAGTGGCGAACAGGGTGGGAGATATGAGAGGTAATGCTTGATGAGTGGCGTCCAGGGTGGTAAGACATCAGGCCAGGTTATTAGCGCAATTTTGGGGCCATACATGCCAGGCCAGGGTTTAGGGCCATTTTAGGACCACGCGACATCAGGCCATGATTTGGAGAGCCATTTTGGGGATTTAAAGAGATCAGCCATCATCCTAAGAGTAATTAACCACCACTTTCATGCTTTAGGGAGTTAGTGAGTAATTACCTGTTGAAGAAATTGATAAGAAACAGACGTATTTAAATCTTCATAACAGCTGGTGATAAATAAACCACCTGCCAGGTAATTAACCACCTGCCAGGTATAAATACACTTCCTGTTGCACTACATTACTACACGCCTGTTGCCATATTTACACTATATACCTGTAGCTATCTGCACTACTTCACACCTGTCACTAGCTACCTATAATACTACACACCTGTCGTTATCTATATTACTACACATCTATCGCTATCTACGTTACAACACATCTGTCGCTATCCAAATTACTACACACCTGTTGCCATATTTACGCTATACATCTGTCACTAACTTTATCACACCACTGTTGTTACCTAAACTACTAAACACCTGTCGCTATCTACACTGTTAAACACCTGGTGCCACATCAATAATACACACCTGTTACTACATGTACCCCAAACATACCTGGTGCCATATATACACCACACAACCATCACATATCTACACTCCTACACACCTGCTACCACTCCTACACAGCTGCTCCACCCCCACACACTGCTACCACCCCCACACACCTGTTACCACCCACACACCTGCCCCCACACACCTGCTACCACACCTACACACTGCTACCACCCCACACACCTGCTACCACCCATACACACCTTGCCCACCCCTACACACCTGCTACCACCCCCACACCTGCTTCCACCCCACACACCTGCTACCACACTTACACTACACTATTCCCATAATCCTTCCTTTATATAACCTAACATCACTAACTCCACCTATTTCATTTTAATTTCATTCACCTTCTAAGTATATTAACCCATTACTTTATCTTTCTTCCCTCATTCTTCATTATTCACTGTTCACTTCCGTTCCTTGTTGTGGGTCATTTAGAGTGGTACTATATTTTAACTTTAACACACTGTATATGAATCATTATAACAACCATAACAACTACAACAACAACAACACCATTTAGCAAATTAGGTCCCCAAAAACACAACACAATAATAACAACTAAAAAACAACAACAAGTCACAACAATAACAAAATCAAAAGGAAGACGATTCATATAGCAAGTCACCAACCTACTAATTAAAAGGACATAAAGGTAATAACCATTTATATATCAGGTAACATAATAACCTCAAAGTGTGGCTGGCGTATATGACCTTCTGGAAGAGAGAGAGAGAGAGAGAGAGAGAGAGAGAGAGGTCTATTATACGCCCAATTACCTGAGAATGCGTATAACCTATCCATATTACCTGTTGAGGAGTGTACTTGGTGTTGGCTCTTACGTTCCGCTCTCTAAGTGACGTTCCTAGCACACGTTCATCATACTTAACTGAACAACTTGTACGATTGTAGTAAGGCTTCTTCATCATACTGGCACCGTTATAAGACTCCCATTATAGCAAAACGACTCCTACAGATCTCTTCATCATACTTACTGAACGACTCACTCACAACACTATAAGACTCCCATAGGCTCCTGTCAATGTTATTTCCTCCACTAGTACTTTCTCCACCACCACCTACCCTCCCTTCCTACCCTCCCTCCCTCCCTCCCACCATCCTCCCTCCCCACCATCCTCCTCCTCCCTCCCTCCCTCCCTCCCACCATCCCTCCCTCCCACCATCCTCCCTCCCTCCCTCCCTCCCACCATCCCTCCATCCCTCCCACCATCCCTTCCCTCCATCCTCTCCCACCCCTCAATCGTCTCTACACAAAGCAAAGAGAAAACTTATCCAAATCATCCCTTCCCTTTCTATTCCTTTCCTCTGCGCATCAATGGACTGTCACTTTGTTTACCTCACCAGACAATTCAGGGATCATGTATCTAATGTTTACTGTTTACACTCTTGTTGTTTAAGTCATATATTATACACAGTTATAACGCTAAGTATCGGTATTCCATGGCATAAGGAAATACAATTGTGTGTTATCGTATACACATAGAATACATGAGGAAACACACACACACACACACACACACACAGTTGTATCATATATCTTGCATCAGTCACTATACACACTCACACACGCACACACACACAAAAAAAAACTTACATAACACAAAGGAAAAACAGCAGGCAAGCATAACAATGTACTCACACACACACAACACACCTTAGAGTAATAACAAAAAGTGCCGGATCTAAGTTTCCGACACACACACACACAGATGGTGGAGAACGACGGGACTTTCCAAAGACATAATCGACAAAAACTTTTCCTTTCCCGCTGAGTTTTCACGGAACAACCTGAAGGGATTAACACAAGACAACAACAACAACAACAACATGGTCACAATCCAGTCATTATATTTCACCCCCCCCTCCCCCTCCCCCCTCCCCCATACTGCACTTCCTCCCCCTCACATGACACCTCTTCCTCCCCCCATACTTCCTCCCCCTCCACCTCTTCCCATCCCTCCTCCCTCTTCCTGGTGGTAGTAATGGGGAGAAGAAGAAGGATTATGATAATCTTCCCCTATTCCCTCTCTGAACCTCCTCCCCCTCCCCCTCACCATTTCCCCCTCTATATCACCCATCTCCTCATTCCTCCCCTTACCCACCTACCCCCTCCTCCATCCCCAACACACCACTTCAACCACCCACAGAGAACACCAATCAACACCCAGAACTAATGATAAAAGAGGAATAATAACCAAAGCGATGATAATTACGGGAATATACGATAACAGATGATAACACAGACGACAAGGAAGAATTTTTACTACCGGTGCGACGAAGAATAACACACACACACACACACACAAATTGAATGACGTAATTTTTATTTCCGTCGTTTTAATTCGTGTTAAAAAGTTACTCAGTTATTTAGAGAGTGTGTGAGGTAGGGAAGGAAGGAGTGTGTGGTAAAGGAAGGAAGGATGTGTGAGGAGAGAGAAGGAAGGAGGTGTGATGTGAGGAAGGGAAGGAGTGTGTGAGGTAGAGAAGGAAGGTGTGTGAGGTAGGGAAGGAAGGAGTGTGAGAGGTGGGGAAGGAGGGTGTGAGGGTAGGAAGGGAAGAGTGTGTGAGGGTGGGAAGGAAGGAGTGTGTGGGGTGGGGAAGAGGAAGGGGTGTGAGGTAGGGAAGGAAGGGTGTGTGAGGAGTGAGGGAAGGAAGGAGTGTGGGGTAGGAAGGGAAGGGTGTGTGGGGTAGAGAAGGGAAGGAGTGTGGGGTAGAGGAAGGAAGGGTGTGTGGGGTGAGAGGGAAGGGGGTGTGTGGGGTGGGGAAGGGAAGGGTGTGTGGGGTGGGGAAGGAAGGAGTGTGTGAGGTAAGGAAAGGAAGGAGTGTGTGAGGTAGGGGAAGGAAGGTGTGTGAGGTAAGGGAGGAAGGATTGTGAGGAGGTGGGAAGGAAGGAGTGTGTGAGGTAGGGAAGGAAGGGGAGTGTGAGGTAGGGAAGGAAGGATTGTGTGGTAGAGGAAGGGAGTGTGAGGTAGGGAAGGAAGAGGTGTGTGAGGAGTGAAGGAAGGAGTGTGTGGGGTGGGGAAGGGAAGGAGTGTGTGAGGTAGGGAAGGAAGGAGTGTGTGAGGTGGGGAAGGAAGGGAGTGTGTGAGTAGGGAAGGAAGGGGTGTGTGAGGTAGGGAAGGAAGGTGTGTGAGGTAGGGAAGGAAGGAGTGTGTGGTAGGGAAGGAAGGGTGTGTGGGTAGGGAAGGAAGGGGTGTGGGGTGGGGAAGGAAGGTGTGGGGTAGGGAAGGAAGGAGGGTGTGGGGTAGAGAAGGAAGGAGGGTGTGAGGAGGTAGGGAAGGAAGGAGTGTGAGGGTAGAGAAGGAAGGAGTGTGTGAGGTAGAGAAGGAAGGTGTGTGAGGTAGGGAAGGAAGGGGTGTGTGAGGTGAAAGGAAGGAGTGTGTGAGGGTGGGGGAAGGAGTGTGTGAGGTAGGGAAGGAAGGGAGTGTGTGAGGTAGAGAAGGAAGGAGTGTGAGGTAGAGAAGGAAGGGTGTGTGGGGTAGGGAAGGAAGGAGTGTGTGAGGGTAGAGAAGGAAGGGTGTGTGAGGTGGGGGAAGGAAGGGGTGTGTGAGGTGAGAAGGAAGGAGTGTGTGAGGCAGGGAAGGAAGGAGTGTGTGTGGGAGGTAGGGAAGGAAGGAGTGTGTGAGGTAGAGAAGGAAGGAGTGTGTGAGGTAGAGAAGGAAGGAGTGTGTGAGGTAGGGAAGGAAGGAGTGTGTGAGGAGGTAGAGAAGGAAGAGGTGTGTGGAGTGAAGAAAGGGAATGAGTGTGTGAGGTAGGGGGAAGGAAGGGTGTGTGGGGAGAGAAAGAAGGAGTGTGTGAGGTAGGGAAGGAAGGAGTGTGTGATGAAAAAGGAAGGAGTGTGTGTGGAAGAGAAGGAATAAGTGGCGTATGTTAAGTGATAATTCGCTGACAAGTTAACGAGACTCAGGTTAATCGTAGTTCACTCACCGCCTCCTGGAAACATCACACGCACACTTTCTAGTCATTTACAGCATTCGTTAAAAATATCGTTCTCTGTTTAAAAAAGGTAATGAATAGCTCCCTAATTTACTCATACCCACATATTTTATTATCTCCAAGACTTTTTAAGGCTTATGGGTCTGTGTACTGATAAAATCTAACCTTTGCTAAAACATTATAATGAACAAACTGTGTCAGGTAGATAGCAGCACGACGCACAATGTTGGCAAAGCACCGCGATGTGACCTCCAAAAATATTATAGATTTTTGCAAACGACGCAGGCAAACCAACGAATCAACCAAACCTAACTGTTGTATTGTAGAGTTAATTAGGCCAGGGTGAGATTTCGTTAGCATATGTCATCGGCAATATATAAAAAAAAAATTTAACTCTCCTGTTCTGGGTAACTTTCCAACATGGTGCATTATAGCCAGCCCGGTGACGCCATCTTACCACAGACGATGAAGAAGAGAGATTTTAAAACAAGTATCATGAGCTGTAGTGTTTTATATACGACCTGACATCACGGTATTTAGTCGACAGATGATAACAAACGACTTCCGAATGAGAGAGCTGCCATAATAAGTATATAATTACAGGAGAAAATAAGACATAACTTACATAAAAAAAAAACCACGTAACAAGATTATATACACACACACATATATGCTTAAAAAAAAAGATCATCAATATTAGAGATTTTTACAACCAGAGGAACATAAACAACAAGAGAACAAATAAAAAAATACACGAGACAAGCAAAAACAACAACACCCAGACAACAAGTAAAACAAATAATAAACACAATATTAAATGAAGTAATATTTAAGAGGCGGCAGGTGTTGCGTGACAGCCATTATGTTAGTACACCCACACCAGTCTCTTATCAGTAATTATCTTGTGTATATAATTAGTGACGCCAAACACATTACCTCTTGTATGTATGTATGTATGTATGTATGTATGTATGTATTTATCTATCCGTCTGTCTGTATTTCAATTTATCACCTTATCTATCTATATATCTCTCTATCTTCCATCTATCTGCAGCTATCTATCTATCTATCTATCTATCTTCTATCTATCTGCAGCTATCTATCTATTTATCTATCTTTCGTCAGCACCAGGGAGTGAGGAAGTCAAGTGGTGGCTCCAGCTAGACCAAGGTCACTGTCACAGCGTCAGGGTAAGAGGAGGGCTGAGCTGAGACCTTCCTGAGAGTGATCCTAGCGACGCTGTGTGAGACCAGGAGGCTAGGAGGGCCTGTGGGTGCATGGTGAGGAGGGAGGGAGGCCAGGATCGTGTGAAATTGCCTCATGACTCTCCATCTTATTATCGTCGTTCAGTACGAGTCCTGCACGAGAAGGGAAGGCGTGGAGAGGGCGTGGGAGAAGAGGCGTGGGGAAGGAGGGGGAGGAAAGGTGGCGCTAGGAGGGGGAGTGTGGAGAGACGCTGAGAGAAGGGGGGCATAGGTAGACAACCTCCCTAGACCAGCATCCGCCAGTAGGGTCGGCGGAATATGAAATAAGGCCCTCAAAACACCCACATATGGGATAGGGTAGGCTGTCTAGTGCCTGTGCCGACAGACAATAACTAACCCATGATCTAACACATTATTAGCTTAGCTAACCCACAGCAAAGCGGTCAGCCCGCCTCCTCCTAAATCTCTTCAATTTCCGAACTATAACTTCCTTCCCCCACCTCTAATCTTCTTTCACCCATCCTTTCTCTACCAAAAAAAAGTAATGGCGTGCAGAGACCAGGGTGAGGGGAGGGGAGGTCAGGTCGATTTAAGAGAGAGAGAGAGAGGCGTGGACGGGGAGAGAATAAGTGTTAGGGCAACGATAGCAGTGGAGAGAGACGAAGAACAAGTGAATGAAGAATATATGTAAAGAGAAACTGATAAAACGAAAAATAATAATAACAACAGCAATAATAACATCAATACGATTAACTACAATGAAATCAGTAATGAGGAATCCACGCAGTAATTCTACCATGACTCACAAAAACGAGTGAAAAAATATATACGTTCTGTTTCTTACGATGAAAGTTAAGTGAATAACCAAGACCAACTACAGAAGACCCCATCAAAAGCCTCAGGGAACACACGGACCAGATACATTAAACTCTAATCTAGTCAATACTGTGACACACACACACACACACACACACACACACACACACACACACACACGCACACACACACAGATGAACCTCCGATGTCTTAATTTGCTGTTTTTTCTCCCAATGTCACCACTACAAAACCTCACAATCATCACCACTAACATAATGATCACACGCCCATCACCGCTACCACTATTACCACAACTATAACCATCAGTTGCATCAAACATCACAATTATTACCACCACAAAATATCTCACAGCACACACACTACCTCCGTTAAGGTCACCTCCGGCTTACCCTTCACCTCCCCCTCCTCCGCTGAACCAGGAGGAGGAAGAGGAAGAGGAGCAGAAAGGAGGGGATAAGGAAGTGGCGGATTGAAGGAGGAGAGAGGAAGGGCAAGGAGGAGCAGGGTCTTACGGTTCTCTTCCGGACAGGATCGAGGATGTGCTCCCATTATGCATGGAGGGCGGGTTCAGGCCAGACGGAGGTACGGAGGGAACGCCCTGGAGTGTGAAGGAGAGGGGGTGGGGGGATGAAGGTGCGGGAACGCGAGGAATTAGGGGGGGGGGCATTTTGGGTGGTATGATGAGAGGGAATGAAGGTGGCATGAGAGGGAATGGGGGGGTGGTAGAGAGAGAGAGAGAGAGAGTGGCAGCAGGAGAGAGTGTGACAGGAGGAGGACGCAGACAGTAAAGTGAAAGGGTGTTAAGAACCCCTTAATCCATTATACACTAAAGATAAGAAGACAAGTGTGACCCAAGAAAGATAATAAAATTAGTACAGAAAACACTAGATAATACAGTAAATAAAGAAACAGTAAGAAACTAAAATAAAAATAAAACATAGAAGAACCACAGAAAGACATTAAATATCTCTGAAGAATTGCCACAACTACTTAACATAATCCCATTCTCTTTAGTTACCCCTATATGGTATAAGAAAGAAAACGGGTAAAAAAAATATTGCCTTAACTCTTGATATAATTTGTATACACCGACAGAAATGACCTAACCTTGACCTTCAGTAATGGGGGGTCACCTGAATATCTTTATAACCCAGATATTGATAAAAATAAACGTGTTAGTTGAACCAGTCCTCCCTCCCTCCCCCCTCCCCCCCTCCCCCCGCCCGCCCGCCACCACTGCTGGGTCTTGGTTGGGATAAGTCGGTTTACAATTTATACGGGATGTGGCGAAAGAAGTGTGGAGGAGGATGACGGAGCTAGTGGAGGAGACGTGAAGACTTTGAGTTAGTATCATGATAGATGGGTAAGATCTTTCTTTCTTTCTTTCTCACTTTCATTCTTTGTTAATTTTTCTATTTTCGTTATCTCTCTCGCTCTTTTTCTTTTTCTGCCTTTTGTCGCTCTTATTTTTTCGCTCTTTCTCTCACACACACACACACACACATACACACACACACACACACACACTCAGACGACTAACCCTAAGAATAACAAAGTGAAAGGTGAAAACAGGACCGTCCACAAAGTACTGAATGAACAATTAGAAAAGATAATGTAAAGTGAAAGTATTTTAGAACAAAGACGAACAAGAAAGAACACAATAACACACAAAACTAAAATCCCAACTAGCTTTTATTTTTATTCTTTTGTTATGTTTACAATTGTTTACGCGTGCCTCTCAACAACTCGTACCCGGTTCGATCCCCGCTAGTGTAGGACGTGAGGTTTTCCCTGAGTACTGCTGCTTCTTATTCCTCAAGTAAAGGACCAAGGGGACAATTGCTAGTGTAAGAGGGCAATAGAGTGGGGTTGGGAGGGTAATTGAGTGAGGTTAGGGTAATAGAGTGGGGTGGGGGCAGTAGTAGGGGTGGGGGCAGTAGAGTAGGGTGGGGCAGCGGGTAGTGGCAGCAGTAGCAGTAGGGGTGGTGGCTGTAGTAGGGGTGGGGGCAGAGTAGGAAGTGGGGCAGTAGGGTGGCAGTAGTACGGGTTGGTGTAGTAGGGGTGGGGCTGTAGTAGGGGTGGGGAGAGTAGGAAGTGGGGCATAGTAGGGGTGGGGGACAGTAGTAGGGTTGGGAGAGAAGGGGGAGAGGCGTAGTCGGGGGTGGTGGGGGGCGAAAGGTGGGGGCGGCGTAATCGGGGGTGGGGGGCGGGCGTAGTCGGGGGGGGCGTAGTTGGGGGTGGGGCGTAATCGGGGGTGGGGAGCGTAATCGGGGAGGGGGTAGGGGGCGTAGTGGGGGGGGGAGTAATCGGGGGTGGGGGCAGAGGTGGTGGGGTGAGACAGCAGAGGTGGTGGTGGGGAACTGGGGACTATCTTGTACCCAGAGATAATGACGTCGTATTTTATTCAGTCCAGAGTTTAGCTTTGCCAGTCGAACGTACGTGTGTGTGTGTGTGTGTGAGTGTATGTGTGTACTGATTGTATGTGTGTGTGTGTGTGTGTGTGTGTGTGTGTGTGTGTGTGTGTGTGTGTGTGTGTGTGTGTGTGTGTGTGTGTGTGTGTGTGTGTGTGTGTGTGTGTGTGTATGTACAGATTCCTGTATAAAAACTAACACGGAGAAGACAGGTAAAAGGGTGCTGTATAAACTTCCCTTCTTTAATTAACACACCTGTATCTCATCTCACGTCACGAAAGATAAAGAAAACGAACCATAAGCAACTACTGGGAGGGTAACTAATACATCCAGCTTAATACCAGTTTTAATTCATCAAATATTCCACTAATATACTCTGTATAAATAAACAGAGATAATGGTTGTCATTTTATCATTCGTCCGGGGAGAAATGGTTCGGTCTTGGGGTGCCAGGAGGTCTTCCGTCAAAAAAAAACATTATATTTCAGAGGGTTTTTTACTGAATTTACTGTACCCACCCACCAAACTCCCCAACCAGGACACACACACACATATATATATACACCACCTAGCACCCCACCCACCTCTCTCCCCACCTACCAACCTCCCCCACCAGCCTACCTTCACCACCCAACTTACCTTCCCACCCACCCATCTATACCTACCCCACCCAACCCACTTCCCTCCATCACCAACCTACGTCCCTATCCACTCACTCACCTACCTCTCCATCCCACGTACTGCCCCACCCACCTACCATCCCATCTCCACCACCTCCCCACCCACATAGCTGCTCTTCCTCACTGGGGTTACTGCCATCCCCTCCACAGCTGAGAAACCGTATAAATTGGGCAATACAAAAACTACCTCCTCGACTAGACCCTTGTGGCATGACCGCCCTCACCTCGCCTCCTCCACTCTGCCTCAAATAATCTAATTAAAACATTGGGTGGTGTAATGCGCCCTGACATACAATAATAATAATAATACAGAATATATATACACAATCCAGGTATACAGTTCACCATGTATATAGATAATCCAGGTATACAGTTCACCATGTATATAGATAATCCAGGTATACAGTTCACCATGTATACAGACAACGGTGTTTTAGGTGTACACGCACGACACTACACTAACATAATTGTGACCGTACGTGTGTGAATCCTGGACGACGTGTGTGACAGCGAGTGAACAACAAGATTTTTTTCCTCGTCAACACCAGAGCGTAACACTGTATTCGTATAACATGAACCTCTGTGGTGTATCTGTCTGTCTGTCTGTCTATCTGTCAGTAGAGGAAACCGTACTCGCTCACGGACCACAGAAAGGGAGAGACCACACCACCACACTCTCACCACCACTCCACCATCACCACCACTCCTCCATCACCACCACTCCTCCATCTCACTGCTACCACCACCACCACTAGCACACCACACCACTACCACCATCACCACCTCCCCCTCCCCACCACACCGCCGCTCCACCACACACAACTAGCGGGCCACAACGAGTCACTCCGTAACCTCCAAACTCCGTGACCCGTGCTGGCCGACCTGGGCCAACACGCAGCAATTTTTGGCAGAGGAGTTTTCATGTTGGTGGGGGAGTTGTTTCCTGGTCTGACGGCACCACGATAGAGGGTGGGGAGGGGGGGGTGTGGAGGTGTTGGTGAGTAGAGGAGGAGAGAGTGGTGGTGGGAGC
>NW_024721079.1:9104791-9124791 GCF_018991925.1 Homarus americanus | reverse complement strand
CCCTTGATAGTACTCAAACACATCAGATGGTACTGTACTCACAACCGAGAATACTCAAATCACTCGGAGTATACGAGGGTTCGTACACAAAAAATCTTACCTAATGAGGTTCTCACGATGTTCCCACCATTGTTCTTGATAACATTCACCACGCTTCCCTTCTATTAACGTTAAAGTCATCCTTCACACTGAGACTGATTTCCTGCACACAAAAGTGAAGCTTCAAGAGTCACGGATGATCCTCGGTGATCACTTAATAACGTTTTCTAATTTTGACATTCTACGGTTTCCCGACCAGCGAATCAATACCCATTTAAAACAAAAGTCTGGTAACTCATGTATGTATATGTGTATGTATGTATGTGTGCGTGTAAGCGCCACAGGGCCTAGGATGAACCCTGTGGTACGCCGCAGGTTTCACTTTTCAAGATGACGGTTCCCACAGACCACAATTCTCCGTCTGCGTCCCGAGAGAAAATTAATTCATTAACTTTATTATCTGTTGACTGATCAGGTTGGGCGGCTAACAGGTACTGAGTGACTAACTGGTACTAGGCAATTAATAGGTAACCTTCTCCTTACATAGATAACAAACATAATATTCAGAATCGATAATTGATCTGTAAAAAAAATTATATATACCCTGTATGTATATATATATATATATATATATATATATATATATATATATATATATATATATATATATATATATATATATATATATATATATATATACTGTATATACAAATACAGAATACCAGCAAAGTTACAGGTACAGTCAAACACCTTAAATAAGATAAGTTAATCCTGCCTTCCTGTCATGTGATGGTAAATAATAAAGAAGAAACCTTACCAGCAAGCAGTTCAGGAGAGGATCGAGTCTTGTCTAAATATGGACACCTTCGACCCTCCTCCTCCTTCAACACACACGTCGCCCCTCCACCACAGCCACATTAGAATGAACATGTTCCCTAAAGTTTCAGTAGTTTTCGTGTACTACCAAACGATTACGAATGGTCGGTGTTCTGGTCACATACCTTCACTGACACTAATGAACAAACCACCACAAGAATTCAACACCATAAAACAACATCTTGTACACACGTTAAAACATTCACACGTGACAACAAACATTGTATAACTAACAACCTTAAACATAGCATAAATGTCTAGTTAAAGTAAACATCGAAGTCTGCCAACCACTAAAGGCCACAGACTCTTATATACATTTTCTAATAATGAACGTAAATCACCGTAAAATACCATGTAAATCACCGTAAAATATCATATAAATCACCGTAAAATGTCATGCAAATCACCATACTGTACCTACATCATCAGCTGACGACTCCATTCATAAAAACAAACACACACACACTGGGTATGTAAACAAGTGTTCGTAAACTCGTTCGACAAACATGTGGTAAACAGTGGGAGGGAGGGAGAGCGAGAGAGCACCGGAGGGCAGAGAACTTGACTTTAGCCTCCCTGGGGTGGTGAGGTAAGTCAGGTAAGGACAAATAACTTAGACCAAGGAACCAGTTGGCTGACGTGTGTGTGGAGGGAGCGAGGTGCTGGACACGTGTGGGGAGGGAGGGAGAGAAGGAGGGAGGGAGGGAGGGAGGGAGAGAAGGAGGGAGGGAGGGAGAGAAGGAGGGAGGGAGAGAAGGAGGGAGGGAGGGGAGAGAAGGAAAGAGGGAGGGAGAGAAGGAAAGAGTGAGGAGAGAGAGAAGGGAGGGAGGTAAAGAGAAAGGGAGAGCCACAGGACAAAGAGAACGAAAATAACCTTGGTGATCACCCACTCGTAACCTTCTCAAACTCAAGCGAGAATAAAACAAAATATTATATCCCTCTGAGAATAAACAAATAATAAACAGAGTGTAATCAAGCACTGTAAGTAGGAAAACTTATCTCATAAAACACGATGAAAAAAATAACATGAACGAATATACATCAGAAAATAAATAAGTTATATCAACAGTCAAACCTTTATCCTCAACTGTTAACCCATCCATGACTTACAGCCAATGATTCTCACACCCTGTTCATGTTAGCTTATTTCATACCTACTGTTTGTAAATTATTCTTAAAACTTACACAAGGCGTCACAGTGGGCAAGAATTAGCCTCGTATTAAAAGCACAGAGAGGAGGGTCAATTTTAGTCTTTCATGATAAACGTGAAGGCAAGACGGATAATTAATACGTTTTTATATTTCACCATTAAGCTTTCAAGAATTAATAATTGTAGTATTTTATGACACAACCAGGTGATGGGGAGATGGTATTTTAAGCTTACAATTTACTTACTTAAAAGTGCGTCAAATATGGGCAGGAATAAGTGTCAAACAGTTCATTGTTTACCACTACTGTGATGCACGAGGCTACGGCAGTAAATCATTTTTGGAAGATTGCCACAACAAACTTTCCTAAAACGAAGGACAACCTGATTCAAACTTACCCAGCCCAAATAAACTTACAATCTTAATTAATTTGTTAATGGGTTTTGGTTTGGTTAGCTAGGGTAGTTGGTTTCATGTCAACTTTTCATAAATGATTTAAAGTCGTAGTCCCACACATCGGCAAACGTCAACAAGGGTCGGTGAGTCAATCTTAAACCTGGGTGTATCTAACGTAATTCTCTTTATTTTGAGAGTTTAAATATATACCCACCACCTGATGATGACTTAAAATACTAAAATCAACAACTCTGGGAAGATTCGTGTTGATGTTTAAACTGTGAAGCGGTTACCTCCTCCCACGACCATCCTTTTCCCGTATCCAAATAAAAGGCGTTTAATTATAGGACCACCCCCCCTTCTCAGATAGGGTTAAAGAGGCTGAGTTATAGTCGACATCACTGGGAAATTAGTATTTCTGACTCGGTATCAATTTTCCTTATCAGATTTTAAATGTCACCTGAACGGAATTTCATCAAGTGACATTATCATACCGACCTGACACACACACAACTAGGCTACGGGGGTGGACTCTAATACGGTTGGTTATTTACCATGTAGCTAAACAACAACAAAATTGTCCCTATTTTCAAAGAATATGGAAAAAATCATGAAACTTAAGTTAAAATTAAAGTTTACACAATACCGGGGTGTGTGTTTTTATTTGTTCATCAAGTTCATGCCTTTTGAGATCACTCGGAACCTTTACTTAAGTCAAGTGTACACAATTCCCCAAATCTCCTGGCATACCACCACCCTCAGGTACCTAACCTTCCTTCCTCCTCCTCCTTTGACACTCCTGAAGAAGGGAGAAGGCAAGGTACTGCTATACTCTTCCCATTACCAAACTCCTAATAAAAGTTGTTGTGGTTGAGAGTTATTTTACCCTCCTTCTCCCTGACCGCCGAAGAGGGAAGGGAGGGACTTGCTGCTAAGGAACAGTGAGGGAGAGAGAGGCAGGAGTTTTCGCCCCTCAAACCAGCCTCTCAATTTTCGTCTACATTGGCCCCTTGTAGACAAACTTGAGAAAGGGGTAAGCCAAGGCAGGAAGGCATGAGGGAAGGAAAGAAAGAATGAGGAAAGGAAGACAAAGGCACGAGGGAAGGAAGGAGTGAGGAAATGAAGGAAGAGGTGAAGAAAGAATAAAAGGCTAAAGCAAGAAAGAAGAGGTCAATTCAGTCAACAAAACATATCAATGTTAAAAAAAACACCTACAATACCACAAAGCCTTTTTTTTCAGACGAACAAGAAGGATCCCAAACCTGACGTAACCCATCTTCCTGGGAATGACGAGTCAAAAATTTTCGTTAACTTTAGATAAATTATGTGTTCCTGTCGTCTGCTTTAATAAACATTAAGTCAAGGTACATGGTTACGGGGTCCTGTTCATGGAGAATCTCCCAAACATTTGTCGTGTTGCTGTGAGGTGTTAGGGAGGAGGAAGTGTATGTATGTTGGTCTCACCTTGCAAGCGGTTGCGGAGGAATACTTGGGCAGGACTGGGATGCCGAGGGGGTTGTCCAGGCCAAAGAGTGGTGGGCGGCGAAGCTTAGACGCCATCCTGTTGTTGTTGCTGCTGCTTCTCTCTCACCCACACACACACACACTCGAACACACACTAACACAGTCCAACACTAACTATGACTTCCACTACTAAACCGCTTCTGATGTTTCTTTTATATCTGTCTTAATCTTAATTCGGGGTTGGGTAAGTAAATAGGAAAAAAATAAACTCGGTTGATTATTTCGATTCTTAAAAGTACAGGATTATTTTTTGCACGTGATTATATTCCAAAAAATTGTTGCTAAGGAACACTAGAGGCAACCTTGCTGATAAATGTTCACTTTATCACCGATTGCAAATTGCACTGACAGAGCCGGTTTTTCCCAAGCCAGTTAGAGCGTCAACACAGAGCACAACGGCACGTCCACTCGAGACAGTCTCACCAGAAGTTATGACGTCATGGCTTGCTTACCACCCCTCACCCAATGTACAGTTGCCACAAGCCGCTTCATGGACTAATATTTTGCTATGTCCTCCTTCATTTAAGATAGCAACAACGTAAACTTGTATTTTAAGATATTATACATGTCCAAACGAAAACATGCAAAGACAAATAAATCTGTATCGTAATCAGAAGCAACAGAAGAAGACTAGTTTAAACGATAACATTCCCTCGAGGATAATTTACAATTCCAGACGTAGGTTGTGTTCTATCGCGACTAGGTTAGATAATTAACTTTCAGATATGACAGAGGACAGTCTTCTTGTGACATCTCGAGTATTCAAGACAAGTCACTGCCGTTACACAGGGAGATTTTAACGCCAAATAGAAAGTAAACCTCATGGGGTAGCGGACGAAAGCCATGGAGTGTTTATCAAAGATACATTCATTATTATGCAATACCGCCAGTTATTAATGTTATGGTGAATGTTATGTAAACCTTGCACATTTGGGTCGTGATTATAAATAGTAAATAATGGTATTAGTGATAATATTGGTAATGATGACATACTCGCAATACTTAACGTCCTTGAATTAATTACAATGTGATAACTTTCAACTATTAAACAATGGATTTCCAGTATTGCGCAGCGGTTTGGAAATACGTTAAAATACTAGAGTCATAGAGAGATGTATCTCTCTTAACCCTTAATAGTTAATGACTAGTGTATGTACTAACTTATAATACACAATGAAATACCTTAGTTGTTAAAGGACAGATATATAGGGTGTCCCAAGTTAAGGGGAGGCTTCGGTTGCCAGAGAAAACAAAGAATCATATTTCTCTGTTGATTTCTACACAGACGAATTTTTCTAGTCAAGCAAAATAGTGTTACCTCGTCGCCATGGTCACAAGATGAGACGCAAAAAGTTAATTTCTACTCTTGCATGGCAATCACAACAATAGTGGCTGCTTATAGACGCGAGGTAGTCGTTTGGTCGGACCGTCGTGGCCGCTAGATGATTATACAAGCCAACTTCAATCTTCTTTTGTTCTTCAGAGACTAGAGAGAGTTGATGTTTGCCATGTAAGTGGAAAAGTTCTGATTATTACTTAAGGGGTTACATCTGTATATGGAACTCAAGTACTTTAGTTTAGTTTTTTTTTTAATATTGAACTAATGCAGAATACAGTGATATACAGATTATATACACACACATACATACATACATGCATACATAAGACCAGTGGCGGCTCGTGAAAAATAAAATGGAGGGACTGCAAGCCTCACACAACAGTAGGATACACAAATTTGACCTACCTCAGGTATGAGTTGTAGTTGATGTCCACGAATTCCCAGGGCATGGTAGTAGTGTTGGTGGTAGAAGGGATGGCCGAGGTGGTGATGGACCAGTATTAATTGAAAGTAAAGTCCGCGTGTCTGCTCTTCGATGTAGCAAAATTGTTTATTACTATTTCATTAAAATCCTTTATTTCTGGGAAAAGTTGATGTTTTGCAAATACTTCACTCGATTTTCCATCGTCAAAGGGTAATTAAAGAAAGCACGATTTAACCACACCGTCCACACGTTGTACGAGACTGAGCTGCTTCAAGTGCGGCGGCGGCGCCAATTAATAACAGACATGAATCGTACAGCATTGACAGCAACTATGAAAGTAACTTAAATTTTGGTCTGATTTTAATGAAAATTCACTTAGCAACGTATTGAAAATATTTAAATAACATATAAAATGATATATTTGTTGGTGGTGTATTATTCAGCTGTCTCTCTAAAGGAATCATACGCCTGGCAGTGAGTGTCTGGGGGGACTGCAGCCCTATGCATGAGCCGCCACTGCATAAGACAAATATACATACCTATGACCATAAATTCTTTAGTGATTCACAATACTAATATACCAATCATTTTATAATTTTATGAGACAAAAACACAGTAATAAGCTCCTCGGCGAGATATTGTAGCGAACACAGTAAAGTTTAGCGTTGTGTTGTTACCGTCTTCCTCAGCCTCACTCGGCGCGCTGTTAGCAAGATATCACAAAGTACATTTCTACATTCTTGTTTTATTTGTTGAAAGTCTGATAAATATTTAACTTTGTTTATTTACTTTTATTTTTTGATAGTAATGCTGAAAGTAATAGTTTGGGAATATATTACTTATTAACCTTGTTGTTTTGTTTGAAGTTGATTGTGTTCTTGTTTATTTGTGTATCTATATGGCAGTTTTTGGGGATAAGTGTGATAGATACTGAATAATCAACGCTCATTAATATTATAAAGACTCGTTAATAAACAATAATAAACATACTATATCCTGTTAGCAATCAGAAGAGCTATTTAATGTTTACGGTGCTGGCAGTCTCTCGCGAAGCCTCACCGAACTGAACAAACACTGGTGGTTGGCGGCTCGAGGTCACGTCTAATCAAGTTACTTAGGCGCGAATTTATAAACAGCAGCAACCTTGAGACTGACCGGTGCAGGGACGACTGATTCTTATATCTTAGGATTTTAGAACAACTTAAAACGAGGCGATTAGCGTGTTGTGGTTGTGTTGTTGTTGATGATGTTGTGGGTATCCGGCTGACGAGTATTTTGTTGTACATTATTAACTTTTTAGTATATAGCTTGTTCGTAATTTAGAAAGTGTGTGTGTGTGTGTGTGTGTGCGTCATTACTCGTGTAGGATGGATGTAAATGGTCCAGGGTGTGTTGGAGTGTGTCAGGGTGCGTTTAGTGGGAGTGTAGATGGTTCAGAGTATGTGAGTGTGTCAGGGTGTGGTGGTGGTGGAGACTGAGGAGGAAGGAGAACACTGTCCTCTCCCCCTGCCTATTATGGAGCTCACCTGACGCTCACTCACCTGGGAAAACCTCAACACCATGACGGCATTATGACTCTTGACACTACACTTAAAATAATTCACCCTGATAAGATATCATGCAAGACGATAATGACAAGAACACCAAGAAAAAAAAATGAATAAAAAGAAACAAAACAAATTAAAACAAATAGATTAAATAAAATCAGCAGTAAATACGAAAATAACAAAGGATTAATTAACACCAAATTGACCCCACCCCCACCCCTAAAAAACAACAACTTACCTGTTATATAAATACCTCGACCACACCTCCAGTCTTTAATAAATATCCCACCATCTACTCTCCCCACCCCCACCCCCCTGAGTCTACCTGACGTTAACTAATCTATTCTCATTCACCTCTGTACCTGTCTGGATAATCTCCCGTAGTCAAATTAGCATTAATACAAAGAGAGACCTCGATGATTGAATGTTAAACAACCGGATGTACGAATAACAAGGGGGGGGGGAGGGGTGATCATTGATAAATATTAATTAGCACCTGAGACTACTGTTGTTGTTTACAGGTAAGCTGGGCGGAACAGGTATCCAAATAAAGGTAAATGCGATATAATATACCATTAATTATACCACTTAATGCAAATAGTGGAGGAGGAGAGACTAAATGAAGATTGGAGGAAGAGAATAGATAAAAGACTGGAGGAAGAGATAGAATTGATAATATAGACTGGAGGGAAAGGAAATGAATAAACAGAGAGGAGGAAGACGCAGAATAAATACAGTGGAGGAAGAGACAGAGTAAATACAGTGGAGGAAGAGGGAGAGAATAAACAGAGTGGAGGAAGTGGCAGAATAAATACAGTGGAGGAAGAGACAGAATGAGAAGCAATAATGATGGAGAGAAAAAAAGAGACTTGCTTATATTGTCCTCGTGATGCCCGACTGACTCCATCCCATGACTGGCATAATACTGCTCCACTAAGGTTGATGTTCAAGGACCACCGACAGCACAGGTGTTCAAGGACTATCAACAGCACAGGTGTTCAAGGACTACTGACAGCACAGGTGTTCAAGGACCACCGACAGCACAGGTGTTCAAGGACTATCAACAGCACAGGTGTTCAAGGACTATCAACAGCACAGGTGTTCAAGGACTACTGACAGCACAGGTGTTCAAGGACCACAACAGCACAGGTGTTCAAGGACCACCAACAGCACAGGTGTTCAGGACTACTGACAGCACAGGTGTTCAAGGACTACCAACAGCACAGGTGTTCAAGGACCACCGACAGCACAGGTGTTTAAGAACTATCAACAGCACAGGTGTTCAAGGACTACTGACAGCTGTTCAAGGACCACCGACAGCACAGGTTTAAGAACTATCAACAGCACAGGTGTTCAAGGACTACTGACAGCACAGGTGTTCAAGGACTATCAACAGCACAGGTGTTCAAGGACTATCAACAGCACAGGTGTTCAAGGACTATCAACAGCACAGGTGAACTACCGACAGCACAGGTGTTCAAGGACTACTGACAGCACAGGTGCTCAGGACTATCAACAGCACAGGTGTTCAAGGACTACTGACAGCACAGGTGTTCAGGACTACCGACAGCACAGGTGTTCAAGGACTATCAACAGCACAGGTGTTCAAGGACTACAGCACAGGTGTTCACTACTGACAGCACAGGTGTTCAAGGACTACCGACAGCACAGGTGTTCAAGGACTATCAACAGCACAGGTGTTCAAGGACTACTGACAGCACAGGTGTTCAAGGACTATCAACAGCACAGGTGTTCAAGGACCACCAACAGCACAGGTGTTCAAGGACTATCAACAGCACAGGTGTTCAAGGACTATCAACAGCACAGGTGTTCAAGGACTACTGACAGCACAGGTGTTCAAGGACCACCGACAGCACAGGTGTTTAAGAACTAGCAGTACAGGTGTCCAAAGATCAGTAGCACAGGTGTCCTAATAGTCCATCGATACAGGTGTCTCAATTGACCGTTTGAATCGTTTAGTTCTACATGTTAATAATGATTTAATGTTACAGGTGTTTTGGTAATTCAACAGCACACGTGTCTATTGGTCTAGGAGCACAGGTGTTCAGTTTTCCAACCAATAGACACACTTACAAAACCCAGTGATTAAAAGGGACTTACATAATACCAGTCACATAAGTAGACCAAATTTTACAAACATTTCTAAAAATTCCCAAATCCCTGTAAAATCCGACAAAGGGATCTGGGAGAACACCTGTAAGGGCATCTGGGAGAACACCTGTAAGGGCATCTGGGAGAACACCTGTAAGGGCATCTGGGAGAACACCTGTAAGGGCATCTGGGAGAACACCTGTAAGGGCATCTGGGAGAACACCTGTAAGGGCATCTGGGAGAACACCTGTAAGGGCATCTGGGAGAACACCTGTAAGGGTATCTGGGAGAACACCTGTAAGGGCATCTGGGAGAACACCTGTAAGGGCATCTGGGAGAACACCTGTAAGGGCATCTGGGAGAACACATGTAAGGGCATCTGGGAGAACACCTGTAAGGGCATCTGGGAGAACACCTGTCTTACCTGTTAATATACCATCTTACAAGAACCTCTACCTACCAACACTATAGACTACCCTCGGACTAACGCTATATAGACCCCTGCTATAGTGTTTTGTTCCTTCACCGATACAAAAGACTCTGGTTCATAATATCTTCAGTCTGTGGTCCAGGGGGATGAGGTGGAAAGGTTTCAACATGACGCTTGTTTGATCTGTCTCTGTGTAATTTTGGTGTTTTAAAAAGTAACATTGTCTGTCTGATACCTTGCCAGATGACTCCTCACATCTTGCAACACTACGTCTCTCTCTCTCTCTCTCTCTCTCTACTCCTCCTCTCCTTCTCTATCGCAGCCTCCTCCTCCCTTCCCTCTCTCTCTCTCTCTCTCATTATCCCCCTATAACATACTCTTCCTCACCCTTCCTCACCCTTCCCTCCCTAACTCCCTTGGTCCTTATTACAACACCTTTCCTATAGATCTCTTTGGCCATCTCTACGCCACCTCCTCACCCCTTAACTTTCCCTTCTACACCTTTCCCTTTGGCTCTCCCATACCTCCCCTTTCTCTAACCCCCCATGGCCCTTAGTTCCACACCCTTATTAACCCCTTTGGCCCTCTCTACCAGCCCTTCGCTTTCCCTCCCCCTTCCTGTAGCCCACAGTACCACGCCCTTCCTTCCTTTCCTCTTGCGGGTGTCGTAGGCTAAGTAGAGGTAAGGAGGGGAAGTGAAGCATGACCTCTACAAAGCCCCGCTACATCAGAGACCTACAGCAACTACTACTACAGCTACCAAAAGAATCGCTTCGCTAACCCCCTGGCAGGAGAGATCGCAAATGGCCCCATTGTGTAGTGTGTCGTAAGCTATACTTCTCTCTCTCTCTCTATCTCTCTCTCGAACACACAGTCACTCACAGAAACACTCAGACAGACTCATAGACACATACTAATAGACACAGCCATAGACAGACTCACATACATCCAGACGACGCTGCAAACACGTGTAAACACAATCTTCAGGTGCTGTTCTAACACTCGACACACACCCAGACAACATGTGTTTGTGTTTTAGTCAACGCATCAAGTCATCTACACAAACATCTCATTATAAGCCGACATCTGTACCTGTCTAAAGATGAGTACTGCAGGTGGACGAAAATAATTGATAAAACACACACACACACACACACACACATAAATAAATAAATAAATAAATAAACGAAAACAAAAACACAAACGAAAGCACACACACAAACAAAAACACAAACATACTAATAAAAACACAAACACAAATGCAAATACACAAAGAAAAAACAGAAACAGAATCACAAACGTAAACACACACAGACACAAGACATCCTCATAGCTGTCACCTGTAAGCTTCAGCCCATTACAGAAGACAAACACCCACTGGTCTGGTCCAGCCTCCACACCTTACCATAACAACAGAACGAATGGAGGAAAAAATGGCACAGAAAAAATGGCAATAGGAAAATATGGCACTGGAAAAAAAGGCATAATCACCAGACTAGGAAAAAATGGCACATTAATTTTTATTGACATGTTTTCGCGAAAATTTTGTAACGTTTGTTACTGAAACTTACTTCGAGTTATATCAACGTCATAACGTAAAACATTTATTACCTTTAACTAAAACATTCTACCGTATGTTAGTGAAAACTCGTACGTAAATGAATTACAAAATTAAAAATGTCACATTGCATATTATTGTTTAAGATTTCCAACGAATGTTATAGCCAGCGCCTAGCACAAACTCTTGGACTGACTTGTGACCATCTTGGCGGTCCTGGCAGAGACACTTCAGCCTTGGGTGGAGGTTCTTGTAAACTCGTTTTTGGCGCTTCCTGGGTGACTCACCACGAGATTCTTTGATGATGTGAAATGATACAACGGCATGGTCAGCTTGGATCCACTGGATGGAACGCCAGATAGTTGGGTGGCTGTGCCCAACCAACCTGGTAGTAGAGGAAGTAAAGAAAGCTTTGAAAGGAATGAGTGTTAGTTACAAGACTAGCGAGGTCATCCTGAAACTATATCTTGCGCTTGTGAGACCTCATTTAGATTACACAGTTCAGTTCTGGTCACCGTACTACAGAATGAATATAGAATCCCTTGAAAGAATTCAGAAGAGAATGACAAGACTAATCCCGGGCATTAGGAACCTTGAGTACAGAGACATGTTAAAGCATCTTAATTTCCACTCCGTCGAGAGACGTAGAGTGAGGGGCGATATGATCGAGGTGTATATATGGAAGTCAGGGCTAAACAAAGGTGATATAACAAGTTACCAAACATCATTAACTCTAATACGCTGGATAGCTTCAAACATAGGCTCGTGAGCTCGTTTGTGGTTCGTGAGTTCGAAGTGAAATTTGTTGTGCCTTTTTTCTCCAAGTATGAAAAGTGCGCCATTTTTTCCGGTGCCATTTTTTCGAAGTACCCAACAGAACACCTTTAAAAATGAACATTGTTACCAAAAGATCCACGTATCTCCCCTTCTCCTTCCCCGTTAATTGAGATATAAAGGTGTCCCTCCCCGTTAATTAACAAATATACAACCTGTACTTCCCCGTTTATTAACAGGAAGTATCATGAGCCCCAACAATTAACTCACAATAGACAGGAAAATAGCTCTCAAAAAATATAGTGGTGGTGGGGGGTTATTATAGTGCCCGAGGAAGGATGATGACAAGAGGCTTTGTTTCACGTCAATCTCACCAAACTGCGCTGCACATTTCTTCCTGGGTGTGGCTAGCCTCTCTAGAGCCCTTAACGAGGTGATGTAGGAGGGGTGGGGAGGAGGAGGAGAGAGAGGAAGGGGAGGGTAATAGGAAGGAGGAGGAGGAGGTAGAGGAAGGGAAAGGGAGGGGTAATAAGAAAGGGGAGAAGGAGGGGTAATAGCAAAGGGGAGAAGGAGGGGTTATAAGAAAGGGGAGATGGAGGAGGTGGTGGTGAGGGTATGAGGAGGAGGAGGAAGAGTGAAAGAGGAGGAGGAAGATGGAAGGAAGAGCAGAAAGAGGATTTGTGGCAGTGTATCGTTAATTCACTCACCACGAATATGAATATTTCTAATCTTATATTAACGAAATGTAAACAAAATCACTCGACCTCACCTCATTCAACACCTGTACATCATATTTTCCTAAAGTTACCTGAATTAATTAGAAAAAAAAAACTAAGGTATGTAATTAACCTAAAAATGAGTTAAAAACAGAAAAAAGTAAACTTTCTAAATAAGAAGTATTTTATTATTCTAGATTTAGCTGATTTACATAATGATTATAGATGTATTGTGTGTATTGTTATGTTAAGCGACCTACTGAACGTGTTGGGGGGTATATCCGGGTCATATTCAAGTCATAAACAACAACATTTGGGGTGGGTTTATATTTTGGTGGGTTTTGATTCATAGCTTTTTTTTTTCTTGGTTTCGATTCATAGCTTTCATTTCCTATAGCTTTCATTCCTTTTAGCTTTTATTTCCGCTATAGCTTTTATTTCCCATAGCTTTTATTTCCTAGGGCTTTCATTTCCTATAGCTTTCATTCCTTTTAGCTTTTATTTCTTTTAGCTTATATTCCCAATAGTTTCATTCCTTTTAGCTTTCATGCCCTATAGCTTTCACTTCCCTTAGCTTCTATCTCTCTTTTTTTAGTCTCTTCTTCAACCTCCTCTTTATCTTCTTTCCTTTGATCTTCCCTCTTTTTTTTTCCTCTTTTTCCGTACCTTCTTCTTCTTCTCTTCCTTACCATTCTAATTCTCCTCCTCTTCCTTCTTAATCTCCTTCTCCTCATTCACCTTATTCTCCTCCTCCTTCTTCTTCTTCCTTCATAGCATTTCCTGGTCCTTTATAGTTCTTCCTAGTTCTTCCTAGTTCTTCCTGATCTGTCCTAGTCGCTAGTTCTTCCTGGTTGGTTCCTAGTTTCATCTACTTCCTCCTAGTGGACCATAGTGCAGTTTTCCTTCCTTGCTTCTTTCGATCACCAGCCAACCATTCACCCACCGAGCCAGACAGACAGAACAGACAGACATATAGACAGACAGACAGACAAAGACAGACATATAGACAAACAGACAGACAGACAGACATTCATTTGGACAGAACAGACAGACATATAGACAGACAGACAGACAGACAGACAGAACAGACAGACAGACAGACAGACAGAGAGAGACGACACATATAGACAAACAGAGACAGACAGAACAGACACTATAGACAGACGAAGACAGAGACAGACATAGACAGACAGACAGACAGACAGACAGAACAGACAGAACAGACAGACATATAGACAAACAGACAGACAGAGACCCGGAGCAGACAGAGACAGACATTAGACAGAACAGACAGACATATGAGAGACACGAGACGACATTCAGAACAGACAGACATATAGACAGACAGACAGACAGACAGACAGACAGAGACAGACACGGACACGTTCTCTCTCTTCCACCTTCTCCTCCCTCCACCTCCCCACCTCCTCCCTCCTCCTCCTCCTGCTCCACCACCTCCTCCTCCCCTCCTCCCTGCTCCACCTCCTCCTCCTCCTCCTCCTGCTCCTCCTCCTCGTAGACCTGGTCGTCGGCTCAATACCTCCTCCTCTATACAGGTACAGGCAGGTAACCACAGGAAGTGAGTAATGCACCTGACACTTGCCTCATCTCCCTCCCTACCTCGGTAATTAGGCGAGTATAATGCCAGTCTTCATGGGTCATTATATACCTGGGCCGTGTGTGTGTGTGTGTGTGTGTGTGTGTTTTGAAGTTCAGTCAGGGGTACAGTCGGGGTTCAGTCTGGTACAGTCGGGGTTCAGTCAGGGCTCTCCTGGGGCTATGCTGGGGTTCGTCAGTCATGTTGTGTGTGTGTGTGTGTGTGTGTGTGTGTGTGTGTGTGTGCGTGTGTGTGTGTGAGAGAGTGTGTATGTGCGTGCGTGTGTGTGAGAGAGAGTATATGCGTGTGTGTGTGTTAGTCCGTGTGTGTAATGTATACGTTTGTAGTAAGCCACCTAGATATACGGAAATCCTATACACGAGCGTGGCAGGGTACCGATAAGCTCACTGTGGCATAGCACTTCCTTGCCACGACCCGTAAAAAGATGGTGAGGAGAAGAATGAGAACATAACACCACCAGCTGGCTAACACAGGTGGTGGTGTACAGTGTGGCCAGGTGGTGGTGTACAGTGTGGCCAGGTGGTGGTGTACAGTGTGGCCAGGTGGTGGTGTACAGAGTGGCCAGGTGGTGGTGTACAGTGTGGCCAGGTGGTGGTGCACAGTGTGTGGCAGGTGGTGGTGTACAAGAGGTGGCCAGTGTGGAGGTGGAGGTGTACAGTGTGGCCAGGTGATGGTGTACAGTGTGCAGTGTGGCCAGGTGATACAGTGTGGGTGGTGGTGTGGCCAGTGGCCAGTGGTGGTGTACAGTGTGGCCAGGTGGTGGTGTACAGTGTGGCCAGGTGGTGGTGTACAGTGTGGCAGATGGTGGTGTACAGTGTGGCCAGGTGGTGGTGTACAGTGTGGCCAGGTGGTGGTGTACAGTGTGGCCAGGTGATGGTGGCAGTGTGGCCAGGTGGTGGTGCAGTGTGGCCTGGTGGTGGTGTACAGTGTGGCCAGGTGGTGGTGTACAGTGTGGTGATGGTGTACAGTGGGCCACAGTGTGGCCTGGTGGTGGTGTACAGTGTGGCCAGGTGGTGGTGCAGTGTGGCCAGGTGATGGTGTACAGTGTGGCCAGGTGGTGGTGTACAGTGTGGCCAGGTGGTGGTGTACCAAGTGGCCAGATGGTGGTGTACAGTGTGGCAAGGTGGTGGTGGTGGTGTACCGAGTGGCCAGGTGGTTGGTGTACAGTGTGGCCAGATGGTAGTGTGCAAGTGGCCAGGTGGTGGTGGTGTACAGAGTGGCCAGGTGGTGGTGGTGTACAAGTGGCCAGAGTGGTGGTGGTGTACAAGTGGCCAGGTGGTGGTGGTGTGCAGAGTGGCCAGGTGGTGAGTGGAGGTGTGTGCAAGTGGCCAGGTGGTGGAGTACAAGTGGCCAGGTGGTGGTGGTGTACAGAGTGGCCAGGTGAGGTGTGCCAGGTGGAGGTGGCAGAGTGGGTAGGTGGCCAGGTGGAGGTGTACAGTGTGGCCAGGTGGAGGTGTTAGAGAACTGTGTGTGTGTTGGTTACAGGGAGTCTATCCACCTTTCTCTCCCTTCCTCCTGTGTGTTAGGTTACAGGGTCTATCCACCTTTCTCTCCCTTCCTCCCCTGTCGACTCTTTTCCTCCTTCCCCTGTCCTTCATCCCTCCCTCCTTCCCTGTCCAATCTCTCTCTCTCTCTCTTCCCCTCTGTCCCTCTTCGTCTCGTCTCCTCTCCCTCCCCTCCCACATTCTTCTCCCTCCTCCTTTCTCTACATCTCCTCTCCCTCCTCCCTCCCTCTCCCTCCTCTCTCTCCATCTCCTCTCCCTCCTCCTCTCTCTCCATCTCTCTCCCTCCCTCCCTCTCTCCTCTCCTCTCTCTCTCCCTCCTCCCTCCTCTCTCTCCATCTCCTCTCCCTCCTCCCCTCCCTCTCTCCATCTCCCTCCTCCCTCCCTCCTCCTCTCCTCTCCTCTCTCCTCTCTCCCCTCCTCTCCTCCTCCTCTCCTCCTCCCCCCTCCCTTCTCCTCTCTCTCCATCTCCCTCTCCCTCCCTCCCTCCCTCCTCCCTCTCTCTCCCCCTCCCTCCTCTCCTCTCCATCTCCCTCTCCCCTCCCTCCCTCCCTCTGTCTCCATCTCCTCTCCCTCCCTCCTCTCTCTCTCCATCTCCTCTCCCCTCCCTCCTCTCTCTCCTCTCCATCTCCTCCCCTCCTCCCTCCTCTCTCTCCATCTCCCTCCCTCCCTCCTCCCTCCTCCCTCTCCTCTCTCTCCCCTCCCTCCTCCCCTCCTCTCCTCCCCTCTCCTCCCCTCCCTCTCCTCCTCTCTCTCCTCCTCCTCTCCCCTCCCTCCCTCCCTCTCCTCCTCTCCTCCCCTCCTCCTCCTCCTCTCCTCCCCTCCCTCCCCCCTCCCTCTCCTCTCCTCCTTCTCCCTCTCCCCCCTCCCTCCCTCCTCTCTCTCTCCTCCCCTCCCCTCCTCCTCCTCTCTCCATCTCCCTCTCCCTCCCCCTCCCTCCCCTCCACTCTCTCCATCCTCCTCTCCCTCCTCCCCTCCTCCTCCTCTCCTCTCCTCTCCTCCTCTCTCTCTCCCTCTCCCTCCCTCCCTCCTCTCTCCTCTCCTCTCCTCCCTCCCCTCCCTCCTCCTCTCTCCCTCTCCCTCTCCCTCCCTCCTCTCTCTCCATCTCTCCCTCCCCTCCCTCCTCCTCTCTCCTCCCTCCTCTCCTCCTCTCCTCTCTCCTCTCTCCTCCCCTCCCCTCCCTCCCTCCTCTCTCCTCTCCCTCCCCTCCCTCCTCCTCCCTCTCCTCCTCCTCTCCCTCCTCCTCTCCTCCTCTCCTCTCCCCTCCTTCTCCTCCCTCTCCTCCTCTCTCTCCTCCTCCCTCCTCCACTCTCTCCTCTCCTCCCTCCCCTCCTCCTCTCTCCATCTCCTCTCCCTCCCCTCCTCTCTCCCTCTCTCCCTCCCTCCCTCTCTCTCCTCTCCTCTCCCTCCCTCCCTCCCTGCTCTCTCCATCTCCTCTCCTCCCTCCCTCCTCTCTCTCCATCTCCTCTCCCTCCCTCCTCCTCTCTCCTCCATCTCCTCTCCCTCCTCCTCTCTCCTCTCCTCCCTCCATCTCCTCTCTCCTCCCCTCCCCTCTCCTCCTCCCTCTCCATCTCCTCTCCCTCCCTCCCTCCCTCTCCCTCCTCCATCTCCTCTCCCTCCCCTCCCCTCTGTCTCCATCTCCTCCCCTCCCCTCCCTCCCCTCTCTCCTCTCTCCTTTCCCTCCTCCCTCCTCTCTCTCCTCTCCCTCTCCCTCCCTCCTCTCTCTCCATCTCCTCTCCCCCCCTCCTCTCTCTCTCCATCTCCCTCCCCTCCCTCCTGTCTCCATCTCCTCTCCTCCTCCTCCTCTCTCCTCCCCTCTCCTCTCCCTCCCTCCTCTCTCCCTCCCTCCCCTCCTCCTCTCTCCCATCTCCTCTCCCTCCCTCTCCCTCTCCCTCTCCTCTCCCTCCCCTCCCCTCCCCTCCCTCCCTCTCCCTCCTCCTCCCCTCCTCTCCTCCTCTCCTCTCCCCCCTCCCTCTCCTCCTCCCTCCTCTCCCCTCCTCCCATCCTCTCCCTCCATCTCCCTCTCCCCTCCCTCTCTCCTCTCTCCCCCTCTCTCTCCCTCCCCTCCCTCTCTCTCTCCATCTCCTCCCTCCCTCCCTCCCTCTCCTCTCCCTCTCCCTCCCCTCTCCTCTCTCTCCCTCCTCCTCCCCTCCCTCTCTCCTCCTCTCCTCCTCCCTCTCCCCTCCATCCTCTCTCTCCCTCTCCTCTCCCTCCCCTCCCTCCTCTCCTCTCCATCCTCCTCTCTCCCTCCCCTCCCTCCTCCCTCTCCCTCCCCTCCCCTCCTCCTCTCTCTCCTCTCCTCTCCCCCTCCCTCTCTCTCTCTCCTCTCCCCTCCCTCCCTCCTCTCCTCTCCTCTCCTCTCCCTCCTCCTCTCCTCTCTCCTCCATCTCCTCTCCCTCCCCTCCTCTCTCTCCCTCTCCTCTCCTCCCTCCCCTCCTCTCCTCCATCTCCTCTCCTCCCTCCCTCCTCTCTCTCCCTCTCTCCCCCTCCTCCTCTCTCCCTCCTCTCTCCCTCCTCTCCCCTCCCTCCCTCCTCTCTCCTCCCTCTCCCTCTCCCTCCCTCCCTCCTCTCTCTCCATCTCCTCTCCTCCCTCCCATCTCCTCTCTCTCCTCTCCTCCCCTCCCTCCTCCTCTCTCTCCATCTCCTCTCCTCCATCCTCTCCCTCCTCCCTCCCTCTCCTCTCCTCCTCTCCTCTCCATCTCCCTCTCCCTCCTCCTCTCTCCTCTCCTCTCCATCTCTCTCTCCATCTCCTCTCCCTCCTCCCTCCTCTCCTCTCCCTCCCTCCTCTCTCTCCATCTCCTCTCCCTCCCTCCTCTCTCTCCATCTCCTCTCCCTTCCTCACTTATAACAATTAATCAGACAGTCTTTGGTACATATTCTCATTGCACCGTCACTGTTGCAAGCTCGTCATTAAAGCTTTTATGTCCAGGTTGCAACATCAGCTGTGTCATGGCCTGAGTGTTGTTATTGCATATATATATACAGTTTATATTTACATCTGTGTTATTTCATACACCCGCCTAGTGTGCTTTATTACCAGTGCTACCAATCACAGTGTTACCAAGTAGGGTCACAGTGTTACCAAGTAGGATCACAGTGTTACCAAGTAGGGTCACAGTGTTACCAAATTCAATCAACTAATAAGAAATACCCATAGGTCCTCACAACAATACCTTTAGAGCTGAATTATTAAAGGGAACATTAGATTTATTTCATAACATTCAACGTATAAGATAAATGTATAAGATAAATGTATAAGATAAATGTATAAGATAAATGTATAAGATAAATGTATAAGATAAATGTATAAGATAAATCAATAAAGTCGGTAGCCGCAAAGTTCAGGCAACAGATGACAGCACCCGTGATGGAAGGTCCTGCCGATAGTCAATACAACCAAGTTTTGTTGACATTCTCCTGAGTTACAGTATTAGTTGGAGCATTTCACCGCCTAGGAATCTGTCTGACACTTGCTGATTATTATAGTGGTGATAAATAGGAAGAATTGGCTTTAGTTATGACGTTCAGAGTAGTTGGAGATATTGCTACGTTATGGATGCTGTGTGTGTGGTGGTGTCCCCTTGGTTATTTAACGACTTTAACCCTTTGATGACTATAATTAACCCTTTGTGGATGAGTTTTAACCCTTTGTGGACGACTGTTAACATTTTGATGATGAATGTTAACTCTTTGAGGATGACTGTTAACCCTTTGAGGACGACTGCTACCTCTTTAAGGACGATAGTTAATCTTTTGAGGACGACTGTTAACCTTTTGAGGACGACATTTAACCCTTTGAGGACAAGAGTTAAACCACCGTCTTCGAAATTATTAAAGATGAAGCAATACGAATGACTTAAAAAGACAATTATACACACAAATTACTAACCTGTTTCACAATATAACTCACTAAATTAAAGCAGAGTCAAATGTCATTCTCCTACACAGGTCATTTGTTCTCCCAGGTGAAAGTATATCACCGTATGAATATATAAT
>NW_024721079.1:9067291-9099791 GCF_018991925.1 Homarus americanus | reverse complement strand
GTACATTCGGATTTTTCTTCGTCTTATTTTCATATCCATGTTTTGATTTTCACTCAGTTCAGCAGGTATGTAGAGAGTGCAGGTATGTAGAGAGTGCAGGTATGTAGAGAGTGTAGGTATACGGACAAATGATAAGTCGATCTACCCAAAATAACCCGAGAAAGACCAAATCTATTTTCTCCAGCGCTTTCTGACAGTTCTGAGGAATTTATGTTTGATTTAGCGTTAAGGAATCTTATAAAAGCCTCGGGACGATACAACTTTTTACTTTTTATTTTCATTTATTATTTGTCTTTTATTTTATAAGGGATAAAAAAAAATAGAAAGATAATTTTGTTGTTTGTTATGATGTAATAAACCCGAGTAGGTAAAAAATTATACGCAGTTTTTAAAAGATTACAGCTGAGACGTTTGTAATGTGAGCCCTACCGTCTGAGGGGCTTATACACGAGGCGTAGAGCTTAAGTGATCATGTGAATTTGAGGAAGAAATGTTGTCTCTCTTTGACCTACACACACACAAATTACATACATACATACATACATACATACATACATACACAACATAACAATTACATCAGTAGTGTTCATTTTGGCCATGAATCTTTAAATATCCTACAACAACTTCAAATTTCACCAGTGCTTGAGTAGCTTGTGTGTGTGTGTGTGTGTGTGTGTGTGTGTGTGTGTGTTGAGGTGCAGTATTAAATTCACTCCTTAGTGTTGCATCAGTTAGATTCTGTAAAAACATATGAACATCTAGTTATATGTGTATCATGTTAACAGTATGTAGTTATCTGTGTTAATAGTATGTAGTTGTCTGTGTATTATGTTAACAGTATGTAGTTGTGTATCATGTTAACAGTATGTAGTTGTCTGTGTATTATGTTAACAGTATGTAGTTGTGTATCATGTTAACAGTATGTAGTTGTCTGTGTATCATGTTAACAAGTATGTATTTGTGTATCATGTTCAGCTGTATCTGTATATAGTTGTTGTGTGTATCATGTTAAGAATAAGTAGTTGTCTGTACATCATGTTAAAAGTATATAGTTATTTGTGTATAACGTTAAGAGTATATAGTTGTTATGTATCATGTTAACAGTATATAATTATTGGTGTATCATGTTCAAGAAACACTTTACTTCCGAGGTGATGACGACCACACTCCACGGGACCAAAGACGCGGTAATAACTGCACCTGAACGATGATTATTGATTTTAAATAACAATTCCCTTTACTATATGTGTACGATAAGATATGACAATGTGGTGTAAAGTTACGGTCGAAATACACCTGGATGCTTGGTCATATATGGCATCTCTTCGTATAGGTCAGATATGGGACTGGCTTATTGCTGGTCAACTATAGTAAATGGTGCTAATTAAGTCACCTTTTACCTGCATGACTCTCAGGTATGGTGTTCAGGTGTAGCTAAAAGTGTTAAGGGAATTCTGTCCGTGGCTGTACATTGATTCTTCTTGATGTTTGTGAACTGTTGTGGTGAGTCTGTACTGTACGTGTATTTATGTGAATACGTGACGAACATTCACGTACACCTGGGGAACATTCACGTACACCTGTCAAACATTCACGAACAATCATGTACACCTGGCAAACATTCACGAACAATCACGTACGCCTGACAAACATTTACGTACATCTGACAAACATTCACACCTGACAAACATTCACGAACAATCACGTACACCTGACAAACATTCACGAACAATCACGTACACCTGACAAACATTCCCGAACAATCACGTACACCTGACAAACATTTACGTACATCTGACAAACATTCACGTACACCTGACAAACGTTCACGAACAATTACGCACGCCTGACAAACATTCACGAACAATCACGAACACCTGACAAACATTCACGAACAATCACGTACACCTGACAAACATTCACGAATAATCACGTACACCTGACAAACATTCACGAACAATCACGTACACCTGACAAACATTCACGAACAATCACGTACACCTGACAAACATTCACGAACAATCACGTACACCTGACAAACATTCACGAACAATCACGTACGCCTGACAAACATTCACGAACAATCACGTACGCCTGACAAACATTCACGAACAATCACGTACGCCTGACAAACATTTACGTACATCTGACAAACATCACACCTGACAAACATTCACGAACAATCACGTACACCTGACAAACATTCACGAACAATCACGTACACCTGACAAACATTCACGAACAATCACGTACGCCTGACAAACATTCACGAACAATCACGTACGCCTGACAAACATTTACGTACATCTGACAAACATTCACACCTGACAAACATTCACGAACAGTCACGTACGCCTGACAAACATTCACGAACAATCACGTACACCTGACAAACATTCACGAACAATCACGTACACCTAACAAACATTCACGAACAATCACGTACACCTGACAAACATTCACGAACAATCATGTACACCTGGCAAACATTCACGAACAATCACGGACGCCTGACAAACATTTACGTACACCTGACAAACACTCACGAACAATCACGTACACCTGGTGAACATTTTAAGTGAACTTGGATCGTTTCTTCACCGTTCCACTAACCACCACTAACCGTTCCCCACCGTTCCCCAGGCTACCCTCCCGGAATCTTCAGTCATCGCCCCAACATCCTCGACACGTACACCCCCTACCAGCCTTCAGGAGGGTATGTATGTCTGCCTGTCGGTTCTTCACCTATATTACACACTATTCTCCGTGTTTCTCTCTTGACTTTTGTGATCTGTTTATGATTTTGCAGTTGCGTGTCTGTTTTGTATTTTGCAAGTGGGGTTTGCTGCTCGTTACACACCCCCACCCCCAATCCCCATCCCCCAAAAAAAAAATTATTTGGTTTCTATTTTAGTTTTCTTGTTTTTGTTTTGATGATGGTATTTTTTAATGTTTTTTTTTTCATTGAGTTTTATTTAATTTCATTCCATTCCTGATTTTAATGTGTATTTTTATGTTATTTATTTTTATATATATTCTTCTTTATTATATTTATTACACCGGTTTATTTATTTTAGTTTATTGTTTGCACTTTTTTAGGAGTCTCTGGATACGTCGCTGTTTTATGTAATTTAGTCAATCTTTTTTAAAAGCAACAATAGTTGAAGTCGGTATCATTAAAACTCTTAAGTTATTTTAAGTTTAACCCTTAAATTGAGATACAGTATCCATTACCTACGAACCAACCATTGTAGATTAGATAAATTACCGTAAGACTTGTTTAGTTATTCTCAAGTGATACTAAATTATACTTAAACTATCACAGGTACTGGGGGCATTCTGGAACATTGTCGATTCTAGTGGTACTCATGTCTAAGCTAGGAATCAGAAAATCTCATATATTTCAGAGTCCTCCCGTTAAATTCCTTGCTATTTCATTTTCTATCTTCTTTTAGCATCGTAGAAAATGACGACCATCATCGGTTTCTTTGTTTTCACCAGTAACTAATACTTTTGGTCGTCCCTATTTGCCCAGTCGTTGGCTAAATAAGGATGGCAGCATTGCTTATTCGCCCGATTAATCGACTAAATAAGGATGACACTGTTGTTCTATCAGTCGTTGATGAAGAAGACAAAAAGTTTCCTCAAACAATCTGTTAATGTAACAGGAAAGTTTGTCAAAATCGTCAAATTCCGAGACAGGAATGCTAGCCAGTTAGCTCAAACCAGGCAGACTAATATGAACTAGGTCGAAAGTTAGGCCTATATTTACTATAGTCAATCTTAAAGATTTGTGCGGCGTTAGGCCATTACCAATCCGTGCATTTGCCTATTTTCATCGGTCGAATAAGCATTAGCGCCATCCTTATTCAGCCGACGATCGGGCGAAAAGTCACAACTATATTTCGGGGTTTATTCTTGGAGTGAATCAACTTTGATATGTTTTCAGACCTCAGGACGATGGTCAGATATACGGAGGACGAGGCCGGGCTCCTAGCGGCTACTACGACTACAACCAGAGACCCGCCTGGCCAGGACCCCGACTTAACGGAGGTCAGTCAGGTGGTGATTACGTGAAATTAAATAGATTATTACTACCACACTCAACATGACTCTTAGAATAAACTTGTCCTGAATTAACAACATTGAAGAAGTGGCATATTCTCTCATACATGTGGCATATTCTCTCTTACATGTGGCATATTCTCTCATACATGTGGCATATTCTCTCATACATGTGGCATATTCTCTCATACATGTGGCATATTCTCTCATACATGTGGCATATTCTCTCATACATGTGTCATATTCTCTCATACATGTGTCATATTCTCTCATACATGTGGCATATTCTCTCATACATGTGTCATATTCTCTCATACATGTGGCTTATTCTCTCATACATGTGTCATATTCTCTCATACATGTGTCATATTCTCTCATACATGTGGCATATTCTCTCATACATGTGGCATATTCTCTCATACATGTGTCATATTCTCTCATACATGTGGCATATTCTCTCATACATGTGTCATATTCTCTCATACATGTGGCATATTCTCTCATACATGTGGCATATTCTCTCATACATGTGTATTTGTAGTTCAGCCCCGAGGCAGTCATATTATACCATGGTCTTAAACAACTGGACTTATCTCCTCTATGGTACCTACTGGCCACTACAACGTCTTATCATTGAATATTTCAGTTTATATAATACTTATGGAAGAAAGTCTAGACTGTTTACTAATTTTCACACACACACACACACACACACACACACTCCTCTCCTCTACACACACACACACACACACACCTCCTCTCCTCTACACACACACACACACACACATCTCTACACACACTTCACTCTCTTCACTTAGTTCTCTGCTCCCCCACTCCAACCCCCACCCCCCCCTGCTTTCAACCTTTCGTATGTATACTGTCTTAGACTATATGACGATGATGATGATGATGATGATGATGATGATGATGATGATGATGATGGCGATGATGATGATGATGATGATGATTGATGATTGATGATTGTATTACAGGTGAAGGTGGCGGACGAGGGGATCACTACATGGTGCCAGACCCCAATCGACTCTTCCCTTACCCTGACTACGGCCAACCACAGTCACAACAACAACCACCACCACCACCACCACCACAGCAGCAGCAGCCACAGATTCTCCCACCCTTACAACAGCCACAGATGAACACCAATGTACAGTATTGTGATTTAGTTGTGTGATTGTTGGTGTGAATTTATACCATACGACCTCAGTACCTTTAACATGACCCGGATTTATTTTTTTCAGTACCTTTAACATGACTCGGATTTTTTTTCAGTACCTTTAACATGACCCGGATTTTTTTTTCAGTACCTTTAACATGACCCGGATTTTTTTTTCAGTATATTTAACATGACCCGGATTTTTTTTTTAGTACCTTTAACATGAACCGGATTTATTTTTTCAGTACCTTTAACATAACCCGGATTTATTTTTTTCAGTACCTTTAACATGACCCGGATATTTTTTTTCAGTATCTTTAACATGACCCGGATCTATATTTTTCAGTACCTTTAACATGACCCGGATTTATTTTCAGTACCTTTAACATGACCTGGTTATATCTTACCAGTAATTTCGTTTATAAATCCCAAACAAGGTAGTAATTTACTGTAAGAAATCTTCAGAATGATTAATACTCAGTTTCTCAAAGAATCATACGATAAATTTTCCCCCTCTAAATTGAGACATAAAGGGCGTAAATATCTCAAAAGCAACCATCATATCTTGTCTCAGGTTAAGTTAGGTCATCTCTGCCACACATGATGAGTAATTTCATTATTTTACAACATAGGATCTTCTCTCACAGCCCATCTGGATGGATAAACCCAACTATTCCTTGCAACAAGCTCAACAGCAGCTGCACCAACCAATACTAGACCTGCAACAGTCACACTCGGGGATGCAGCAACAACAGATGCAACTACAACAGCTGGCTGGTCAACTGCCTGGTGGACAGTACCAACAACGACCATCACTCGAACATCAACAGAGCATCGTCAACATGCAGACCAACCTTCAGGGCACAGAGGTGAAGAATATATACAGACAGACAGACAGGAAGACGGACAGGAAGACGGACAAATAGCTATACAAACAAACATATATAGACAGACAGACAGACAGGCAGACAGACAGGAATACGGACAGGAAGACGGACAAATAGATATACAAACAAACATATATAGACAGACAGACAGACAGGCAGACAGACAGAAGACGAACATACAAACAAACAGATATACATTAATTCAGCAAATATTAAAACAATGCAGGTAATATAATCAACATAAACAACACAGGTATACAAACAATAGTAAACAGTAATAACAAGCTATTACCTGAGTGGGGAATATGCCCAGAGCCTCTTAAGCAAGGTTTGAATACCCAAGGGGGAGGGGGGGTGGTATAGGAAGGGGAATAGCAAGGGAAGGAAGGAAATGGGAGGAGGGAAGAGGTGGGAGGTATAGGGAGGGAAATGGGAGGGGGTGGGGAAGGGAAATGGGAGGGATAGGGAAAAGGAACGGGGGTATGAGGGGAAAGGGAGCAGTAGGGGAAGAGAAATGGGAGGGGGTGAGGAAGGGAAGGGAAGGGGGAAGGTCTCTGGAGGTACTGAGATGCGACATGGACACCAAAATATGATATAAATCAATCTTATTTGAAGTTTAATTAATTAGTGGTAATAACCAGTAAGGTAACCAAAGCTATAACCAACAGCCTTACTAAAGCTATAATCAACAACTTTACCAAACCTTAACCAAAGCTATAATCAGGTTGTCACTTGCAGATGGGTATGACAGGTGGAGGTCACAGCCGTCTAACAACAATTGGCGAGGGCGCACCACCACCCCCACCACCACCTCCACCAGCCTCTAAGACCAGTCCCTCCACCTCCACCCCTGTCGTCACCCCGCCTTCAGGTGAGTCTCCGTCCACACCTCACCCCTCCATCACTCCGGTTTTAGGTGAGTCTTCCCATTCCTCTTCCGTCCCTCAGCACCTTCTCTCACCATGTGCTTCCTTCTCTTACCCTCCTCTTAGAGATATCGTTCTACCACCAATATCTCATGGGCTATAGAATGTTGTTTACGAAAGGTGGTCAATAAAAAGGATGATTGGATATTTTAAACTTAAGGACAAAATTTTACGAGGGTGATGGTTCAATAAGGATGATGGATGATAGTTTAACAAAGATGATAGTTTAACAATTTACTCTTGAGGATGATGGGTTAATTAACAGCTCTCTATACACCCACGTTACACCTACTAACATTTCAAGTAAAGTCTTTACTTCTACACCCACATCAACACTCATTAATCCACCTCCCTACACTTATCCTCACCACCTCCCTACACACCCACAACCAAACTCTTCATCAGTCAAGTGTCATCTTTGTTCACGTCTCGTCTTTTATCTCGTTACGAAGTTTTCTCAAGAGCTATGTACTGATCGCTTACTTTTCAACATCACACACACCCCACCACACACCCATATCCCCCACACGTCCACTATATATAATATAAATAATGGTGCCCCTCGTGTCCGAGGGCCTCCTAGGCGTGAATTTGTTTAAGGTGTAGAGGCTGTCGCCAACACAACAATCACACCCTAAGTTAACGAGCTGCATGACCCAGTGTCAAGGAATAGTCCGAGAAGACTGGACAACTCGCCAACTGCACTGGCTAACCATTACCCCGGAACACGATCCGCAAATCGATTAACATCTAGGTCCCAAATTACTGCTGGGTAGATTCCCTGTCCGGGAATCGAACCCACGGGTCCAATCGCTCGCGATGTGAGCATGTTGACCATTACACCACAGGTCGCCACACACCCACTACCCACCCCACACACCCATACTCCCACCTCTACACACGCTCCCCTTCAGTGCCTCAGAAGCAGCAGCTGTTACTTTTCGTTCTTTATGTAATATCACCTCACAAAGACCTGTGGGATTTTACCCGTATATAGTTTCCCTTGTGAAGAGATGCTGTTATTGATAGCTGACGTTTCACTCTGTATGGATCTATAACCCAAACTTTCTATAACTTATTACAATCTACCGTCAGTGAGGCTGTCTATATAACTTTGATTTTAAGCCCGTTTATCTAAGCAGATTGTTACGTATAACTAAAATACACCACGACTCAGAAACTTTTAAAGATAATAAAAAAATACTATAAATTAAGGCATATAATATAACCCATGTTTGTTCTATAACTATCTATCATAACCTTTAAAACAACCAACGAAACATACCAACAACACACAATCTTCTCTTTAGCTAAACAACTAACAAAATAAACTACAACGAGGTAAACAATCCCAAAAATATAATGAAAACGAACGATTGATTGATTGTGGTAATTAACATACCTGGCGACGCAACACTGTAGTACATTGTTTTGGTCCTGGCTAATGGTAGTTGGTAGTTGACTTGTTTGGACACCAGCACCGGACCTCTATATCCATACCAAGAATAAATATGTGTTTGGGTAATACTACTAAATAAAAAAAAAATAAAAATAAAAATAATTAATAGGGTAGTTTGTTTTTATTATGACGGCCCTGTAATTGGTGAAATAGGTTGTTGTAGGTAATGCAGAGGTAAATACAGTCTTGGGTGTTGGAAATAGTTAAACCCGGGGATGTTAAATATTCAGGAATGATATTTGTTTATTAACGTTTATTTGGTTTAGTTAAAGACGGAAAAGGTTTATTATTATTATACAATTTGGTGAAATCTTATGCTGTTCTCTTTTTCTTTGTATTATATTATTGTTAGTATTATAGTCCATCATATTTCTTCTTATTTACTAATTTACTCTAAAAAAAAATCGGATTACCTGAAGAATCTCCACCCCAGCTTATTTCACCTAAAGATTAACCACCCGAACCTAACCTAACCACCCGAACCTAACCTAACCTAACCACCCGAACCTAACCTAACCTAACCTAACCTAACCTAACCTAACCCCATCCTCCCAAACAGTGTTAGGGTGGTTAATCTTTAGGTGAAATAAGCTGGGGTGGTGATTCTTCAGGTGATCCATTTTTCTCTCCTTATAAATCATCCCAACTCATCTTTGTTTATTATCATTTAGTAGTCATTATTTAGCTTGACCTTTGACCTCTCTTACAGGAGTGAGGAGCCACAACAACAGCAACAGTAGCGAGGTCACAGGGTCAGCGACGGGGGTCTCCCACGCCCAAACGCCCGCACACGCCGCCCAAAACCCCCTGAACAAGGTAGCTCACGCCTCCATGACACGCCTTGAGGTCAACCTTGAGGAATTGGAGATGGAGGCGATGGAACAGGACGCCCAGGCCTCAGGGGCAGTACTGGCCCTAGCCATGGGTACGTCACGGGGTATGGGTGAAGGGGGAGGAAGGTGGCTGGTGATGTGTGGTGGGGTGATGGAGAAGTGTGGTTAGTGATGGGTGATAGGGAAGGGGATTAGGTGGTTGGTGATGGGGATAGGGGGAGGTCAGTAGATGGGTAGTGGTGGAAAAAGTGTCAGCTGAATGGAAGATGCTGAGTGTTGGGGAAGAGTGTCAAGTGTTGGGGAAGTGTGTCAAGTGTTGGGGAAGTGTGTCAAGTGTTGGGGAAGTGTGTCAAGTGTTGGGGAAGTGTGTCAAGTGTTGGGGAAGTGTGTCAAGTGTTGGGGAAGAGTGTCAAGTGTTGGGGAAATGTGTCAAGTGTTGGGGAAGTGTGTCAAGTGTTGGGGAAGTGTGTCAAGTGTTGGGGAAGTGCGTCAAGTGTTGGGGAATTACCTGGCAATGTCATTCTTGTTAAATTCTTGTTAACTTGACTGTCTCCTGTGTGTGTGTGTGTGTGTGTGTGTGTGTGTGTGTGTGTGTGTGTGTGTGTGCAACAGATTCAAAACAAGTCTTATAAATCATATTAACAACACATAATGCAGTATTGATTGAGTTGCCATGGTTACATACCTGTGTGTTGTGTGTACAGGTGTGTGCATCACGGCGCTGCTGGTGGTGCTGGTCGGCTGCCGTCTCAGAGGTGTTCGTCGACGTCTACGGAAGCAGCGAGGTAGTCGTTCACCTTATTCCCACGACGCCGATTACCTCGTCAACGGCATGTATCTGTAGAAGGGGTGACACGGTGAACTCGCTGTGAAGACCTGTGTATGTGTCTAATGTAGAAGGACACGACGGAAGATACGAGAGACAAGAGGCACCAGTCAGTTAGATGTGTCCCTGAGGAAAACAAAAGTAAATAGATTCACCCTCCTTGACTACCTGCCTGACGAAGGGATGACAACACCTCCCTCTGAGAAACAACGAAGAAGATTTTTACTAAACAAGTTAAGAAATTAAATAGTTTGAATGTTATGAAGAAGGAAAACTATGAAACTGGATCTCACGAAATTGATGATAGGACGGACCATAGATTGGTCTGTGAAGGTGAGGCCTATTGTAATGACTAAGTGCCCTTATATGGGAACCTGTGTTAGGTGCCACGAGATGATTAGATAAGTTGTGAGCGTCATTTATAGGTCCACAGGTGTAGTACAGGTGAGACAGGAACAAATGGCAGGTTATATCACTATAATGTGTAAAGCATCAGTATTTACCTATGCCCTGTTTGTTATTTAAGTAAGTACAGTAATCACTAAGGAGTATTTATCAAAGCTTGAGTCATTACTGTTTACCAAAGTCACTTATTATGCATATAATTACAGTAATTATAAAGAACAAAATAATAATAATATAACATGGTGGCAATAATATAATTCGCGGTAAATTATTTTGTATATTTCCAAGTAATAAAATAATATATACCAAAAAAAAAGGCTTTTGCCATGGTTATCTGCAAGAAAATTATATACAAAAATAACCTAATAATTTATCTACATGACACAAGATATCATAACTATAGAGGTGTCACGTGTCATCGAAAAAGAATACCAAGATTTTCAATAATTATAATATTTACATCTGGGGATTCTTTTTTGATCACCCTGTAACTGGCGGGAAAGTCAGTCGCTTACACCAACGTTTTGACTTGGACGTAGCCTTAAGTTTAGTCGTTTTAGTACAAGACAACACAGAGGGAAGGAAACTGAAGTGTATAAGGTAGATTTTGTTTATTAACTCTTTATTGCAATTATTAAAAGCTAAAATACTATTGAACTAATAAAACCGCTTTAGAGAGAGAGAGAGAGAGTCAGCGAGAGAGAAAAGAGGGAGAAAGAGAAACAAATTAATGACAAATGAGGTGATTGATGGGAACTGCAAAGTCATAATAATAATAATAATAATAATAATAATAATAATAATAATCTTTCTCAGTTTCCCTCCCTCACCGTGTATCGTCACCATTAATGTGTCATTTATCAAGACTCGGTTCCTCGTGTTTCTCCTGCAGAAGGTGTAAAGCGTTTTCACCTATATTTTTTTTTCAGCCGTTGTATGTTACATGACAACCAACCACGTGTCATATTAACCACGTGTCATACCAACCACATGTTATACCAACCACGTGTCATACCAACCACGTGTCATACCAACCACGTGTCATACTAACCACGTGTCATACCAACCACGTGTCATACCAACCACGTGTTATACCAACCACGTGTCATACCAACCACGTGTTATACCAACCACGTATTATACCAACCGCGTTATACCAACCACATGTCATACCAACCACGTGTCATACCAACCACATGTCATACCAACCACGTGTCATACCAACCACGTGTCATACCAACCACGTGTCATACCAACCAGTCATATTTACATTATATTCCCGTGTGTGGTGTTGTCTTAGGTTTACACGCAAATTAGTGTTATTTCTTTCACAACCTTTATCACTCAGTCCTTCGATTAGTTATGATTTTAGTGTCCCGTTAAGTTATGATTCAGCTACAGATGTTTATAGTTGATATATTGAGATAAATGATAAATATTGAATAAATAATCTCTTTTTCACAATGACAACGGGAGAGACTAAATGATAAAAAATATACCCAATCATTCATCGCAAGAGAAATACTAAATAAGAATGATTTTTTTTTTTTTTAGTCATTAACCAAATCATTCTCCGTTCTTTTAAGCATAGTAGAATGATACACTGGTGAAGAACGATGTATTCAGTACTGAGAGATGGGATTTTTTTTTTATGATCACGTCTATAAAAAAAAACACAAGAAGGGAGTGAGGCGTAACGGTGAGTGTGGGACAAAGGGGAGAGAACTCGAGGGTGGGTATAGAGAGGGAGGTGGAGGAGAAGGTAAAAATAACAACAAAACACTCGTGGGTTGCGTGTTTAAACATCTTCAATCTATCTTGTGGATTTTCCTTCAATATTGATGGTTAAAAATAGATGTTTATATCCGCTGAAGTTATAGAAGAAGAAGAAGAAGACAAAGAGAAAATAACACGAATAATCTTTCTTGATTCTGTCTCGATGCGCAGGTCGCGTCACCTGTAGATTTAAGAAGATCAACACTAAGTACTGTAATTAACAAATATTGACACCCGCTTCTCAGCCTGCCTATACACGTGTGCCCCCCCACCCCTAAAGTGTGTGTGTGTGTGTGTGTGTGTGTGTGTGTGTGTGTGTGTGTGTGTGTGTGTGTGTGTGTGTGTGTGTGTGTGTGTGTGTGTGTGTCTGTGTGTGTATTCTGTGTGAATTAGTTAATATTGCACGAGCTGGTGTGTATTTATCAGCCTCGTGTGTGTGTGTGTGTGTGTGTGTGTGTGTGTGTGTGTGTGTGTGTGTGTGTGTGTGTGTGTGTGTGTGTGTGTGTGTCTGTGTGTGTATTCTGTGTGAGTTATTAATATTGCACAAGCTGGTGTGTATTTATCAGCCTCGTGTGTGTGTGTGTGTGTGTGTGTGTGTGTGTGTGTGAGTGTGTGTGTGTGTGTTTGTGTGTGTGTGTGTGTACCTGGATGGATGAGATACCACGCCTTGGGTCCTGGTCACTGTATAAGACATGAGAGATAAGACAGTAATATATTCCCCAGTGTCAGGCATAAAGACTTACACGCTAATATCACAGAGGAGCATCTTGCCTTATTACACGCACTCAACCTGGATGTCTGGTTACCTGGCAGAGCACACACACACATATAGCCTCTTATTGATGATAGTCTTGTATATCATTTTAAAATCCACCTGCGTTCACCTCACGTTCCCGAGCTTGTGTTAAACTTACCGTAACACTCCAGGCATTCGTCTCACCTCCGGCAACTGGCGTGAAGACAGTGAAGGATCATAGTCACTGAATACAGACAGAGATGATGTTCTTACCGTCAATGAGGAGAACGTCACAGTCATGTCTCCAGCTCCTACACACACGTTCTTTAAGAGGTAAACTATAAACAATATGACCTAATAGTTATCCTGGCTGGTAACCGAGATAATCACCAGCAACTTTATGTTTGACAAAAGTTCCGAAAATTAATTTAAAAAAGCCTCACAACTCATCATATGCAGCTCAAGGGTTGTAAATAAAGGAAAAGTTATAGGGTATATGCCTCGTCAGTATTACCTGCCTGTAACTGCCTTCACTGATAGTCAAACACAGATAATAATAAAAAAAACTTCAGTGTTATCAAAATCATCCGAGCTCTTTAGGGTGCCCAATATCCCGATCACGTTTTAAGAGTTACCGCTACAGCATAAAGACACGCTTGAGTAACTCCGATTACCCCGCGAGCTCGTCCAGCGACGAGTGACCGGCAGCTGAGACATGATTCTCTCCCGGTGAGAATTTAGTGTCGCGTCTGCACCGTACAGCTGCAGGTGCAGGTGTGTCATGTACTGTACCACAGGTGTGTGAATGATACAGGTGTTGACGACACTCACGAGGCCTTGTATGCCTGCAGGTTGTGGTGATCTGTTTCCTGATGCTTCGTGTCATAAGTACTGGAAATAATACTTATAAATATAATTTATCAAACAAGAAAAATAAAATACTTTTAATTTAAAGAATAGCATTACGATGCTACACACAAATATATATGAAGATTTATTTTGTTTTTGGGGATACATAAGTCACGTTACAGCGCAAACTATTAAACATTACTGCGCTATGACATAACAACTTTGAAAGGCTTGTGGTAGAAACTACATCTTTGAATAAGAAATAAATCTCGCTGGTAAGCAAATTTTCCGTGGGTGGTTGGGGCGATGGGGGGGAGGGGGTGTTCTTAATCTTTCATTTGACCAGATTCTTAAGGTGAAGGTCATGCCATCTTAGGTCACTGTTATGACGTCTTGGACAGGTAAAATTATCTCTGGTTTTAAAACGAAAAGTTATTAGAAATGTTTGCCTGCAGATAAGATGTATCATGGCTGAAGACAATTGTCTCATTATGTTATAACCTCCACCTGTGAGGGACTGACTGTCTACCTCCACAACTCTCAGCCTCACAGTGGTGCACCACCCTGAGGACGCAGACGGCGACAATAACGGACGCTTCCTTACAGCGTCGTCTCGTTACTGCAGGCAGATGTTACCGTTGGTTTCGTGTTCTGGACCAACATTTCTCTTGTAAGAGAGCCAGACCCTGGAGGTGGAGTAAGAGAGCCAGACCCTGGAGGTGGGGTAAGAGTCAGACCCTGGAGGTGGGGTAAGAGTCAGACCCTGGAGGAAACTTATAATAAAATTGTAACTTGACATTCAGTGCCTTGTTCACGGGGTGAGGGAGAGGGTGTGTGAGGCCCAGCCGTCTCACTCGGTGCGTCGCGGGGGAGCAAAACAATATTACTTTCCTTATATTATCTATAAGACATTGGTCGTGTGTCGCCCCAAGTCTTATATAGCGACTACAACCTGTACACCGGTCGTTCGTTATCAACATTTACACGTCTTGGCCAAATGGCTTGTTTTTGTGAGTTTACAAAGACGGGTTTTACTGCAAGGAATTATACGATTATGTTAATAAATTCTCTCGTTTCAGAATTACAAATTAGTTTAGAAAATCAACACGAACTCAGTGTTTTAGAAACTGACCTCTTAAAAGAACTGTCCACTGAGTTAGAGAAACGATCTTTCTTAACACTGTATGTATAGAACGAGAAGCAAAGGCGTCTGCCTCGTCAACATGTGGAGGTTATCACTGAGGAAGAGTTAGCTACAACTACACGATATTTACTACTGAACCAGATTTAATACGTATTTGTTAAGGCGAATATTTACAAAAATGTTAAATACATAATGTAAACGTATTCTAAAATGATACACAATGATAGAATTCTCACGTAGTTCATAATAACTCGTCATAACCACGACTAAAGAAGTTATTAAAGAAATTCTCCACAAGTATTGGTAGTTACAAGAATTGCTTATAGATTTAACTAGCGAAAGATAGGTTGTTTACTGGAGACTGTCCTGGCTGGCAGATGAATGTTGCTGGCACGTAACTTTCATAAAGAGTTCTTTCTTGCTTCACTTCTCGCCATCCAGGGGTCGAGTGAGTCTTTTTTTTTGAGGGATTTAACATTAATTATAACATTTATGGAGAAGGCATATTATACTTTACGTTAGTGTACAGGAGTCGTAGCGGAGTAAGTATGTTTTAATAAATGAGACGGAGTAAGCGTCAGGCACTCTGGTGTTTGTGTTAGTGCTGGAGGATAGGGATCATAGGTGTAAAACATTGTTGACAAGAGTTAGACTGCAAAGGTATGTTTGAGGGATACACGACTGCGGGCTCGGTTACAGAGACGTTTTTCCCACACCTGACTTACGCTGCGTAATTTTTGCGTAAATAGCGTGCACACGTATATGACACTTATTTTACCTTTACTTTATGTATGGTGTGTCTACATAAGCACACGTATGAATTAAGATACATGCACACACGCACACTCACATTATACAGATCAAAACTTCAAGAATTTCAGTGCCTCAGTGGTTTTCCTTATAATGACTTTGCATCAAGCATGGTAAGAGTAATTGTACACCTCATATGGATACCCCCACATACACTTTGGATGTATGAATGTTTATCATCTATAACCGTAGAGAGTTAAGGAAACCTTAAGTTACTGTCATCAGACTGTCAGTACGCTTTCCCACGCTCAGGCGTGACGCAGCTGTGTTGGCTAGCTAGGGTAGACCAAGTACTGTACATTACCGTATGTTTGCCACCAACTGTCTGTTAATCTCGGTTGCATCTTCCCTGCGCGTTGTTATACCGTGGATCAGCTAACGCACTGGATTAGAAAACTTCACTGTTACCAACGGGTTAATAAAGCTTATCCTCCCATGCTGTAACAAGAGATAACAGTCGTTACAGGCTACTGTGAGGAACACTATGACTCTAACATGAAGTTTTCTGCCACTCCAGGCGGCGTGTAACTCATACACCGCCACCGTAACTCCGCGTGTTATTGTTGTCACGACCCGCGCTGTCCAACCTCAGACCATCACTATTTCTTTGTTGACGTGCGTAGGTAAGTTGTGTTATTATAGTGAGGTAGCTGCAACCCCCCCCCCCCTCCTGAGGCGCTGGCTGGCCTCAGACTGGTGCAACTATCAATAACTGTCTATGTATGTGATTTACATTTTTGTAAGCTGAGCGACATTACCCATTGTGACATTATTTTGGTTGGCACTGAGTAGTATTGGTGAAGATGGTGCATGTGGTGGTCCTGTGGTGGAGGTGACCCAGGGTGTGTGAGTCCCCGTCCACCACCGCTCCTACCTCCTCCTCCTCTTATCCCTGTAGTGTAGGAGGTGGAGCAGGTGGGTGGGTGTGTGTCTGCCAGCTACCACTCCCTCTACTGCCGCTGCTGTTGTTTATAAAAGTTTTGCTTGTTTTACTGTCGACTGAGAGAGCTCTAGAGTGCTGTGGACTCCCCTGGCTATAGTTAGTCCGGTTATGACGGCTAATGTAAATATGTTAAATAATAATAAATTATGGACAATGTGATAATGTTTTACCTTAACCTAATTTACATAATTTTCTAAGACATGTCAATAGAGTATATACATAGACAGTAAATTACCTTTGGTCTTCAACCAGAGACCCACGGGTGTTGTCTTAATGTTGTATTGTGATTGGTCGGCCAAACAGGTAGATCTCAGGTAATCATTAATAACAAGATTACATAAACCTGTATCACCAATGGTAGTTCGGTAGTTTTCCCCCACTAAAAATATTATACCAATTGGACCTTAGTATGTATTATTAATGTGAATTAAGAGGTCAATATGACATAATGTGAAGTGTTGGTCGCGGATCTCTTGCGCGCGCGCGAACACACACACACACACACACACATGCTGATATAGCAGGAGTCGTAGACCCTCAGCAATGTGGCAATATGAAAACTTCCTCCACCACTCACTGTCTTGTCAGCTTTCTCGATTACATATACCGCCATCTCGAGAAACGAAAAACGTCTGTAGATGTCGCCTTCATTGATTTCACTAAAGCATTCGACCTAGTCGACCACAATATAATCATCAACAAAGCTATTGACCTCGGGCTTCGGAGAAGTCTTATACCATGGCTTACAGACTTCCTCAGTGACCGACGCCAAGCTGTACGCTTCCAGGCTGTCTCCACCTTTGAAGTCACTCACCTGTGGCATCCCAAGGCACCAAGATGGGACCACTCTGCTTCCTTATGCTCATCAGCGATGCCCCTAGAGAGAAGCCCCTGCTCGCTGGAAATATGTCAAACGACTCCACCATTGGGATGGCATCCTTGGTCTGCTCCCGACTATACCGCCCTTCAGGATTTATTGAACAGTCTCAAAAATTGGGCCACCAACAACCATGTCACCATCAACCATACCAAGACCATGGTTATGCACATCAACCTCTCCTTCGACATTGTCCCACCTCCTTCCATTACTTTAGGTCCGAACACACTCCAGGTTGTAGATTCCACGAAGCTCCTCGGCGTCACCATAGACAACAAACTAAATTGGAAACCACACGTCAGTGAAGTTGTCAAATCCTCCAGTTTCCGTCTCCACCTCATCCGCCGACTCAAGTCCCTCGGAGTTCCTGCACCCAAGCTCCTCAGTGTTTACACAACATTCATACTTCCCAAGCTCACCTATGCCTCCCCCACCTGGTCTTCCTCCCTAAATGCCACACAACGTAAACACCTAGAAAAGGGCAAAAGAGGGCATGCAAGATTATTCTCTCCCTTCCTACTCCACATATCAAGAAGCGTCAACACACTGACCCTTTCGACTCACTGACCATCACCACGACCTCATCTGCAAATTTGGTAAGAAGCTTCTACACCATCCTCGACACCGGCTCCTACTACCACCTGAGATCCCTAGCCCGAGAATTGCTGTTCGACACCACAACCGCATCCAGCCCATACGTGCACGAACTGATCGCTATAAGAACAGCCCAGTCCCAACCATTGTAAAAATTATCAATAACTTGTAATAAACCAGTGTATTCACTCTCAGTAAATACTACTTTGCACTGTCACTATGTTGAAATGCCCTGTAGTTTGAGCTTTTCCCATCTAGTTATTATATATCTTATTTGTATCACTTATGTTACTTGTATATTATTTGTAATTTGAAACCCATTCCCCAAATATGTAACTGTATATTTTCAGCCTCTTGGCTGCTAAGCTCTTCAATAAACCGTTAATTATTATTATTGTTATTATTATTATTATTATTACTATTATTATTACTATATTATTATTATTATTATTATTATTATTACTATACATATATTACACACACACACACACACACATGCACAAGGATCACATATAAATTCAATGTTTACTAATCTGACTCAGAGAACTAAAGGATCAATATAATCTGAACTTATCCAGAACTCACTCAACCGTGGATCAACCCATGTGGATCACTCTACAACGTGTGGATCACCCCTCCACCAACGCGTGGATCACTCCCACAACGTATGGATCACCCCACAATGTGGATCACCCCCACACCAACGCGTGGATCACCCCCACAACGTATGGATCACCCACAATGTGTGGATCACCCCACACCAACGCGTGGATCACCCCCACAACGTATGGATCACCCCACAATGTGTGGATCACCCTCAAACCAACGCGTTGATCACCCCACAACGTATGGATCACCCCCACAATGTGTGGATCACCCCACACAACGTGTGGATCACCCCACAACGTATGGATCACCCCCACAATGTGTGGATCACCCTCACGCCAACGCGTGGATCACTCCCACAACGTGTGGATCACCCTCACACCAACGCGTGGATCACCCCAACGTATGGATCACCCCACAATGTGTGGATCACCCCACACCAACGCGTGGATCACCCCACAACGTATGGATCACCCCACAATGTGGGATCCCCCACCAACTCGTGGATCACCCACAACGTATGGATCACCCCCACAACGCGTGGATCACCCCCACAATGTGGGATCACCCCCAAAACGTATGGATCACCCCACAACGTATGAATCACCCCACAACGCGTGGATCACCCCCACAATGTGCGGATCACCCCCCACAACGTATGAATCACCCCCACAGTATGGATCACCCCCACAACGTGGATCACCCCCACACAACGTATGCGCGTGGATCACCCCACAATGATCACCCCACAACGTATGAATCACCCCCACAACGTATGGATCCCCACAACGTATGGGATCACCCCCACAACGTATGGATCACCCCCACAACGTATGGATCACCCCCACAACGCGTGGATCACCCCCACAATGTGTGGATCACCCCCACACCAACACGTGCATCATACACACCAACACCAATAGTTATAATGTTGACGCAGAGTAAACTGTTCCCGCTGGTAACACTGAAAACGGCAAGAAACTATTAAAAACTTTTACTGGTGTAAACTTTGAAAACCGATACTCATTTTTGTACCCTGACTGGCAGGATGCAGAGAGAGAGAGCAAAATTCCCTAATTTTGTTGATGTTTAATGGATTCATAATTCCCGCCCGAGCCAGGAGCGTCAGCTGATTGGCCGTGTTCACCACATTAAAAGTTTGGCGAAAAATGCACTAGTTTTACTTCCTTATCGCTTTATGTGACATTCTTAGGTATCTTTTTAATAATAATATTATTTCCAATATTATTTATTTGTATATACATAACGGAAAATGATGGATGTGGAGAAACTATCGATAAAATGAAAATAAACTCAACCTGTTTGTTTTTCGCCATTACAGTTGGGTCTGACAACAGGTGGAATTGGTGTGTTATTCCTGACAAATACCCCTAATGAAGTGTTTTTTAGTGTTAATAAGTGAATTTGGAAATGAGAAGAGTATAAACAGTTAAGTAATGATTAGTGCAGTGAATAAACACAAAATAAAATCAAGAAAACTATCGGTAATTATGATGAAAAGAATGTCACTCCGCAACTACAAGACGAAGTTTGTTTTATATGTTACAATTATATACAATGATGTCGAAAGGTAAGTACTCCTGTGTAATGCTTCTAATTTATTTATATTTAATTAGTTCGAGACCAGTATCTTAACCTATGAAACTGTATGATGCAGGAAATTTCGTCACCGCGTGAGGTCATGTTTGCAGCAAGTCTCGCGTATCACAGTTTTATTATTAGAAATATTAGCTGAGATAAATGTGATATGCTGTGCAGTCTTTCTTATTTCATCTACGAAGTGTTTTATTTAGTTCATTTCAGCCGCAGGTGAATTTTAAATGCTTGTGTTTCCATACATCAACCACTACATGTCTTCGGTACACTCATCTTCACAAGTCTTCATTAATAGTTTACTACTTGATCCTGTGAGAAGGAGCAATTTTAGGAAAAAATGGTTTGAAGAATAACTTGTTTCTTACCTTTCGAATATCCAAAAGAGAGGTTGGAGGAATTGCAACTTTCCTTCTTTTGTTTGGTGTTGAAGGTGAACCATGCGGCCATTATAAGCTGTGTACGTGAGCGTGGAAAGACAAACGTTTCAGATATTAACTCTTCTCTTCTGTACACGAAAGACTGGCAGCAACTTTAAAAAAAAAAATTGTATAGTTGATTGTAAATTATTTTTTTAAATGGTAATATCCAGGTATCAACAAATAACAAAAGTTTTACGGGAATTTTCGTGTTATTTGTTTGGCGATTTTGTCTGTGCTTGCGTTTCATACCTGAACAGCGTCTGGTAGCCATCAACGTTTGCTAGCAACCAATGATTTATCGTAAATAAGTTAAATCAACCCAACAAACCTTACCTAACCTATCTATTATAAATTAAAAGTATATTATTTTAAGTTAGGTTAGATAGAGTGATCAGGATGCTATTTTGTTAATAATAGTTCGTATGGAAAGTTCATTGGGAATCCTTCAGTTGTCCTGCGTTAGGGTCACAGTGTCACCTTACTCCTGGCCCCAGTTATTTACTCAACAAAAACTAGAGAAAAACAAGTGGAAAGTTACAATTCCTCTTAACTTTTTTTTTTAATTCGAGAGGTAAGAAAAAGTTTTCTTTATCAAATTTTCCTGAAATTGTCCCTTCTAACAGGATCACGCAGTAGAACTATTACAGTATACACTTTACTGACAAGTGAATACACTTAAAAAAGTCGCCATTGTGAAGTTGTTTTGTGGTAATGTTTTAATCCTGTCATGGCTCTGTTTGAATTGTCTATAGTTATTAGTCACTCCCATGCATGTTAGCCACTGCCTTATATAAAATATACTCGTATACTTTACTGTATATCCTGACTGCTCATGCACTCAGTGTTGACTTGTCACTATAAGACAGACTTAACGACTCCTGGCTCCACCAACCCCTCCGCACTGCTATGAAAGTTTGAAGGACAATTAAAATATCGATCATACCTGAAGACTATTTGCTTTTTATTTTTATACGATGCTTCGTTTCATAGCCCATGGTTATTTACAATACATTATATATATTTTTTCTTTATTTGTATAATGCAGTTTATTATAAATCTGCCTAGGAATCACCTCGCCATGCTTGAGGTCAAGACTATAAGTTGTCAAACACCCTCCGCTGATGTTAAAATGACATACACACAGTATAGGTCGAACCCGCGGACGTTAACCCCGTGAATATTGACTGTGAGTTAAAGTCCACGCAGTTCAATTTGTAGTGACTTTTATTTTGTTAGTTGTGATTATTCATAAATAGTGAGTTTAGGAACAAGTAATTCAAGGTGTAGTTTAATATCGCGGTCCTTAATAATAATTTGTTTTCTTCAGGATTTTCACTTCAGGCATTTTAGAAAATATATTTTGCAGACAGCAAACCACCATTAAGGCCCGTGAGCCTAAACTACACACACACACACACACTGTTAGGCACCATGGTCCTCAACATCCGCTCGGCAGCCCAAAACTGGAAATCGGTCTATTATCGTGTGGCCGAGCTCCCATTCTCACCAGTTCCTGAGACTCTGGTTCTCCCATTGTGTTACCTTTTATTACACTCTTAGGTAACTCACTGTCACAAATCGGCTCCTTGGCCACACGATGACCATCTCTGTCACTCCTACCATAGCTGAGGTCCACGGCGTCCATTCCATTTCCCAATTGGTCTTGTCACTCAGAGATCCACAGCGTCACTCATAAGACAAATAAGACAAAGACCTGAAGAAAAAACATCCTCAGTCCCAACACCAAGATCTGATTCATCCCCAAACACTTCCAACACACACACACACACACACACACACACACACACACACACATCACATTAAAGGCTCGTCGGTCAGGGGGAAATAACACGCATCCATATAACAAGACAATTACCTTACAAGGCCAACTCTAACGACCCATCAGGTGAACGGAAAGGTGTTTGGACTGTGGAGTTAACACCTAGTAACTCTACAATAATTCTCACTCCCCACACTACAGATATGGAAGTTTGAAGCCTTGTTAAGAAGACATCCACTACTATATAATAAATTATCTGGTGGTGGTGGTGGTGTTGCTGTGAGCCATTGTTGAACGTTGTATGGGAATTGAAGAAAAAAATCGTCCGTGGCCTAAACTATTGTTATGAGGAAATTGTATCAGATGTCGTAAATGTTGTTAAGGGTTCAGCTAACGTCTTCCATACGCACGGGGGCGATAAAAACAAACGGCCCTCCATAACGATGCTGTGTAATCGGGTGCCTTGAATAGGAGACGTTGGTAAGAGAGGTGTAGAGAATGGGAGGGCGTTTGTGTCTCACATTAGGTACCAGGCCTAGTGGATTTTCGACGATAAGGAGAGAGTGGTTTTTGTATAGAGAAAATGTCCTCATATTCCTGGGTGTGTTTTTTTTACTTCTTTTTCTCCTGCCTATATATATATACAGTATAGGGCCTATACTATAGGCTAAGTCTTCTGTTCACACACACACACACACACACACACACACACGTCTCCATATCCGTCCCCAACAAAAAATATTACGAAGAAACAGTACTCAGTTACCATCTGGCACTCATAATATACTGTATATGGTATGTGAGTTTACCACCATGTGTATTTCTTATTAAACAAACAAAAATAACTAAGTGGCTGCAGATATACTGTACTCAGCTCGGACCCATCATGGTTTGTGTGTTGGTGAAGAGTTAGTGTGTGGCGTGTTAGTGTCCTGTGTGTGTGTCTGTGTGTGTGTGTGTTTGTGTGTGTTTGTGTGTGTGTGTGTGTGTGTGTGTGTGTGTGTGTGTGTGTATAAAGATGTGTGCTTGTATTTGCTTGTGTAAAGTTTATAGGTAGTGTAGTGTGTATGTGTGTGTATTTGTGTGCGTGCGTATGCTGTTTGTGTGCGTGTGCGTATGCTGTTTATGTGTATGCGTGTGTGCTGTTTATTTATACATGTGCGTGTGTGACCCCAGCAATATTTCGTGACGTCAGGGCTTTGATGTGGAAGAGTGATACTGGCTCTCACGTACTGTACCGTAGCGTGTTAATACCTGGGACTGACCAGCGCGTACTAATATCATTAAGCCTTAGGCCACGTTAAATAATGTTGGGTTGTCACAGCAGACAGACACGGGGGCAGGTGTAGGCAAGAGGAGAGAGAGAGAGGGGAGTATGTGCTTAGTTTGTACACTAGACTCGTACTGTACACACGGAAGCTGAAACATTGTTGAGGGAATATTATTATCCTGTTTCGTGACATAATTTAACTATAAAATGTCATATTTCGTATAAAAAAATACTAATAATTTTTCTCTTAGTATGATACAATATACTGAAGGGCGACACAAAGGAGATATTATGTACTGTACTAAAAAAATATAAATGTAAACATCTTTTTACGAGAAATATTTGGAAAAATATACCGAACGATAGACGAATGAGATTGTAGAAGTTATATAAAAATTCACTTAAATAAAACAGTTCGACAATAAAGGATCAAAACAAGATTACAGAAAATGGATAAATAAGTAATAGATATCATATGAAACGATAAAAAATAGGATAGAATTTTTCCCATTAGGAGATTTGACCCGGCAGTAAAGGGACTTGATTCCATTAAAGAGTTACAGTACGAGGATATAATGTTATGGTTGAGTAAAATAAAGGGATTATTAGGTACAGTGTCAACCTCGTGAGTACTTTTATAGAATGATAAGTCTTTTCGGTAAGTTATCGTAGCCTCGTTTATTAAGATGATTTATCTAACTTATGGGAGAAAAATGATTGATGTTTGAGTTCATTGCCTTAACGCTGAGTACAATAACGATTATTTCCCTTGAGTACGAATACGTTATTTGTACTCAAGGCGTTAAATCATCGTACTCGAGAGGTAAGGTTAGTTACAATGCCTTGACACATTCAATACCCTGATAATTTTCCCTTGAGTACGAAGACTTTGTACTTAAGAGATTATACAGTTATTTATACACCTACATAGTTTCTTTATTACGTAGCTATAACAGTAAATAGCATACCAACGGCGAACACAAAACTGTCCAGGAAATTTAGCCGCAGTTCGTAATCTCTCGTGTGTGTGTGTGTGTGTGTGTGTGTGTGTGTGTGTGTGTGTGTGTGTGTGTGTGTGTGTGTATGTGTGTGTGTGTGTGTGTGTGTGTGTGTTGGATGAGGTTATTAAGTAGCCGGCATAATCACTCGTGTCAATTTTCGTGTCTATATTTGGAAAGCTTTTTTTAAAAACAAGCGAAGTTTCATCTCATTTGCATACACAAATTATATTTTTGGTAATGGTATTTTCTTGATGAGAGAGAGAGAAGCCTCGATACTGTGATGATGATGATGATGATGATGATGATGATGATGATGATGATGATAATGATGATAATGATGATGATAAGAGAACACGATAACCGTAATTATTTTTAATGGTAATGAAGTTGGTAGTGATGAAGATTGTGATAATAATGATGTGTGTGTGTGTGTGTGTGTGTGTGTGTGTGTGTGTGTGTGTGTGTGTGTGTGTGTGTGTGTGTGTGTGTGTGTGTTATGGCACGTTACTTCCTTCCCAACCTCCTGATGGTTACCTCCTCCTTCAAACTCCTCCTTCACCTCATTTTTCTTCCTCTTTCTTTTTCCCTCTCCTTCTTCTCTTTACTTCCCCCTCCTCGTTTCTTCTTCCTCTCCTTCTCTTCCCCCACCACCTCCTCAGACACACACACACACCCTGACATATACACCCCTTACTCTTTTTCTTCCCAGGGTGACCCAGATCCCTAGTAAAGCTGGCGGCCCATGTGGTATTCCCCTCCTGTTTAAAAAACATTGTGCTCTCAAAACTTGCCCCAGTTCTACTAGGTCCCTTCCTCTCCTTCTCTCAGCGCCTCCTAGTCCCCCCCCCCCCTCCTTTTCAGCCCCCATTTTAGTCCCTCATTTCTCTCAGTGTTCCTTAGTCTCCACCCCTTTCTCTCAGTGCTGCCCATTCTCAGCCTGATCTCCCCTCTCCAGTCCCTTTAGTCCCTCATTTCTTTCAGCGCCCTTCAGTCCTTGCTTGTCCCGCTCAGTCCCCCTTAGTCCCCTCATTCTCTTTCAGCGCCTGTTAGTCCCCCTCTCTCAGCCTCACTGAGTCCCCTTCTCTCTCTCAGCCCCCCTTAGGGTCTGACAACTATATATTACAAGCAATAGCTACTGTACCTACTGTGGATATTTCCTTTAAACAAAAGATACTAAACAAAATGAAAAAACAACTAAGTGATAAAGACGACAAACGAACAAAATATAAATAAGTAGAAGGATTGACAAAGGAAATAGGAAAGAACATAAAATAAATCATTAAAACCAATAAGATGTCTGGTAATAAATTCTTCCTTCACTCGTAACTAATAGACAGTCTCGATAATTTTTATGCAACATTTATACTTAAGTTAATAAATTAATACAAAAACTTAATGTATAATAACAGTAAGGGAAAAAAATTGGATCTTTTTACTCTTAACACTTGATAATTTTTTTGGCAACTTTATAAATAATTAAATATATGAAATAGAAAACTAGAGTAATATAAAATAAAAACAAAATACCACAAACGACTCTTCTACTTTGCTATGGCGGACCACAAACCCACAAACACTTTACAGTATATCTACGCTCGTTAGTTCAAGTCTGTCTCAATAATTTGGGGGGGGAAGATTTTTATTTATTTATTTTTTGAAATCGGTCTATATATTCTACTTCCAGTCTCTCTCTCTCTCTCTCTCTCTCTCTCTCTCTCTCTCTCTCTCTCTCTCTCTCTCTCTCTCTCTCTCTCTCTCTCTCTCTCTCTCTCTCTCTCTCTCTCTCTCTCACAAGGTCTGTTCGTATTTGCTCTCTTTTTTATTACATTATTAATTTCTATCTTCTTTCTGTCTTTCATTATTTATACGTACTTGATTCTCTCTTTCTCTTTTCATCTTCTCTTCTCTCATCTCCTGTTTCATCCCATTCTCTTACATTTCTTCTCTTCTCTTTTCTCTTCTGTTTTACTTTTCATTACCTCTAGTCCTCTTCTTTTTCTCCCTTGCATCCTTTTAATATCCTAAATTCATTCTCTTCTCTCTCCTCATATGTTTCTTCCCATTCTCTTGTTCTCCTTCCTCTCTTTTCTCTCTTGCATCCTTTCATTATCCTCTCGTTTGTCGCTCCCATCCGTATACGAGAATAATTATAGGCACTGAAAGAATGAGTAATTAGAGAAACAAGGAGAAAGAATGGTTAATAAGAGAAACAAAGGGAAAGAATGAGTAATTAGAGAAACATGGAGAAAGAATGGTTAATAAGAGAAACAAAGGGAAAGGATGAGTAATTAGAGAAACAAGGAGAAAGAATGGTTAATAAGAGAAACAAAGGGAAAGAATGAGTAATTAGAGAAACAAGGAGAAAGAATGGTTAATAAGAGAAACAAAGGGAAAGAATGAGTAATTAGAGAAACAAGGAGAAAGAATGGTTAATAAGAGAAACAAAGGGTAAGAATGAGTAATTAGAGAAACAAGGAGAAAGAATGGTTAATAAGAGAAACAAAGGGAAAGAATGAGTAATTAGAGAAACAAGGAGAAAGAATGGTTAATAAGAGAAACAAAGGGTAAGAATGAGTAATTAGAGAAACATGGAGAAAGAATGGTTAATAAGAGAAACAAAGGGTAAGAATGAGTAATTAGAGAAACATGGAGAAAGAATGGTTAATAAGAGAAACAAAGGGAAAGAATGAGTAATTAGAGAAACAAGGAGAAAGAATGGTTAATAAGAGAAACAAAGGGTAAGAATGAGTAATTAGAGAAACAAGGAGAAAGAATGGTTAATAAGAGAAACAAAGGGAAAGAATGAGTAATTAGAGAAACAAGGAGAAAGAATGGTTAATAAGAGAAACAAAGGGTAAGAATGAGTAATTAGAGAAACATGGAGAAAGAATGGTTAATAAGAGAAACAAAGGGTAAGAATGAGTAATTAGAGAAACATGGAGAAAGAATGGTTAATAAGAGAAACAAAGGGTAAGAATGAGTAATTAGAGAAACATGGAGAAAGAATGGTTAATAAGAGAAACAAAGGGTAAGAATGAGTAATTAGAGAAACAAGGAGAAAGAATGATTAATGAAATAAACAAAGAAAAGGAATAAGTAATTAGATAAACAAACACAAAAATAATGAGTAAATTAATAAACAAACACAATATTATGCAAATATTATTTTTTTGTCCCGACATCAAGAATTCTGAATTATCTTAAAAATAAAACTAATTATAAAGTTGCTATCGTAATTTTCTATATAAACGAACCTCACTATTTTCAATATTTGTATAATACTCCAAAAATATCTCTCTATCTTAGGGAATGATTCACGTTGAGACACGGAAATAAAAAGATATATATATATATATTTTGCGCTAAACTGAAAAGCCTCGCGTGGTGGGTCTCAATACTCCCTCCTTCGTTGCCTTTGTTTACATACGGTATTCGAACGTTTCCACCACACTGAATATTTTTGGCGGGAAATATGACGTTTTTCCATGACATCTCGAAAAACAAAACAAAGAAATATATTCGTTAAATAATCTTTACCTTATAATCTTGTATAATATTAAGTCAGATTATGTTAGCTGTTGTTTGGTTTAGTCATTTGATGATATTATTTTATGCATCTTCGTGTGTTTACAAATTATAGAGTTGTTGTTGTTGTTGTTGTTGTGGATTATTATTAACATGTGATTCTTGTTGATTTCAAAGTCGTGTTTATTTTTTCTCTTTATTTTTAGGTCACCTTATAATTTTATCGAATTAAAATGGATCACTTGAAGATTAGCCCTCTCGTCCCCTCCTGCCCTGCCAACCTTATTTCTCCTGGTGATTAAATTTTCTAACTCTAAACTTAAGAGGGTTAGGTTAGGTTAGGTTAGGTTAGGTTAGGTTAGGTTAGGTTAGGTTAGGTTAGGTTAGGTTAGGTTAGTTTAGTTGGGATTAGTGTTAATAGGTTGCTGTGGGTTAGTTGTGTTGCTAGGTTAGGTTAGGTTAGGTTAGGTTAGGTTAGGTTAGGTTAGGTTAGTTTAGTTTAGACAGCTAAAATTATATAAGTGTTAGGTTAGGTTAAGTTATATTAGTGTTAGGTTAGGTTAGGTTAAGTTATATTAGTGTTAGGTTAGGTTAGGTTAGGTTAAGTTGGATTAGTGTTAGGGTGATTAATATTAAAGTGAAATAAGTTGGGCTTATTCTTCAGGGTGAGGTTAAGTTAGGTTAGCTTAGGGTAGTGTTAGGATGGTTACGCTGAAGATAAAATAAGCTGGGTTCTAAGTTAGGTTAGGTTAGGGTTAGGTTATGTTAGTTTAGGTAGGTTAGATTCGCTTATGTTAGGTTAGGTTAGTTTAGCTTTAGGTTATGTTAGTTTAGATGGGTTAGATTAGCTTAGGTTAGTGTTAGGATGATTAATTTTATGATGAAATAAGCTGGGGGCTACTCTTCAGGTGATCCAAATAGACTGCTGACAAAAATAGATATATAATAGTCCCCCAAGAATACTTTTATTGGCAGCATTCCGTTTTCTGTTATGTTCCGTGTTGACAAGTAGCAGCAAACATTGAAACCCACCAAGTGTACAGAATCACGTGTACAGTGTAATGCTGTACCTGTTGCTGTACGTGGTGCTGTAATAACTGAATTGTGTCATTGAGACCCTGGAGTATAGGTGATATTACTGTGAATTATAGATATAACAGCATAATATATCACAGGCCAGTGTATAGGGGTATTATTTTTTGTTACTGATATGACTCATTATTTGTGTATAAAAGAACTTGTGTTACTCCTTATTGTTGTGATGATAATGTGGGTACTGATATAGAGGGGAGTAACAACAACGATGATGATAATAAATACTGACGGTAATGGTGTTACTACTACTATTACTACTGCTACTACTACTTTTTTTTCTTCAAAATGGCCTCCAGCTTTCCCCAATAGCCACACCTTCGCCACTATTTTATTACCTTAATATTAAATATCCTAATACATAAGTAGCTATCCTAGCTGTATTGAGTTAGTTGAGCCGCAGATCTATGCGGCATTCAGTGACTGTAGCCTCATAGTCAATATCTGCAACTGTTGTCGGCTTTGGGGCCAATGCTTTCGTTCCCCTGAGGCAGAGCAAAGCCGACCGAAGGAGAGAGAAGGACAATCGACATCTCATCCAGGCTGTAACATAACTTCTGGGCTGCTGCTTCTGTTCGGATATCACCTCCGCGAGTCTGGCGTAGATGCATCTTGCACTTGGTCCCATCCCACCAGAGGTTGTGAACACTAGAGGAGTGAAGCTGCCTTGATCAACGTTTTGGATTCTCTCTCCATATGCCCTTATCTTGTCGTTCTCGTTCCTCCTGTGTGCAGCATCGAGAGCTAAGTTACGGTGAGACGCGGCCATGGGATCAAAAATCCTGATGTCGAAGAAGGTTCACTGTCCCCGCGTCCAGAATCCTCGAGCACTGACGTCAACACGGGCTTCGTTGGATGTGTTTGAAGTCCGATGTTGGAAAATCTCACCGTCCAATGGAAGGAGGGTCGGTTCTACCCTGACATCACGGCAGATTTCCTTCAACATATTTGCTGTGAGATCCCTTACTTCGTCATGCCTCATGCATGTGAAGCCCTTTTTCTTGCACACCATGGCGTGATCGACGTCATAGGAAGAGTCACACGCGCATTGGGAGGGCAAACCTTCTACTGGCCAACCGTACCTGTAATATTAATATGCTTATACTACTACTACTACTACTACTACTACTACTACTACTACTACTACTACTACTACTACTACTACTACTACTACTACTACTACTACTACTACTAATATTAATAATAATCATAATAATTAATAACAATAATAACAAAACTCTTGACAATTATGACTGACAGATTATAATAATACTATTTCCTAATAAAAACACACCTTATATTCTCACTCTGGTGATTATCTTAATAACACTAATAATAATATTGATAATTATAGCCGACGACCAGACACACAGTACGGGGCCGACACGTTCACCCTCGGGGCCAGCAGGAACCTTTGAGCAAGTCCGTCTATAACAAGGCTCAGTAGAACAACACACGGGAATTATTATATGGACGTTTAACATATTACCAGCGGCTTTGTGACTCACTAATGAGGAAATTTCATCAAAGCGTATTTTGGCGCTCTCAGCGAGGGTACTTGGGGGTGGGGGGTAGGGGGAGGATGTCCGGAGGGTTTGTGGGGGATTTGGGTGGGGGTGTGGGGGAGAGGGGATCCTGAGTCTCAAAGGTTTGTTCGTTAAATTGATTCGTTCATGACTGTGTGTGTGTGAGGGGATTAAGAGAGCACTATGTAGGTATGTTGTCCAGTCTAAATGCTGTTTCTCCGCTATTTATTGAACTAGATATATATATATACCTTTTTTTTTACAATAGCATTTACCAGGGAGGGAGGGGATGGGGGAGGGAAAAGGAGGGGGGGGTGGGTATGTATCGTACGACTCTTTGTGAATAAAGTACTACCGTGACCTGGCTTCAGACATAAGAGATGGTCCCATTCTCTATGTAAAGTTAATTAGACTTGTCCCTGTATGAATGGGATCAAAAATTAGACTCTATAAATGCTTCGTTAAACTTAAAAGGGAAGCTGCTGTAAGTTCCCAATATTGGATTTTTTTTTCTTCTGAGTTTGAAAAAAGTTTCCCGTTGAAAATTGATTAGAGAAAGTATTATGACTGGTGATGTAGTTGTGTTATGGGGATTATGTCTCTCTCTCTCTCTCTCTCTCTCTCTCTCTCTCTCTCTCTCTCTCTCTCTCTCTCTCAGGTCCACCATTCCTAAGTATATATTCTGACCTACTGCAGGGGGAAAATCCTCTTTTGTTTTGTTTTATGGAAATCGATATGTGTGAGAGGTGTAGTAGTGAGATACAGGTACTGGTGTAGAATGAAGCATGGAAAGGGCAAGGAAGAAGACGCTTAGTTTGGCTTCCTTAACTGAGAATTTTTGTTTTGATTCAAGAAGTCAACCAAAACGATCTTGCGGAGAGAGAGAGAGAGAGAGAGAGAGAGAGAGAGAGAGAGAGAGAGAGAGAGAGAGAGAGAGAGAGAGAGAAAACATGTAATGATAGCGGTGGATAACTCGTATACACATAACTATACACATCCACGACCATGATTCCTTAGTAATGTTGTCCTTACCTTTATGAACAATACTTACCTCACTTACCCCATCAAGTTCACGAATAGATTAATATCAGGAACCGTAACTACCCCTCTAATTCATCTGGTCAGTAATCACACCTGATATTCAGACTCACATGGGTTAATTAATCAATGTCACCTGAGATGGCTAATACACCCAAGCCTCGAGGGTAAATTACAACAAAGTGATAATCGAATAAGTCAGGAACATTTCATCTCCACAAAGTAAAATTATCATAACAGTTTAATGAAGAAGGTGATGACTTAAACCAGCTCTCATGTGTTGTCTGATGCAACAGTTGTCCTCCACTAAGTGTGTATCTCG
>NW_024721079.1:9057291-9062291 GCF_018991925.1 Homarus americanus | reverse complement strand
AGCTCCACCCCCTCCTCCTTCCAGTATGCCGTAAGACTCCATCTCTTCCCATCTGACTTAGGATTTAGAAGGTGTCAACGCAATAGGTTATCTCAGGTAAGATAATTAATCCAACCCCCTTCCCTCCCCTCCAACCACCCACCCGCCCACTTAATCACCCCCCCTCCCCATCCAATCACCCACCCCTCTCATAGATTCTAGCAATATTTCACTAATGCTTCTTATCGCTCTATTGTCACTCAAACAAACACACTCATGTATGTAACTTACTGATTCCTATCCTTGCCTTTGTAGAGATAGAGATAGAGAGAGAGTGGAGGTGAGAATGTATTTATAATTTGAGAGGGAGATGTAGTTGAGTGGTGGTGGAGTGGAGTGGGCGGTGGAGTGGGCAATAGGAGGTTGGTGGACGGTTAGAGTGGTCTGTAGATATGGGCGGTGTGAATTATGGGTGGCGGCGAAATGGACAATGGGTGGCGGGGAAATGGGCAGTGGGTTGTGACGAAATGGGCGGGTGGGTGGCGGCGGAGTGGGTGAGGGAGTCATTGGCGGTGGGCAGCGTAACAATGGATACACTCTGGGGGGTGTTATAATGTCTCTGGGGTCATACTGGCTCTCTGGGATGCTATAGATAGTTTCTCTGGGGATGTTATAGGTTCTCTGGGGTTGATAGAGGCTTTCTTTGGGGTTTTGTGGACACCTTGAAGGGGATTATGGGCCTTAGGGGTAATTTGATCTCCCGCCGAGGCTTTGGGGTCTCTCTGGGGATACTGGGGGCTCTCTGGCGATACTGGGGTCTCTCTCGGCCTCTGGGGCTCTGGGGATACTGGGGCTCTCTGGGGTACTGGGGCTCTCTGGGGGATACTGGGGGCTCTCTGGGGATACTGGGGGCTCTGGGGATACTGGGGCTCTCTGGGGATACTGGGGGCTCTCTGGGGATACTGGGGCTTCTGGGATCTGGGGGCTCTCTGGGGATACTGGGTTGGGGGATACTGGGGGCTCTCAGGTGGATGATGGGCTCTCTTGGGGCGCTTGTTATCTCTCTGGGGATGCTCTCTGTTAGGGGCATTTTTAGGTCTTTGAGGAATCTGTAGTCTTGGAGCACATCTCAGGGGTGCCTTGGGTGGGAGCACATCTCAGGGGTGCCTGGGTGGGGCATCTCAGGGGTGCTCCCAGGTGGGGAGTACATCTCAGGGTGCCTCGGGTTGGAGATCTCAGGGGTGCCTCAGGGTGGGAACACATCTCAGGGGTTCCTCGGGGTGGGAACACATCTCAGGGGTTGGGCCTCTGGGTGGTAGCACATCTCAGGGGTTCCTGGGTGGGAACACATCTCAGGGGTTCCTCGGGGTGGGAGTACATCTCAGGGGTCCTTGCCTTGGGTGGAGTACATCTCAGGGGTGCCTCGGGGTGGGAGCACATCTCAGGGGTGCCTCGGGTGGGGCACATCTTAGGGGTTCCTCGGGTGGGAGTACATCTCAGGGGTGCCTCGGGTGGGAGCACATCTCAGGGGTACCTCGGGGTTGGAGTACATCTCAGTGGTGCCTCGGGGTGGAAACACATCTCAGGGGTTCTTCGGGGTGGAAACACATCTCAGGGGTTCCTCGGGGTGGGAACACATCTCAGGGTTCCTCTGGGTGGTAACACATCTCGGGGTTCCTCTGGGTGGGAACACATCTCAGGGGTTCCTCGGTGTGGGAACACATCTCAGGGTTCCTCAGGGGTGGGAACACATCTCAGGGTTTCCTCTGGGTGGTAACACATCTCAGGGGTCTTCTGGATAGGAACACATCTCAGGGGTTCCTGGTGGGAACACATTTCAGGGGTTCCTCTGGGTGGGAACATATCTCAGGGGTTCCTCTGGGTAGGAGCTCATCTCAGGAGTTCCTCGGGGTGGGAGTACATCTCAGCATCTCAGGGGTGCTTCGGGGTGGGAACACATCTCAGGGGTTCCTCAGGGCAGGGAAGAACACATCTCAGGGGTTCCTCAGGGGCGGGAACACATCTCAGGGGTGCCCCAGCCCGGTTTTCCATTGACATTAGTGTACAGTATATGTGTCAACCCCATAGATTCTGTTTAACATCCGGTAGGTTAGGTAGGTTAGGTTAGGTGGGGGCTGGGTTGGGTTAGGTCAGGTTAGGTTGGGTTGGGTTGGGTTGGATGAGTTGGGTTGGGTAGGTTAGATTATATTAGGCAGGTTTAGGTTAGATTAGATTAGTTTAGGCTAGGTTAGTTTGGTAGGTTAGATTAGTTTAGGTTAGGTTAAGTTGGGTTGGTTTAGGTAGATTAGATTAGGTTAGTTTAGGTTAGGTTAGGTTAGGTTAGGTTAGTAAACGGAGAATAAGAAGACAATAAGATAGAATTGAGGTTAAACACATCCCTCTATTCTCTAACTGCAGGATAGAATAGGTGAGGTTAGAAAAATAACCTAACCTATCCTCACTCTTACAGAAGGTTAAAAAAATGAAAATAGCATAGTTTACCTCTCCGCCCCACCCCTTCTCTCCGCCCCACCTTCTCTCCGCCCCACCCCTTCTTTCTCCCACTCTTCTCTCCGCCCCACCTTCTCTCCGCCCACCCCCTTCTCTCCGCCCACCCCTTCTCCTCACTTCCTTCTCTCGCCCCACCCCTTCTCCGCCCCACCCTTCTCCGCCCACCCCTTCTCTCCGCCCCACCCCCTTCTCTCCGCCCCTTCTTTCCGCCCCACCCTCTTCTCCGCCCCCTTCTCTCACCCCACCCCCTTCTCTCCCACCCCTTCTCTCCGCCCCACCCTCTTCTCTCCGCCCCACCTTCTCTCCGCCCCACCCCTTCTCTCCGCCCACCCCCTTCCCTCCGCCCCACCCCTTCTCTCCGCCCCACCCCTTCCCCTCCGCACCCCCGTTTTCTATTTATATAAACAAATCAGACTAAGATCATTTCTCATTCTCCTCGTGTAGGAAAATATGTAGTAATGATATGTATTATTATTATTTATGTATCTTTTGGATTATGTATTGGATATGTATTGATGTTATCGTACCGGTATATTTCTTACACTGTTGTCGTTGTGTGTGTGTAATAATAATAATAATAATTAACGGTTTATTGAAAGAGCTTTGGCAGCCAGAAGGCTGAAAAATAGCAGTTACATATTAGGAATGTGGTTACGAATTACAAATAATATACAAGGACATAAGTGACACAAATAAGACATATAGTAACTTAGATGGGGATCAGCTCAGACTACAGTTCATTTCAACATAGTGACAGTGTAGGGAGCAGTGTTTACTGGAGTGAATACACTGATTTATTACATGTTATTGATAATTTTTACAATGGTTGGGACTGGGCTGTTCTATAGCGATCAGTTCGTGCACGTATGGGCTGGATGCGGTTGTGGTGTCGAACAGCAATTCTCGGACAGGGATCTCAGTGTAGTAGGGGCCGGTGTCGATGGTGTAGAAGCTTACCAAATTTGCAGATGAGGCCGTGGTGATGGTCAGTGAGAGTCGAAAGGGTCAGTGTGTTGAGCGCTTCTTGATATGTGGAGTAGGAAGGGAGAGAATAATCTTGCATGCCCTCTTTGCACTTTTTCTAGGTGTTTACGTTGTGTGGCATTTAGGAGGAAGACCAGGGGGAGGCATAGGTGAGCTTGGGAAGTATGAATGTTGTGTACACTGAGGAGCTCGTGTGCGGGAACCTGAGGGACTTGAGTCGGCGGAGGAGGTGAGACGGAAACTGGAGGATTTGACAACTTCACTGACGTGTGGTTTCCAATTTAGTTTGTTGTCTATGGGACGCCGAGGAGCTTCGTGAATCTACAACCTGGAGTGTGTTCGGACCTAGGGTAATGGAGGAGGGACAATGTCGGAGGAGAGGTTGATGTGCATAACCATGGTCTTGGTATGGTTGATGGTGACATGGTTGTTGGTGGCCCAGTTTTGAGACTGTTCAATAAATCCTGAAGGGCGGTATAGTTGGGAGCAGAATTGTTGACGCTGATCCCAATGGTGGAGTCGTCGACATATTTCCAGCGAGCAGGGTTTCTCTTAGGGCATCATTGATGAGCATAAGGAGCCAGAGTGGTCCCATCTTGGTGCCTTGGGGGACGCCACAGGTGAGTGACTGAAAGGTGAGACACCTCGGAAGCGTACAGCTGGCGCGTCGGTCACTGAGGAAGTCTGTGTTATGGTATGAGACTTCCGGCCCGAGGTCAATAGCTTTGTTTATGATTATATTGTGGTCGACTAGGTCGAACGCTTTAGTGAAATCAATGAAGGCGACAGCTACAGACGTTTTTCGTTTCTCGAGATGGCGGTATGTAATCGAGAAAGCTGACAAGACAGTGAGTGGAGGAAGCTATGTTGCTAAATTGCTGAGGGTCTACGACTGCAATATCAGCATAAGCCCAGTCAAACACAAAACTTTCACAGATTAGGCTGGGTATTGGGGTGATTGCAATAGGTCGTAGCTGATTTAAGGATTGGGGCTGGTTGACTTGGGCACGGTGATACATAAGAGGTCTTCCAGTCAGCTGCATCTGGCTTGACTGAGAGAAGCATTGATGATGGAGCAGAGGGGTTTAGCAAGCTCCGGGGAGAACTCCTTGAATAGTTTCATTGGTAAGTCAATGGGGTTGGTAGAGCGTTTTAATTTTAGTTTGTGTTTGTGAATGTGTGTGTGGGTCTGTGTTTGTGTATGTCTGTGTGGGTCTGTGTTTGTGTATGTGTGTGGGTCTGTGTTTGTGTTTGTCTGTGTATGTCTGTGTTTGTGTTTGTGTGGGGTATGTGTATGTCTGTGTGTGAGTGGTTTGTGTATGTCAGTGAACGTATATCTGTGTGTGTAACTGTGTATATCTGTGTGTAATGTGTATATCTGTGTGTGTAACTGTGTATATCTGTGTGTGTAACTGTGTATGTCTAATAATAATAATAATAATAATTTACTGTGTATTGAAAGATCACGGCAGCCAAAAGGTTGAAAAATATTCAGTTACATAATTGGGGAATGGGTCACTGGATTG
>NW_024721079.1:9003036-9057191 GCF_018991925.1 Homarus americanus | reverse complement strand
AAGGTGTGTTGGGGTGTGTGTGGCGAGGGGAATGTGTGAGGTGTGTTGGGGTGTGTGTGCGCCGTGGGTAATGTGTAAGAACATAAGAAAATAAGGAGTCTGCAATAGGCCGGTTGGCCTGTGCATGGCAGCTCCTGTCGAGAGTTATTACCACTCTCTATCATCCATGAATCCATCTAGCCTCCTTTTGAAACATTCCAGAGTTCCCGCACTTACTACAAAGTTGCTAAGCTTGTTCCACTCGTCCACCACCCTATTTGTGAACCAGTTTCTTCATATCTCCCTCCTAAACCTAAACTTATCCAACTTGAATCCGTTGCTCCGAGTCCTATCCTGCTCGGATATTATAAGAACTTTATCTATATCCCCTTTATTGATTCCTTTCACCCACTTAAATACTTCTATCATATCTCCCCGCACTCTTTGTCTTTCTAGGGAATGCAAAGTTAAGTTTCTTTAGCCTATCCTGATACGGAAGGTTTCTAAGTCCCGATATCATTTTTGTCATTCTTCGCTGCACCGACTCTAGTGAATTTATATCCATTCTATAATAGGGGCACCAGAACTGAACCGCATAATCGAGGTGCGGCCTGACTAGCGCAAGATATAGTTGCAATAAGACCTCTGCACTCCTGTTACTTACACTTCTAGATATAAAACCCAATACTCTGTTTGCCTTATTTCGAACATTAACGCACTGTTTTCTAGGCCGTAGGTCCGGGCTTAAAAGTACCCCTAGGTCTCTTTCACAAGTCGACTTCTCTAGGGTTGATGTTGTTAAGGCTGTATACATTATAAGTATTTGTTCTTCCAATATTAAGTACGCTGCACTTGCTGGTGTTGAATTTCATTTGCCATTTTTCAGACCACCCCTGCAGTTTATTTAGATCCTCCTGTAATGCATTTGCATCCTGCCCTAAATTAATTTGCCACCCTATTTTGGTGTCATCCGCAAACTTGCTTATGTCACTGCTGATCCCAGTATCTAGACCGTTTATGTAGATTATGAACAAGAGTGGGCCTAGTACTGACCCCTGTGGAACCCCACTGGTTACACGGCCCCACTCGGATTTAACACCATCTACGCTGACCCTCTGCGTTCTATCGGTGAGCCATGATTTTATCCAATTTAAAACTTTCCCCTCGATACCATGAGCCTTAATTTTTCTCAAAAGCCTCTGATGCAGTACTCTGTCAAATGCTTTGCTAAAGGCTAAGTAAATAACATCGTAATTTTCGTCATTATCTCCTACCTCGAAGACTTTCATAAAAAACGTTAGCAGATTTGTTAGACAAGATTTTCCCTTTGTAAACCCATGTTGAGAGTCGTAGATTAATTTGCTTTTCTCTAGATGCGATCGGATGCTATCTGCTATAATTGATTCAAGAAATTTCCCCACTACTGACGTCAAACTGATCGGCCGGTAATTTGACGCTAATGCTCTGTCTCCCTTTTTGAATATGGGCACTACATTTGCCTGTTTCCACAAATCTGGCCCAACTCCAGTGTCTAATGATTTTGTAAACAAGTTTACGAGGGGTCCGCTAATCTGTTCCTTACACTCTTTCAAGACTTGAGGGAAAATTTTATCCGGCCCTGGGGATTTTGTTTTCTTTAGTTTATTTATCTTTTTAAGAACATCCTCTTTTCTGATAGTGATATTCTTTAATTTCTCTTCTTCCTTTCCCTTAAATATCAGTTCCACCTCTGGAATTTCATCTCAAATTTCTTCTGTGAAAACTGATAAGAAGTAGCTGTTCAATGCTTTGCTCATTTCTTCACTGCCATTTATCACTTCTCCCCTCCCTGACTTTAAAGGCCCAACTTTGTCCTTGACCTTTGTCCTATATACCTGGAAAAATCCCTTGGGATTCGCCTTGGATTCTCTTGCTATTTTGATTTCATAGTCTCTCTTTGCTTTCCTTACATTTTTCTTAACATTCCTAGATAGTTCATTATATCTATTTCTGAGCTGCTACTCCCCTTCCTTTAATTTCTTATATATTCCTGTGTGCTGGGGTGTGTGTGTAGCGTGGGTAATATGTGAGGTGTGTTGGGGTGTGTGTTCCGTGGGTTGCAGTGTTTTTGTAGAGTGGAATGTGTTGCTGTGTTGTTGTAGTGTGGAGTATATCGCAGTGTTTTTGTAGTGTGGAGTGTGTTGCTGTGTTGTTGTAGTGTGGAGTGCATTGCTGTGTTGTAGTGTGGAGTGTGTTGCTGTGTTGTAGTGTGGAGGGTGTTGCAGTGTTTTTGTAGAGTGGAGTGTGTTGCAGTGTTTTTGTAGTGTGGAGTGTGTTGCGGTGTTTTTGTAGTGTGGAGTATGTTGCAGTGTTTTTGTAGAATGGAATGTGTTGCTGTGTTTGTTGTAGTGTATAGTATGTTGCAGTGTTTTGTGGGTGTGTGTTGCAGTGTTTTTAGTAGCGGTGTTGTTTGTGTTTTGTAGTGTGGAGTGTGTTGCAGTGTTTTTAGTGTTGCAGTGTTTTTGTAGTGTGGAGTGTTTATGCAGTGTTTTTGTAGTGTGGAGTGTGTTGCAGTGTTTTTTAGTGTGGAGTGTGTTGCTGTTTTCTTGTAGTGTGGAGTATGTTGCAGTGTTTTTTGGAGTAATAAGTGTAGTGTTTTTGTCAGTGTTTTTGTCGAGTATGTTGCAGTGTTTTTGTAGTGTGGAGTGTTTTGCAGTGTTTTTGTAGTGTGGAGTGTGTTGCAGTGTTTTTTTAGTGTGGAGTGTGTTGCTGTTTTCTTGTAGTGTGGAGTATGTTGCAGTGTTTTTGTAGTGTGGAGTGTGTTGCAGTGTTATTGTAGTGTGGAGTGTGCTGCAGTATTTTTGTAGTGTGGAGTGTGTTGCTGTGTTGTTGTAGTGTGGAGTGTGTTAGTGTGTCTGGAGTGTGTTGCTATGTTGTTGTAGTGTGCAGTGTGTTGCTGTGTTGTTGTAATGTGGAGTGTGTTGCTGTGTTGTAGTGTGGAGTGTGTTGCTGTGTTGTTGCAGTGTGGAGTGTGTTGTTGTAGTGTGGAGTGTGTTACAACATAAGAACATAAGAAAGTGGGATACTGCAGGAGGCCGACTGGCCCATACAGGGCAGATCCCTTTCACACCCATCCCAGCACTTCCATGTGCCTATCCAACTTCGTCTTGAAGCTCCCTAGCGTCCCCGATCCTACTATAGCACTCGGTAGCCTATTCCACATATCCACAACTCTATTACCAAACCAGTGCTTGCCTATATCCTTTCTGAATCGGAATTTATCTAATTTAAAGCCATTTGTTCTAGTTATTTCGTTATTACTGAGCTTCAGAACATCTTCCATTTTACCCTTGTTAATCCCACTTACCCACTTGTACACCTCTATCATATCTCCCTAACTCTACGCCTCTCTAATGAATGTAAGCCTAAGCTTTTCAGTCTTTCTTCATATGGAAGGTTTCTAATATTATGGATCATTTTGTCATTCTTCTTGTACTCTCCAAAGAATCTATGTCCATTCTATAATAAGGACACCAGAACTGAACCGCATAATCCATATGTGGCCTCAAATGTGCTAGGTAAAGTTTCAAGATAACGTCAGCAGTTCTGTTACTCACAGACCTAGATATGAACCCAAGAATCCTGTTTGCCTTGTTGCGAACGCTAATACATTGTTTTCTAGGTTTCAAGTCGTTGCTAACAGATACACCTAGATCTTTTTCACAAACTGAGTTTTCTATTTCCGTGTTACCTAGTTTATACTTAACATTTGTATTCGTCTTCCTATCTGTAGTACCTTGCATTTATCAGTATTAAAATTCATTTGCCAGTCTACTGACCACTCATGTAAGGTATCTAGATCTCTTGGAAGGTGTTCAAAGTCACTGTCTGAATTTATCACTCTCCCCATTTTGGTATCATCTGCAAATTTACTAATCCTACTAGTTATGCCTAAATCAAGATCATTAATGAATATAACAAACAGCAGAGGGCCTAATACAGATCCCTGGGGAACTCCGCTTTTGACCGCACCCCAGTCTGACTTTAATCCATTTATGCTGACTCTTTGTTTCCTACCAGTTAACCATGACCTAATCCATTTAAATACTGATCCACCTATTCCATGTGCTTCTACCTTCCTTAGTGTGTTGCTATGTTGTTGTAGTGTGGAGTGTCTTGCAGTGTGGAGTGTGTTGCTGTGTTGTTGTAGTGTGGAGTGTGTTAGTGTTTCTGGAGTGTGTTGCTATGTTGTTATAGTGTGCAGTGTGTTGCTGTGTTGTTGTAGTGTGGAGTGTGTTAGTGTGTTGCTATGTTGTTGTAGTGTGCAGTGTGTTGCTGTGTTGTTGTAGTGTGGAGTTCCTTCTTTATTATGGTGGAGATAATCAACAGGTAATTGATTATAGTTACCTGTTATCACCTTCACCCACGTGATGGACAGAGAGACACCTCGAGTAGCACCTTGAAACGTGGTGTAGCGCTGAGGTATAAGTCCTCCTCCTCCTCTTCATCCTCCTCCTCTTCCTCCTGTTCTTCCTCCTCTTCTTCTTTATCTTCTTCCCTCTCCTCCTCCTCCTCCTCTTCATCCTCCTCCTCCTCCTCTTCTTCTTTATCTTCTTCCCTTTCCTCCTCCTCCTCCTCGGGGTCTCCTTCTACAGACATTATTTAACCCCAGGAGAGTATCTGGTCTTGAGACTGTTGACTCCTGGGCTAAAATTGTTCTTAAATATTTACGTACTTAAGGTGAGGCTGACACACACACACACACACACACACACACACACCCACACCCACCCACACACACACACACACACACACACACACACGCCCTCTCTCTGAGAACACACACACACACTGTAAAGGACAGAGACTTAGGGATAGAAATCCCTTACCTGACTAGTCAGGATCTTAATAAAGGAAAGTCAAGGACCATGGTTTTCTGAGGAATAACAAACAACCGTTTGAGATTGACATCTCTTTAATATAAAAATATAGCACAAAACTCTGACACCACTCAACAAACATCAAATAACAATTACGGGAGTCAAACAATTAGTGCAGTCAACAGTTAAAGGAGTCAAACAATTAATAGATTCAATTAATGGAATCAAACAATTAATGGAATCAAACAATTAATGGAATCAAACAATTAATGGAATCAAACAACTGATAGAATCAAACAATGAAAGGGGAGTCAGCAATTAATGGAATCAAACAACAAAAGAATCAAACAATGAACAGATACTTCCTACGGCAGCGGCCCTGGGGAAGGTTCTGGAACACAGTGATCCACTCTCAGGGGGAAGCCTCCATTCAACTCAACACTCGAGCGACAGCAGCCGATGTCTTGATACAGCAGACGAAACACCGGGGGCACAGATGGTGGAGAGGAGCTGGCAGCCGTGGCGGCTGCGGTAGTGGTTTGGGGTAGGTGTCCAGAGACTAACAGACGAATTGTGAAGGTCTGGGAAAGCAGCCCACGAATCCAGGACCTATGATGAGATCACAGCCAGAATTTGACGAACAGCTGGGGAGATAGTGACTGTATGACGGCTGGGGTGAATCTGCCTCGGTGACGCTGGTAGCAGCGCCGTTCTCGCCTCTGTCCAACCCCCCAAGCGTTGGTCTCACCAGCAAACGAGCGAGAAAGCAGCGGTAACGAGCAGGAATATCGTTCTCCTTACACACACACACACAAACACACACACACACACACACACACACACACACACCTTACAATACGTGTGATTACTCTTCCAACTTTTCTCAAGCTCATTGTGTCTCGTTCATTCCGGTTGAGTCATCTCTTTGTCTCCCTTATCAACTTCTTCTCGTGGCTGAGAGAGAGGAGTGGGGGAGGAAGGGAGAAGAGGGGAAAGAGAGAGGGAGAATAGGGAGGGAGGCGTCTAATATTACTGCAACAGGTTAATGAGATGTTTATTTATGTTTTTCTTCACAATGTTTTGTTGATCGGTTTGTATCCGAAAGAAACTAAACTCTCTCTCTCTCTCTCTCTCTCTCTCTCTCTCTCTCTCTCTCTCAGAATTTTTAAGAGCTATTCATCACAAGGCAGCAACAGAAAACGATGAACCAACCAGCACTAACTACGTCAATCGTACCACGTCGCCATGGAAGAAAAAAAACAACACTTAATGAACTCTGGCGTGTGTTTGATGATTGTCGCTTCTGACCGTTGCCTCACCTGAGCTAAACGACAGCTGCAATGACTCCACTGACTCTAAATGAACGACAACCTGACCGTATATTTTTTTCTCATATACGACAGTTATGATTTGGGTATTTCAACGACAGGAGGAATTGGTATTTTATTAATGACAGGTGTTTAGCAAGTGTGGTTGTCTTTCTAGATAGCTAAGATTAGTGATTTGAATGACAGCTAAAATTGATATTATTTCTAATCACAATGACACTTAAAATTTGGCATTCATAACAGGTAGAATTTTACTATGACAGACGATAACTTGTGTGTGTATATATATGTACATGCACTTTAAATGATTGGACAGGTACACAGGTAAAGGGGTGGATAGTGCACAAGGAAAGGGTGGACAGTACACAGGTAAAGGAGTGGACAGTACACAGGTAAATGAGTGGACAGTACACAGGTAAAGGAGTGGACAGTACACAGGTAATGGGATGGATAGTACACAGGTAAAGGGATGGACAGTGCACAAGGAAAGGGTGGACAGTACACAGGTAAAGGAGTGGATAGTACACAGGTAAAGGAGTGGACAGTACACGGATAAAGGAGTGGACAGTACACAGGTAAAGGAATGGACAGTACACAGGTAAGAGGGTGGACAGGTACACAGGTAAAGGAGTGGACAGGTACACATGTAAATAATTGGATCGGCAACTGTGTATAAAAAATTCCCTCGCCATATATACACAGAATCTCTCTTGCATAAACTGTCCACGTCCTGTTTGCCCCGTTTATTACTGTATGTATTTCTCTCCTTTGATCTGTAACTATGGATTTGGTAGAGGCTTTATAACTGGTTCACCTGAAGATTAGACACCCCAGTTTATTTCTGCCGGATGAGTAAACTCTAACCTAACCTAATAAAACCTAAATTAACCTAACCTGGTCTGATTTAACCTAACCTAATCTTATCTAACTAACCTAACCAAACCCGATGAAACATAACCTAACCTAACCTAATGTAAAACCTATCTGTTCTGTCCTGATCTAACCTAATCTAACCCCCTCAGGCGGCGTTTAAGTGTTTAATCATCAGTTACAATAAGCTCCGGGAGGAGGGGACTAATGTTCAGGTTATCCTTAAGAAATTACCCTTCTTTACCGCCCCCCCTCCTCTCACCGTCCCCAGCAGCGGGTGATGTCAGGTCAGGTTACAGGCATAAACTTGATCTTGTTAAAAAAGTAGTAGAGGAGTTGTGACTTGAGAAGTTAATAATCTGCGTCGCTGTTGATGACTTGAGACTAATTGATGCCTCGTTTGTGTTGCTCTTGTTGACGTCACTGTCTTCTTGGGGGCGTCTTGGGGCGTCCTATAACTGCACAGAAGTTAGAAATATCTTCGTCCTTAAGAAAACTTTATGACCCCCTTTCTGCCCTCTCTTCCCTCCCCTTCCCCCCTCTCCCTCCCTCCCTATTCGCCTCCTTCCCCTCTTCGCCCCCCCCCTCCCCCCCTTCAGTGAGACTTGCAGAGGCTTTACGTCTTAGGAGGTGGTGAGTTTCTCTGGGCTATAATCTCCAAGACGTTGCGAGGTTCCTTGATTATCTCGGTCACTCTCTTGTGTCTTGAGGGACGACCACCACCTCCATCACACACACACACACACACACACACACACACACGCACACACACGCACACGCGGGGGATTTAATTAATTAAACTTTTCAAAACATGGGAAGAAATTGTGTGGTATGAAAAATAGAAGCAGTGATGAGCGTGTGTGTATTGAAGAGCCACAACACCTCCCCCCGGGGCCTCGTCAGCAGCAACCTTGGACAAAAACACTGTTGGTGGAAGATTATCTCAGTGGTGGCTGGAGAACTACCTGTATTATCCCCACATAAAAGACTCCTCATCTCCCACAACTACCCACTCAACATCTGGAGTCTATAGGAGTTTGTCTCGACACAATAGTTGGCCTCACCGCCTCTGTCACCACTGGATTCAATTATATACCATACCAGTGTGGTGATACTCTCTCGTGTTGTGTGTGTGGGGAGGGCGGTACAGAAGGGTATCACTGGGTGTTCTGTGCTAGTATCTCCGGCTGCGGTACAAGATTCACTCACTCGGGTCAACACAGCGCTTCCTGACTCCATCATCTCACTCTCTGTACAACTTTAAACAACAACACAACACTCCCTGGGGCGCTCCTGTACTTGGCCATGGCACAGGTCAGGTGTGTGTGAGAGAGCTTAGAGTTCCCTTGATGTTTAAACACCCCAATGCTACGTATTGGTTAGGTCAGGTCAAGTCAAGTCAGGTGAGGTTAGGTTAGATTAGGTTAGCTTAGGTTAGGTTAGAATAAGTTAGGTGAGGTTAGAATATGTTAGGTGTGGTCAGTTCAACTCAGGTTAGGTTAACATTAGGGTGGTTAACCTTAATGCCTAATAAGCTAAGGAGGTTAATCTACAGGTGAACCGTGATAAGATATATAGGCTCCTTCATCATAAGAAACTATTACATAACTTTCTGTTAATCAAACACAACTGAGGATAGACAGAGAGGCCGGTGTGTAAAACTAATTATGAATATATTGAAAAGTTTAAAGTGATTTGAGGTGTGGCAGCGGCCGAGTGTTTACATCGTTCGCCTCTTGCCCAAGGGATCGCTGGTTTGCATCCCGGGCACCCTTAGTCGACCCATCTGTGAGGTGGGACCTGACACTTGTTGGGGGATGTGAATATAGTATCGGCGGCTTTAGTATTGAGTATGTTGTATCTCCGCTATCTTACACAACAAACAAGATAGTGGGTCGTCTTCTCCAGGTTATTTCAGAGATCATGTTTGGTCGACCTCGAGAACGTGAATTTGTGGACACATCTGAAGGAGAAGATGTTGTTGTGGATGATGGAGGTAAAGGAAGAGTTGGTGGCAAGATGTTCACAACCCTCGAGATGTTATGATTTATTATTTTTAAAGAAGAAATATAACACAAAATTGATCCGAAACACTCGTGGTGGTAAGAAATGACACACATATATACTTGAGGTAAATGACACATACTTTACATAGATGACACATAAACACCAACACATGTGACTTAAAACACCAGCAAGAAACATGTAACATTCTACCAACAACAAACTTCTCCTCACAACAACAACAACTGACCACTCTTGCTTGCCTCCAGATACAAACAATAACGTTGATATGAACTCTATCCACAAGACTATACTGCCCCAACCTCCTCCGCTTCAGGGAACAGGGATGAACTCACAGGAAGAATGTCTGTCTGTCTGTCTGTCTGTGTCTGCCTGCCTGTCTGTCTGTCTGTGTCTGCCTGCCTGTCTGTCTGTGTCTGTCTGCGTCTGTCTGTGTGCCTGCCTGTCTGTCTGTCTGAGCTGTAAAATCCACGAGCTGTTATAGTAATTTACATTTCTAATATTTTATAGAAAGATTAATTCTCTGTTTGGTGAGTATGACAGATGTTGTGAATGATGGGAGATAGAGAGAGATAATGATGGGAGATAGAGAGAGATAATGAGGGGAGGTAGAGAGAGATAATGATGGGAGATAGAGAGAGATAATGAAGGGAGGTAGAGAGAAATAATGAAGGGAGGTAGAGAGAGATAATGAGGGGAGGTAGAGAGACATAATGAGGGGAGGTAGAGAGACATAATGAGGGGAGGTAGAGAGAGATAATGATGGGAGGTAGAGAGACATAATGAGGGGAGGTAGAGAGAGATAATGAGGGGAGGTAGAGAGAGATAATGAGGGGAGGTAGAGAGAGATAATGAGGGGAGGTAGAGATAATGAGGGGAGGTAGAGATAATGAGGGGAGGTAGAGAGAGATAATGATGGGAGGTAGAGAGAGATAATGATGGGAGGTGTAATGAGACAAAACTCACAAGAAGAATATTACATATAGGTAGAATATTGATAGTATAAGAGTATAAAAGAGAGGAAGACTTTGGTAGCGTGGCCGTGATAGTTATTTACTCTTATCGTACACTGGTCGTGTCTTACACGTCAATACACATCTATTACGTTCTTAAAGGCGACTTCTCAAACACCGCTTCGTTACAACTCTTTATTAATTACGAACATGACATGGACACATTAATAACACCTTCAATTGAAAGTTACTAGGACATTATTATGTTACTAGACACTGATTCTCGGACACGAACATGAAATGAATACACTTCCCACATAAGTAACTCATCCCATGGAAAGTTCTGACAAACACTCACGTGACCTAGGGGAGGCCTAGCAGGGAGACTGCTTAGCTGGAACACTGGTGTCGGGAGGGCGACTGCTTAGCTGGGACACTGGTCTCGGGAGGGCGACTGCTTAGCGGGGACACTGGTGTCGGGAGGGCGACTGCTTAGCTGGGACACCGGAGGGAAGTCGGGGAGGGAAGTCCTGCATGACTCTCCTCCCGTGAGCAGGACTCGACTGTCGTGGACCTCCTCCTCCGATCCCTGTGTGTCTCTCTCTCTGACTCTGCGAAATTCCCCGAGGGAGGACTAGGACGTCCTATATATTGGGATGCGAGCCGTCAGGTTCAGCTGGTCGGGGGGAGGGGGGGGAGGAGGCGAAGGGTCTCCTTACATTTGACCTGGCCAATGTGAGGTCAGGTCTGGACTTTTCAGAAACTATCTGGGAAAGTCATCAGGTGGGGCCGTGTGTATATTGGGAGAGCAACCGTGAGAGTTCCCCTACACTTGACCTCCCTAATGTCAGGTCAGACTGGAGTTTCTGAGATGTAAGACGTACTTTCTGGAGAAGTCATCAGGTGGGGCCGTGTGACATGAGAGGCCCTGGTTGATTTGTGGCCCCTTGAGTTGGGCTCCGAGGGTTACATTTGACCTGGCTAATGTGAGGTCAGGTCCGGCCTTTGTTCAGAGAGTAGGTTATTGTATATTGGAAGAGAGTCGGCTGGTGCCTTCTTACATGTCTGTTGTGGTGACATGTCACATGGGAGGGGAGCTAGTTGATTTGTAACCCTGGTCAGCCGCAAGAGATACCCTATACTTTTGACCTCCCTAATGTCGGGTCAAGTCTGGCTTTCCTCGCGATGTAAGCTGTGGTCTGACAAACCATCACTACAGAGGTAGAGAGAGATAATGAGGGGAGGTAGAGAGAAATAATGAAGGGAGGTAAAGAGAGTTAATGAGGGGAGGTAGAAAGAGATAATGAGGGGAGGTAGAGAGAGATAATGAGGGGAGGCAGAGAGAGGATAATGAGGGAGGTAGAGATAATGAGGGGAGGTAGGAGAGATAATGAAGGGAGGTAGAGAGAGATACGTGATGGGAGGTAGAGAGAGATAATGATGAGGTAGAGAGAGATAATGATGGGTAGAGAGAGATAGATGATGGGGAGGTAGAGAGAGATAATGATGGGAGGTAGAGAGAGATAATGAAGGGAGGTAGAGAGAGATAATGATGGGAGGTAGAGAGAGATAATGATGGGAGGTAGAGAGAGATAATGATGGGAGGTAGAGAGAGATAATGATGGGAGGTAGAGAGAGATAATGAAGGGAGGTAGAGAGAGATAATGAAGGGAGGTAGAGAGAAATAATGAAGAGAGGTAGAGAGAGATAATGAAGGGAGGTAGAGAGAGATAATAAAGGGAGGTAGAGAGAGATAATGATGGGAGGAAGAGAGAGATAATGATGGGAGATAGAGAGAGATAATGATGGGAGATAGAGAGAGATAATGAGGGGAGGTAGAGAGAGATAATGATGGGAGATAGAGAGAGATAATGAAGGGAGGTAGAGAGAAATAATGAAGGGAGGTAGAGAGAGATAATGAGGGGAGGTAGAGAGACATAATGAGGGGAGGTAGAGAGACATAATGAGGGGAGGTAGAGAGAGATAATGATGGGAGGTAGAGAGACATAATGAGGGGAGGTAGAGAGAGATAATGAGGGGAGGTAGAGAGAGATAATGATGGAGGTAGAGAGAGATAATGAAGGAGGTAGAGAGATACTGAAGGGAGGTAGAGAGAAATAATGGAAGTGAGGTAGAGAGATAATGAAGGGAGGTGGAGAGAGATGCTAAGGCAATGAAGGAGGTAGAGAGAGATAATGATGGGAGGTAGAGAGAGATAATGATGGGAGGTAGAGAGAGATAATGATGGGAGGTACAGAGAGATAATGATGGGAGGTACAGAGAGATAATGAAGAGAGGTACAGAGAGATAATGATGGGAGGTACAGAGAGATAATGATGGGAGGTACAGAGAGATAATGATGGGAGGTACAGAGAGATAATGAAGGGAGGTACAGAGAGATAATGATGGGAGGTAGAGAGAGATAATGAAGGGAGGTAGAGAGAGATAATGACAGAGGTACAGAGAGATAATGAAGGAGGGTACAGAGATAATGAAGGGAGGTAGAGAGAGATAATGATGGGAGGTAGAGAGAGATAATGATGGGAGGTAGAGAGAGATAATGATGGGAGGTAGAGAGAGATAATGATGGGAGGTACAGAGAGATAATGATGGGAGGTACAGAGAGATAATGAAGAGAGGTACAGAGAGATAATGATGGGAGGTACAGAGAGATAATGATGGGAGGTACAGAGAGATAATGATGGGAGGTACAGAGAGATAATGAAGGGAGGTACAGAGAGATAATGATGGGAGGTAGAGAGAGATAATGAAGGGAGGTAGAGAGAGAGATAATGAAGGGAGGTACAGAGAGATAATGATGGGAGGTACAGAGAGATAATGAAGGGAGGTAGAGAGAGATAATGAAGGGAGGTGCAGAGAGATAATGAGGGGAGGTACAGAGAGATAATGAGGGGAGGTAGAGAGAGATAATGAGGGGAGGTAGAGAGAGATAATGATGGGAGATACAGAGAGATAGTGAGGGGAGGTATAGAGAGATAATGATGGGAGGTAGAGAGAGATAATGATGGGAGGTAGAGAGAGATAATGAAGGGAGGTACAGAGAGATAATGATGGGAGGTACAGAGAGATAATGATGGGAGGTAGAGAGAGATAATGATGGGAGGTAGAGAGAGATAATGATGGGAGGTACAGAGAGATAATGATGGGAGGTAGAGGGGAGATAATGGTGGGAGGTGAGAGAGACAATGAGGGGAGGAGAGAGAGCAATGATGGGACAGAGAGATAATGATGGGGAGGCAGAGAGAGGATAAATAAAGGGAGGTAGAGAGAGTATAATGAAGGGAGGTGTAGAGAGAGATAGTTGATGGGAGGTAGAGAGAGATAATGGAGGTAGAGAGAGATAATGACGGGAGGTACAGAGAGATAATGAGGGAGGTACAGAGAGATAATGAAGGAGAAAGAGAGACAACGATGGAGGTAGAGAGAGATAATGAAGGGAGGTACAGAGAGATAATGAAGGGAGGTACAGAGAGATAATGAAGGGAGGTAGAGAGAGATAATGATGGGAGGTAGAGAGAGATAATGATGGGAGGTACAGAGAGATAATGATGGGAGGTACAGAGAGATAATGATGGGAGGTAGAGAGAGAGGTAGAGAGAGAGGTATAGAGAGAGAGAGAGATAGAGAGAGAGAGAGAGAGAGAGAGAGAGAGAGAGAGAGAGAGAGAGAGAGAGAGAGAGAGCGAACACGCACTGCTGGAGAATTAACTTAAAGGATGATTGAGCCTCTGTAATCCTTTTTTTTCCTTCCTCCCGGCCTCCATCTTTTCTACCTCCAGCTGTGACTTTGAGCCAGGGTCGAGCACTGCGCGGCATCTCGGGGTCAGGAATGCAATAGAGTGGGTGATCTTTATACTCTGCTGTGGATTAGCGGCCAGGCGGAGGTGGACCCTTCGGCAGTGGTCAAGTATTTTAACTGAGTGACCCTCCTCTCCATAACCCACTTCGCCCAAGACCCACCTCCAAGACCCACCCACCTCCAAGACCACCTCCACACCCACGCCTCCAAGACCCTCCAAGACTACCTGAGCATCTTGACCAACTGCTTCATTTGGACACAGTATTGGCATTCTACACACACACACACACACACACACACACACCCACACACAACACACACACACACACACACACATAGACACACACAGACACACACACACACACACACACACACACAGACACACACACACACACACACACGCGCGCAAACAAACAAGACACCACTACCTTATTTCATTGTTTATGTATGTCCGTCGTAGTCGACGACAACTCTGCTTCATTATGAATCGATGATGATGATCATGAGTGGTGAACTAGTGATGTTGTCGGTGGTGCCACTGGATGTGGCTGTGGAGTCCAATCCTTGATCCGCAGTCTCTCACATTGGGCAGGACAGCTCCGAGTTGGGTGGGAGGTCTCTGGGAGGGCGATTGTGTATCCTTTCCTTACGTGAACATCTGGCCCTATTACGCTCGTTCTCGAGATGTTTGACGCCTTGGGTACAGGTGGAACACCATAGACTTCGGTCTCGAGATCCTTTGGAGCAATGTTACTTTTTTAAGCGCCATTCTAAGCTGATCTTTGTACTTAAAGCATTGTCCTCCAAGGTTGCGGCTTGCCTCGGGCAGCTGCCTGTAGAGGATCTAGCGGGGGAGTAGGTGCTCTGGCATGCGGATGATGTATCCCGTCCATTGCATCTGTTGCTTCGCCAAAATGCCTCTTTGCTGGTGGTGTTGGCGCGCAGAAGGATGTCAGTATGAGGGACTTTGTCCTGCCAGGTCAGACCAAGAATGCGCTGCAAACAACGGATATGGAAGGCCCCGAGAGATCTGATGTGCCTTTGGTACGTAATCCACGCTTCCGAAACAAATAGATGATGGACATACAGACAGCTTGATAGACAGAAAGTTTGGTTGTGACATAGAGACTGTTATTGTTGAACACTCTAGCGCATAGATGACCAAACATAAGAACATAAGAAAATAAGGAGTCTGCAATAGGCCGGTTGGCCTGTGCATGGCAGCTCCTGTCGAGAGTTACTACCACTCTCTATCACCCATGAATCTATCTAGCTCCTTTTAAAACTTTCCAGCGTTCCAGCACTTACTACAAAGTTGCTAAGCTTGTTCTACTCGTCCACCACCCTATTTGTGAACCAGTTCCTTCCTATCTCCCTCCTAAACCTAAACTTATCCAACTTAAATCCGTTGCTACGAGTCCTATCCTGCTCGTATATTATAAGAACTTTATCTATATCCCCTTTAGTGATCCCTTTCACCCACTTAAATACTTCTATCATATCTCCCCGCACTCTTCGTCTTTCTAGGGAATGCAAGTTTAGTTTCTTTAACCTATCTTGTTATGGAAGGTTTCTAAGTCCCGGAATCATTTTCGTCATTCTTCGCTGCACCGACTCCAGTGAATTGATATCCATTCTATAATAAGGGCACCAGAACTGAACAGCATAATCGAGATGCGGCCTGACTAGCGCAAGATATAGTTGCAATAAGACCTCTGCACTCTTATTACTTACACTTCTAGATATAAAACCTAATACTCTGTTTGCCTTATTTCGAACATTAACGCACTGTTTTCTAGGCCGTAGGTCCGGGCTTACAAGTACCCCTAAGTCTCTTTCACAAGTCGACTTCTCTAGGTTGATGTTGTTAAGGCTGCATACATTGACAATATTTGTTCTTCCAATATTAGGTACGCTGCACTTGTTGGTGTTGAATTTCATTTGTCATTTTTCTGATCACTCCTGCAGTTTATTTAAATCCTCCTGTAGTGCATTTGCATCCTGTCCTGAATTAATCTGCCGCCCTATTTTGGTGTCATCCGCAAACTTGCTTATGTCACTGCTGATCCCAGTATCTAGATCGTTTATGTAGACTATGAGCAAGAGTGGGCCTAGTACTGACCCCTGGGGAACCCCACTGGTTACACGGCCCCACTCAGATTTAACACCATCTACGCTGACCATCTGCATTCTATCGGTGAGCCATGATTTTATCCAATTTAAAACTTTCCCTCGATACCATGAGCCTTAACTTTCTCAGAAGCCTCTGACGCGGTACTCTGTCAAATGCTTTCCTAAAGTCTAGGTATATAACATCCTCATTTTCGTCATTATCTACTACCTCGAAGACTTTCCTAAAAAACGTCAACAGATTTGTTAGACAAGATTTTCCCTTTGTAAACCCATGTTGAGAGTCGTAGATTAATTTGCTTTTCTCTAAATGCGATTGGATGCTATTTACTATAATTGATTCAAGAAATTTCCCCACTACAGACGTCAAACTGATCGGCCGGTAATTTGACGCTGATGCTCTGTCTCCCTTTTTGAATATGGGTACTACATTTGCTTGTTTCCACAATTCTGGCACAACTCCCGTGTCTAATGATTTTGTAAATAAATTTACGAGGGGTCTGCTAATCTGTTCCCTACACTCTTTCAAGGCTTGAGGGAAAATTTCATCTGGCCCTGGGGATTTTGTCTTCTTTAATTTGTTTATCCTCTTAAGAACATCCTCTTTTCTGATAGTGATATTCTTTAATTTCTCTTCTTCCTTTCCCCTAAATATCAGTTCCACCTCTGGAATTTCCTCGTGAATTTCTTCTGTGAAAACTGATAAGAAGTAGCTGTTCAATGCTTTGCTTATTTCTTCACTGTCATCGATCACTTCCCCCCCCCCCTCTCTGACTTTAAAGGCCCAACTTTGTCCTTGACCTTTGTTCTATATACCTGGAAAAATCCCTTGGGATTCGCCTTGGATTCTCTTGCTATTCTGATTTTGCAGTCTCTCTTTGCTTTCCTTACATTTTTCTTAACATTCCTAGATAGTTCATTATACCTATTTCTGAGCTGCTCCTCCCCTCCCTTTAATTTCTTATAAATTCCTTTCCTTATTCCTATGTCATGTTTAAGTTTTCTGGTCATCCACCTTGGCTCATTCTTATTTGACCTACTTTTTCTGTATGGTATAATTTGTTCTTGTGCTTTACGTAGTATACGAGTGAATATATTATCGTCATGATCAATTGTTGTGTCACATGTGACCTCACCCGTTCCCACCTGGGACTGACCTGACTGTTCCCAGGTGACCTCACCTAGGTACCTTTTTAACCCCCCATAATCCGCCGATTGAAAGTTTGATCCTGACCATATTGTCATTGTTTTTCGTTTCCCAATTTAGGGTGAACTTGATTTCTCTGTGATCACTGTTACCTAGTTCTTCCCCTACTGTGATATCTCTGATAATATTTTCTTTATTTGTTAATACTACTAGGTCTAATATATTGTCACCTCTAGTAGGTTCTGTAATTAGTTGTTTCAAAAAATTGTCCTGCACTGTGTCTACGAAATCTTCAGATTCATAGTCACCTACAATGTTGTCCCAGTCAATGTTTCTGAATTTGAAATCCCCCATAATGTACAGGTTTTTGTATTTTGTTGCATTACTCATTTCCTGCCATATGGACTGAGCTGCTTCTTTCCCAAGACTTGGGGGCCTGTAAATCACTCCCATAATTATTTCTTCTCTTCCTTCCGTAATTTCTACCCATACAGACCCGATTCCTATTTCACCCTTTATTGAATTATTAATACAACATTTTATTGTGTCCCTGACGAAGAGTGCGACCCCTCCCCTCTTCCTACCTTCCCTGTCCTTGTGAAAAAGGTTGTACCCTTCTATATGGTACTCTGATCAAAAAAAATTTGCTCGCCAGATTCATCCAAGTTTCGGTGATTGCTATGACGTCTAAATTCTCGGTACAAACAACTTCTCTCAGCAAGTCTATTTTATTTCTAACACTCCTACTGTTTGTATAGTATACATTTAAACCTACCCTTCCCTGGTTCTGTTTTGCCCCTTGTCCTGAGTAACCAATTTTACTTCCCAGGACCTGCTTGCTTTTTTACTCCCATTTACCCCGACCTCTCTCTCTACCAAAGGAGGCAGCTGCAGGATGGATCCCAGCCTGGATCTCTCCGTCGATGTTGTGCTTGGGAGAAAGAACGCTACCGAGGCAGGTGAATGTTCTACTTGTTTGGCAGGTTCTCCGTGGACTAGGAATGCACATGACAAACACACACACACACACACACACACACACACACACACACGCACACACACACACACACACACACACACACACACACTACTACCACTACATTTCTTTCACCCGGAATCGAGTATGACGGTCATCCAGCTATGATACAGTTATATGAATTATTAAGTGTGTTACCTAGGTTGATGAGTTCTGAGATGACTTAAGAGGCCGATACGAGACTGGCAGAGTCGATCTCAGAAGTTGCTTATGTGGGGGGCTACATCTAGTGCGGGAGGATCGGCGGCAGCGTCTTTCCGGCGTTGGCACTTGTCTGCCTCGTTATGCAGTCGGAATAACTCGAAAATATTGACACCTTCTTGTGTGGTGCTCCTCTAAGCGTTATGGTGTGGAGTAATCGTCTCCCAGGTGAGGAGGTCGATTTGGCACTTTTTCAGGTTTGTCTTAAGACTATCCTTGTACCTCATCAGTTGCCCGCCAGCATACTATTCGTTAGGTGACTAAAGTAGCAGCTTTGGCAGTCTACTGTCGTCCATGCGTGTAACATGGCCAATCCAGTGTAGTTGTTCGTGGATAATGGTAGCCTCGATGCTCCTACAGTTGGTGTCAGCAAGAATACTGACATTTGTCCTCTTGCCTTCCCAGCGAACTTGGAGGATGAAACGTAGACTACGTTGGTGAAAGTTTCCACGTACCTTGAGGTGCCGACTGTATGTGACCCATGTCTCACTGCCATATAGCAGGGTGGGGAGGACCACTGCTCGATATTCTTGTAACTTTGTAGGTATGTCAGCTCCCTACAGCTGAAGACACCGTTTCGGAGTCTGCCAAAGGCTTGAGATGCACATCTGTTCAGATGCTGAATTTCTTCATCGATGGCATCGGTGGTGGACAGGTGGGAGCCGAGATACCGAAAGTGGGTAGCATTAGAGAGGGTAGTACTGTTAAGATGGATGGATGGTGGAGATGTGGCTGAACCAGGGGCAAGCTGAAAGAGAATCAGGATTTATCAACATTCTCCCACCAACAGTACAGTGCAAAGATTGATGATCAACTCACGAGTGATATACAAAAGTGACAATTTCAACTTGAAGGAAAGAAACAACTGTGAGTGACAATCAGTGCGGTCAATGTTGACCTGACGCGGACCAGACACACCCAGTCCGCGGTACACTCACCACCACCAACACTGGATGAGAAGCTAAGAAAGACTCCAAACTACATTAGGAGAGAAATGAGGACTCCCTACTCCACCCAGGTGAGGAACTATGAATTCCTAACTAGATCACATGAGGAACAAGAACCATCTCCAACACCCTGTGTGAGCTGAAGGACCTACCCGGACCACGTGGTGGATGTGCTAAACATCAGTAGCTGTAGTGAGGTAGCGGCTTAGCACCCAGGTACGACGGCCATCCAGACAGTGGCGCCAATATCAGGTCACAAGAATGTTTACAAGACCAGCTCCCACAGTACCAGATCTATAGTTAATCTATATGTTGACTCTATGTTTCTTAATTCTTGTATTAAAATCTTTTGTCAATCAAGTGACCCACTCCCCGCTTCCACCATATGTAACCTATCACCTCTGTTCATTGTATATTTCCAGCCTTCGGGCTGCCATGTTATCTTAATAAACCGTTAATTATTATTATTATTATTATTATTATTACTCACGCAAATATGTTTTCAATAGTATATATTAGGACATTAGTATTTTAGGACCCCTAGATATTTTTGGTGGTGACCTCATTATGAAAGGTCAAAGGTCAGGAGTTATTATTGAAGAAGCCTAAATTTAGGGAGTGAAGGTGACGTGTAGAGGATGATGACCCTAGATTATTGTGTGTTAATGACTCTCTCTCTCTCTCTCTCTCAGCACTTAGATGGACAGTAAGAAGACGCAGTGTTATTCAATTTGCTTTATTATTTTTTTACTTTTATTATTATTTGACAAGTGACATCGATATTCGCTTAGACATACTCTATAGGCTCATCCGTGTACATAATGGGGTTTCCAAGCACATACGAGTTACAGGTGTGTTTGAATCCCACTACAGCAGGTGGTGACATCAATTACAGGTGTGCAGGAAACCTCTTGGGTGACGACTGTGCTACACGACAGCCGATGTGATTAGTAGATGGTTGAGACGAGTGTTGTTGATTTGGAGTCATCATACTCTCTCTCTCTCTCTCTCTCTCTCTCTCTCTCTCTCTCTCTCTCACACACACACACTAGCCACAGTACATCACCACCACCTCTATTACCAGCACCAACAAGGCCAACACACTACCGAATGCCAGCACTATGAAGGCTCCCTGTATGTTCTCCAGGGTTAAAGGCTCAAGGACCTGCTTCTCCTCCTCCTCCACCTGTAGCATCCCCTTCGTCGCCGACCTCTGCTTGTCTCCTGTAGACCGTCGGAAGTCTTCGATGATGGAGCGTCGCCACTGCATCACCAAGCCCGACTGAGACATGGCGTTTAAGTACCTGTCGGGTGGCGTTGAGAGATAGTGGTTAAGGTTCTGTTAGGAGGCGTTGAGAGATAGTGGTTAAGGTTCTGTCGGGAGCGTTGGAGGAGAGTGGTTAAAGTTCTGTCGGGGGCGCTGAGAGATAGTGGTTAAGGTTCTGTCGGGGGACGCTGAGAGATAGTGGTTAAGGTTCTGTCGGGGGCGTTGAAAAATAGTGGTTAAGGTTCTGTCGGGAGCGTTGGAGGAGAGTAGTTAAGGTTCTGTCGGGAGCGTTGGAGGAGAGTGGTTAAAGTTATGTCAGGGGCGCTGAGAGATAGTGGTTAAGGTTCTGTTGGGAGGCACACACACACACAAACAGCACCAATAAGCTAACAATCAATCTATCTTAATCACCTCGTTATCTATCACAGGAGAACTAATGGTTTACATCATTAAAAATAAATATCAATGTACACACTGACGAGAAACACAGACAAAATAAATACGTTAAACAATGCAAATAATTATACTATAAACAAAATAAACCAAATAAACAAAAACATAATAACAAAATAAAAAATAAACAAAATAAACAAGAACTAAAAAAACAAAACAAACAAAATAAAAAATAAACAAAATAAACAAGAACTAAAAAAACAAAACAAAATAAACAAAATAAACAAGAACTAAAAAGCAAAGTAACAATATAAATAATACAAACAAGACAAACAAACCTGGAGTATATATAAAAAAATCATAGTGAATAATATAGTAAATAATATATACCCAGAAAAATTATTTGTGACAAGTAAAATCAATAGTATAATCCTTAAACCAGTGAGAATATATACTGTACTTAATATACGGTAATATATTTCATAAGTCATTATGAAAAATATAGCCAATTAGTTTATTTAAAAATAGAGCCAATAGTTTATTTAAAAATATAGTCAATAGTTTATCTAAAAGTATAGCCAATAGTTTATCTAAAAGTATAGCCAATAGTTATCTAAAAATATAGTCAATAGTTTATCTAAAAATATAGCCAATAGTTTATTTAAAAATATAGCCGATAGTTTATCTAAAAATATAGCCAATAGTTTATTTAAAAATATAGCCAATAGTTTATCTAAAAATATAGCCAATAGTTTATCCCCAAAAATGTAATAAATGTTTTAAACTTTGGGCGCTATAGCTACACTCCCCGGACTGATATACTAATGCCAGTCACGTGCCAAAATTACAATATAATATAACAAAAAATATCTAGACCACAAAAATATATATAAAAGAAATTCCCACAAATCGAGATTTTTTTCATACCGACCGTGAAAATATTTTGGCTGTGCATCCAACTCGTGTGTGTGTGTGTGTGTGTGTGTGTGTGTGTGTGTGTGTGTGTGTGTGTTGAAGTTGATCGGTGTTTTTGTTCTGGTTTTGTTTTATGTTTATCTGTATTTTGTGGTGTTTTTGTTTTTGTGTATTTTATGCATCTTTTCTTTGGTTTTATATGATGTATTTTTCTGTATTTCCCCCAGGGGTTGATACATTGGGGGGGGAGAGGGGGGGTCATTGTACCGCTTCAGCCTCACAACAACTGTATATTGTGAGGAGAAGAAGGAGGAGGAGGCCGGGTAGTAGAGTGAATTATGTGGGTCAATAGTCAACACTACAGTCCTACACACTGGCTGGTTTTCATATATACATGCTGTTATTCATATACAGTGCACGTGCAGACATTTAGGTTATGCTGGCATTCATACATACATGTAGATATTCTTACATACATGCAGACATACATACGAGGTCCGACGCACAAAAACGAGACTGATGCTGTAACTCTTTTTATTTACCAAATTAAGAAAATCAGTTGTGATCTCCTTCAAAGTAGTTTCCTTCTGAGTTGACACACAGCTGCATACGATGCTGCCACAGTTTAAAGCAATTCCGCAGATCATGTTCTGTAAGGCTGTTGAGGAGCTCCGTCGTTTTTGCTTTCACCTCTTCTACTGACAAGAAATTGGTTCCTTTGAGCACGGACGTGATCTTTGGGAAGAGGTAGAAGTCGCAGGGAGCCAGGTCTGGTGAATAGGGTGGTGCTCAAGCACAGTGATGCTTTTATTGGCTAAAAAATGCTTCACAGACAAAGCATTGTGGGCTGGCGCACTGTTCATCTGACAGCGTTTTTGGAACCATTTTTGCACAAACCTTTGTCAAGTTCAATTCTTCCGTTAGAATGCGTCGAACACTTTCTGTCTAAATTAACTTGCTCAGCTATTGCTCGAACACCCAACCTATGTTTTTTTTTATCATATCTTGTACTTTTTCAATGTTGTCATCGGTAACTGCTGTGTGCGGACGGCCTGGGCGGTCATCATCTTTCACGGTTTCTCTGCCTTCCGAAAATCGTTTGTGCCATTCAAAAACGCGTGCACGAGACATGCAATCTTCACTGTAGGCCTCAGTCAATAACTGAAAAGCTTCCGTCGCGGATTTCTTAAGTTTAACGAGATTGTACTGAGGGAAGCGATCGAGTTGAGCCTTGTTACACTGTGATAGGTTAGAACATGTTCGATAACCGTCTGTTTGTCCCTCCCCTCCCACTCCTGATTCCCGAGTTATAGGGTCAGTATCGTTATTTTTGGGTCGTACATACATACATACAGTAACATATGCATGCAAACATTCATATATACTCTATATGCTTGCATCTATACACACATACATTCAAACATTCATACATTCATACATGGATGCATGTAAGTATTCACACATACATACATACATACATGCATACATACATACAGTAACATATGCATGCAAACATTCATATATACTCTATATGCTTGCATCTATACACACATACATTCAAACATTCATACATTCATACATGGATGCATGTAAGTATTCACACATACATACATACATACATGCATACATACATACATACATACATACATACATACACACACACATACATACATACATACATACATATATACTCTCTTTCGATATCAAATACAAAAAGCTTCAATGCCACAACATTCAATGAACATTACCTGGGCTGTAAGTTATCCTCAACACACACACACACACACACACCTGTCCGCCTTACCTTTGATGTCTTCAGGTATCAAAAAATGCTTATTAACTTTTTCTGTAATATTTACTTTGTAATATTTACCTCCAGTAGTAATATTTGTGATCAATACGAGGGTCAATATCAGTGGTAATACTCCTCCTAATTACCTACCTGTCTTAGAGTTAATTTTGGTGCAATAAATTACCTGGTTGTGTTAATATTCGTACATTAATTAACTGTCAGTAGAAATATTTATAAGTAAAATAAATATTCATATAAAAAATCTTATTGGTCATATTTGTCACTGGGTAGACGCATTCCCGATAAGGTAATATATTCTTCAGTAAATATTTCTTCTTCTCCTCTTCCTCCTCCCTCTTCTCCCGCTCCTCCTTCCGAGAGTTTCAGGTTTTCTTTAAGGTTGTATCACATCTTCGTCTTACAAACAGAAAACGAATCTATGTATTTAAATGTAAGGTTAAGTCTCTTTGAACCCTGTAAGAAAAAACACACCTTTCATATCAAGTCTTCGTCAATTCCGTGAACAAGATGTGATGTGACAGTTACTTAAGGGAGCTGTGAGTTACTTAAGGAAGCTGAGACTCTTTTAAAAGGAGCTGAGACTCTCTTAAAAGGAGCTGAGACTCTCTTAAAAGGAGCTGAGACTCTCTTAAAAGCTGAACATTTCGATCACCAGATGAAGAAAATTCTCCAGATAGTCGTCACGCTTGAGAAGAAAAAGTTGAGAAATTGGCAAGACGTTCGTGGTGAATGGCGGCACAAGACGGCAGGACATTCCAATTAGACCCTTTTGAGGCAGCTGTTGGTGTGGTGAATATTGTCAACACTGTCTTATTTCCTTTACTTATCACACTGTACCCGGCGGTGTTGTAAAGTTTTGAGATTTATTTGTTATGGTTTTGTAGTTGGTGATGAGGTTGTTGTTGTTGGTGGTGGTGGTGATGGTAATGGTGATGGTGGTGGCGGTGGTGGTGGTGGTGGTGATGATGATGGTGATGGTGGTGGTGGTGGTGGTGATGATGGTGGTGGCGTTGTTGTTATGTTAGTGGGAGTATCGATATTGTTGTTGTTGTTGGTGGTGGTGGTACGGTTGTTGTTATTATTCCTATAAAAAAAATTAACTCAAATGGATCAAAACACCCCATCCTGCTGTTGCTGTACTCCCCTCCCCCTCCCCCACCTGACCACCCAACACTCACAACACACAAAGCTTTTTTCTCCTATTTTGACGGACAATTTAACTCGTCTGTTGTAAAAAAAAATAATAACTTTTATATATATTTTATCTTCCATGTAACTAAAAACGGAATAGGAAAAAATATGGTCATAATAGGAAAAAATGTAGTCGTAATAGGCAATTTTATGTTGATGTATAACGAGAAAAGAGTAGTAGTAGTTTGTTAGTAATTTGAATATTAATTGAAAATAAGCGTTGGGTAATAATTGTAATATAACTTGTGTGTATTGTGGTTGTTAATGTGATTACTGTGGTGGAGTTAAAGAAGAGGTAAAGTCTTAATGCTTCTGATTGTTACTCCACATGCACACGTACACACACATGCACACACTTACGATATACCTCCCCCCACACAAAAAACAACATACGCACATACAAACACCCAACACACGCATGTAAGCACCCAACACGCACGTTCAATCAACCTCTGCACACACAAAAACACCATCATACACTCAATCCCCACATACACACAAACACACCCTTCCTTCCCCCACACACAAACACCCCTTCCCCCCTCACACACACACCCCTTCCTTCCCCCCCCCACACACAAACACTCCTTCCCCCCTTCACACAAACACCCTTCCCCCCTCACAAACACCCCTTCCTTCCCCCCACACACACACCCCTTCCTTCCCCCACAAACACCCCTTCCCCCTTCCCCACACACAACACCTTCCTTCCCCCCACCACCTTCTGACACCCCTTCCTTCCCCCACACACCCTTCTTCCCCCCCCACACACACCCTTCCTTCCCCCCACACACACTTCCTTCCCCCACACACACCCTTCCTTCCCCCCACACAAACACCCCTTCCTTCCCCCCACCCCTTCCTTCCCCCACACAATTCCCCCACACAAACACCCTTCCTTCCCCCACAAACACCCCTTCCTTCCCCACTCACCCACAAACACACCCTTCCTTCCCCCACACAAACACCCTTCCTTCCCCCTCACACAACCACCTTCCTTCTCCCTCCACACACCTTCCTTCCCCACACAAACACCCCCCTCCTCCCTCCACACACACCACCCCTTCCTTCCCCCACCCACACACCCCTTCCTTCCCCCACACAAACACCCCTCCTCCTCCCACACACACACCCCCACCCCTTACTCCACCACACAAACACACCCCTTCCTCCCTCACACAACACACCTTCCTCCTCACACCCCTTCACACAAACACCCCTTCCCCTCCACACAAACATCCCCTCCTCCCCGACACCCCCCCACCCTCCGACCACACAAAAGATCTTACCTGTCAAAGATGTATTTATAAGGAGCGCCCTTCTGGAACGCCCAGCCCACGTAGTTCGGATACAGCTTCTCCTCGACGGCGTAGGAAGTCTTGCTCCTACTCCGAGTGATAAACAGAAACTGGGAGTATTCAGTAGCCTCCAGCACCCCGGCCCCGCTATCGAAGGCCTGCAGAACCTGGTCGTAGTCCGGTAAAAGCGACAACTTGTTCCCCAGCCTCCGTAGTACAGGTTCCTTAGATGACCACAGGTAACCAGGCAGGAAGTTACCGTAGTCCAACATATGTATCCTGACGATCAGATGAGGTTATTAGGTGAGCTTATAACCTAACCTAACCTAACCTGGCGAGTATGTGTTGTTTCTGGTGGATGAGGTTAGGTTAGGTGAAGATAGGTTAGGTTTAGATTATTCCTCACAAAATCTTCATTAAACTAAAAATAAACGACAACTTTTGACTCATGAAACGAAAACATTTCCACCACCAAGAAAATCCAAGAAATACGACAGTAAGAAAAATATAGACGACATCTACACCGTCGACCATTGAACAAAACTCACATTCTGGGGCCATTACATCCCTCGGAAATTTTGCTTCAGGGCAGTTTAAAGATTTCTGCCAGCGAACACGTGAGCAGAAAAGAACTCCAAAAGTGTAGTTTTATCGACTATCTTGCCATGGTAACTTGGCTTTAATGTGTGTGAGGTCGAGTGGCTGACTGGGTTGGGTTGGGTTGGGTCGGGTCGGGTCAGGTCAGGTCAGTTGGTTTAGCTTAGATTATCTTAGGTTCGGTTAGTTTGAGTTACGTTGGGTTAGGTCAGGTCAGATCAGGTCAGTTCAGTTGGGTTAGGTTTGCTTAGTTTGGGTTGGGTTAGATTAGGTTAGGTTGAATTAGGTTAGCTTAGGTTAGATTAAGTCAGGTTAGGTAAGGTTAGGTTAGAAGAGTTAGTTAGGTTACGTTAGGTTTTCTTACAATAGATTAGGTTACGGTAGATTAGGTCAAGTCAGGTCAGACGGGGTTAGGTTAGGTTGAGTTAAGTTGATTAGGTTAGCTAGGTTGGATTGGGTTAGATTATTTTAGGTTGGCTTGAATTACGTTACCCTAGGTCAGGTCAGGTCATTGCAAGAACTTAGTAAAGCTTAACATTCTTTCTGCAGAAAAAGTGACCAACTGGGGGAGGGAAACGAACACCAAAGTTTGTCTCAATGGCTGTAAGTTGCCTCAATGACGCGTAATCCCCCTGTGACCTGACCCTATGACCCCAAGGCGATTTATCCCACGCTAAAAGAAAACTTCACATGCACATAACTCATCCAGCAGACTTCTTCAGCTGATGGTAGTAGTGAGGATAGAGGGTGGGTGAGGTCTGGAGTGTGCCTTGTGGCCTTTTGATTCTGACCTTTGATCTCATCCATACCAACAGAAGGGTGAACTTTGACCTTTCGTATGACCTTTCTAAACGTAAACAACTTATTTCTAACAAGTCAATATATTCCTTAGAAAAACTGCCAATAAGAAACAAGAATTATAATGTCCATATTTTTTCTGTATTTTTTTTTACAATAATAATAAAATACAGGTAAAATGTCTTCAATGCAAATATTGTCGATGACTGGTTAATTACATATACAGGTGTCATTAATTATTACCTGGGAAACATATTTTAGACTTATTAATAATTTTTATAATTAAAAACTAACAATACTTCGAGAGTTGGTACATAAATAGAAGCAAAATAATGTATGAAAAGGTTCTGCGTAAGACATGTATGCTAATTAGTTCCCTGTTAGCTAATTAGCATAAATGGCACTCCAGCAAACTTGGCGAATTTTTACAAGAGAGGAGGAAATGGTTTTGGGCGAGTGAATGGGCGAAGTTGGGGCGAGTTGGCGAGTAGCAGGATGTTATTTTTCTTGGATGCTGAGGAGATACTTGACCTGCATAACTCACTTAACTTGGAAACAATTCACTTGACCTGGATAACTCACGTGACCTGGATAACTCATTTGACTTGGATAACTAGTTCACTTGACCTGAATAAATCACTTGACCTGGATGACCCACTTGACTTGGATAACCCACTTGACCTGGATAACTAACTAAACCTGGATAACTCACTTGACCTGGGTAACTAGTTCACTTGACCTGGATGACTCATTTGACTTGGATAACCCACTTGACTTGGATAACACACTTGACCTGGATAACTAACCTAACCTGGATAACTCACTCACTTGACCTGGATAAGTACTTAACCTGGATAACTCACTTGACTTGGTTATCCCACTTGACCTGGATAACTAACTCACTTGACCTGGATAACTCACTCACTTGACCTGGATAACTCACTTGACCTGGATAACTAACTAACTTGACCTGGGTAACTAATTCACTTGACCTGGAAAACTCACTTGACCACTTGACCTGGATGACTCTTTACTTGACCTGAATAAATCACTTGACCTGGATAACCCACTTTACTTGGATAACCCACTTGACCTGGATAACTAACCGAACCTGGATAACTCACTCACTTGACCTGGGTAACTAATTCACTTGACCTGGATAACTCACTTGACCTTGATAACCCACTTGACCTGGATAACTAACTCACTTGACCTGGATAACTCACTCACTTGACCTGGTTATCCCACTTGACTTGGATAACTAACTCACTTGACCTGGATAACTCACTCACTTGATCTGGATAACTCACTTGACTTGGATAACTAACTCACTTGACCTGGATAACTCACTTGACCTGGATAACTCACTTGACCTGGATAACTCACTTGACCTGGATAACTCACTTGACCTGGATAACTCACTTGAACTGGATAACTCACTTGACCTGGGCGGCAGCCAGTTCCTCTAGAGTGTCTATCCTCCGTGTTTGTGTGGGCACGGTGAGGAAGGCTATCAGCTTGCCCATATAGGAGGTGGAGAGCACGAGAGCTGAGAGCCACCAACAGGCCAGGAAGGCTCGGCACCCCATCACCTCTGGCACTCTTGGCACTGACTGTCGGAGGAGTGTCCTGGAGAGCCATACCATCGTCGACAACACGTCCATCCCTGGAATTTCCTCGTTGTTGGGTTGAGAAGGTGACTCGTGTTGATGTTTTGGTTGTTCTTATATCCATCGAATTGTGTTTCAGTGTTCATTGGATGTTCTTTTCAGTGAGTGTTTTGTTCTTCATGATGTTATTTAGATAATAACTAAGTATGGATTTACACTGTTGGTTAGATTGGGGAAATATAAGAAGTGCGAAAAAAGTTTGTAATTGTGTTTCGTAGTTTAATTTAGTTAGAATTTGTTGCTTACGTGGTTGTTATATTACTTAATTAAAACACACACACACACACACACACACACACACAAGAAAGAGAAGGAAGATACTGACTGTTGTTGTAGATGGGCGAGGAGTCAGCCCGGACGAGGAGGTGGAATATAAGAGAGAGCATCACTAAGGCAGCCAACACTCCCGCCCACACCCACACACCGAACGGATACACCACAGACCGCCAGCGTGGAAAGGGTGGGGGGACCTGTGTGGGGAGAGAAGTGAGAGAATCATTGGACTTGTGGGAGGGGTGGTGAGGTGGGGTGGGGTGGATAGAGACGAAACAACAGGAGATAATTAACCCTGAGAAGTATAATAAAGAGAAAGATAAAGGTATAATGGTTGGAACAATGATAAAATAGCATTGCCAACATGATGTGGTTGTCCCCATACCTGCCAACATATCTCGATTAGACACCACATATTTAAACACATGCAGTATTTGTCTTTTAATATCACTCTATATTTGTTTCTTCTCGTTGGTTCTCTGTTGTTCTCTCTTGTTCTCTGTTATGATCTCTTAGCACACGAACATCAACCATGCGTTCACCAGAGCCTTAAATCAATCCGTTTTCTCCACTTACATTCCTCCATGCATGCAGGGTGACGCATAAATCGCTTTACTAACACACACATATACACATTCTCTGCAAATCAACTTATGCTATACCCTGTACTTATAAATAGCCCTCTTTTCCCTAAACGATATATTTACCAGTTGTAAATATTCTTGCATTGTATTTTTTTCACAGTATTTTCTCTTCGTGTCTATTCATTGAGTATTTACCCAAATTCATATTCAGTCCAATTTCTCGTGTATGTATACCACTTGTGTGTTATTCAGCTTCACAGATTAAAGTTGTCTGTCCTGTTCTTCAGCACACACACACACACACACACACACACCTTCAGGGTAATACTGTAGGAGTCGCTGAAGTAGGGAACACTAAAGTCAGCTGCCTGGTATCTGTCGAGCACCACCGCCATGCCATTGATGATAAAATCTTTCTCCTTCCTCACCACCTGCCCCAGCATCCCGACCCAGGTGCCGTTAATCAGCTCCCCCCAGTACTCGTCAGGTGGGATCTCCTGCAGGTGGTAGGTGAAGTTGAGGCGACTAGCTATCTCCTGAAGCATCGCCTGGCCAATACCCACCACCTTCTTCTCTGCAGGGCGCGACACACTACATCAGGACACCGTATATATATTATTTTTAACATGTTAACATTATTATAGGTTACATTATGGACAAAATATTAACATTCACATACTATTTAAAGATGTAATTAACATATCAAAGAATCTATACCTTATGTTGCAGGTTAATTACAAGATTAATGTAAATATGTATATACCTTTAAGTGCTTAAGAACACGTATGAACGACCGTATATTCCTTTATTTTAAGTTAACACAATATACCCGATTCATTGCCTTATCCGTTTTACGATATACTGAATACAAAAATGTCCAGTATCACAAACTACTGTAATTTATAAAGTATTAAAGTGTTTAGTACATCAATACGTAACTAATATTACAAAAATACTGTAGCTTAAAACTATTACAATAATTACGACTTGAGTACGACAAAAACTACAACATACAGAAGTTTAAAAGAAATTATAAATATACGTGTTCACCGGAGAGAGAATTAACACGAGGATAATGCGTCTCGCTGCTTTTAATTTCATATAATATCACCACCACAATTCTCATTCGCTTCTGGTTAAATTTTAAACTGAAACTATTATGGTGTTGATGTAGAGAGAAAATTTTTTACTAGTTTATTCTACGCAGTGGTTTAAGGTCGAGTTGTATAAAAAAAAATTGGTTTATGTGTGTTGTGGGTTGACGATGATGATGTGATATTGTTTTGAAGGAGTTAATTTGTTTTTCTTGTTTTATTCTCGTTTGTGTTTTGTTTTAGTTTGTGTTTTTCTTATTTATCTCTCTCTCTCTCTCTCTCTTCTCTCTCTTTTGTTCTTATCTCTTTCTTTTCGCTCTTATACATAATAATACTCTTCTCTCTCTCTCTCTCTCTCTCTCTCTCTCTCTCTCTCTCTCTCTCTGTGTTGTTCTTATCTCTTTCTTTCCGCTCTTATTATATCCTCTCTCTCTCTCTCTCTCTCTCTCTCTCTCATTTCGTACCCACAGATAGAATCTCCCTCACTGACAGGTGTTGTGGTAGAGAAGGTAGGAAAAAATTACTAACTTTCTCTACCTTAAAAAAATTATAATAGTCGTAAATTTCTCTTGGAATACATGACGTAAAAGTACCATTGGGGAAGTTAACAGTTTTATTATTATTATTAGCTCAGGTGAGGGTTGGAAGTTACGGTGCTAATTAGACAGGTGAGTTGTCAGATTGCGTGTGCTGGATTGACTTTCAGTACGGACGGGAAGGACGGATATGATACGGACGGGAAGAAGGATGGATATGATACGGACGGGAAGAAGGATGAGTATGATACGGACGGGAAGAAGGACGGATATGATACAGACGGGAAGAAGGATGGATATGATACGGACGGGAAGAAGGATGGATATGATACGGACGGGAAGAAGGACGGATATGATACAGACGGGAAGAAGGATGGATATGATACGGACGGACGGAAGAAGGATGAGATATGATACGGACGGGAAGAAGGACGGATATGATACGGACGGGAAGAAGGATGGATATGATACGGACGGGAAGAAGGGCGGATAGGATACGGACGGGAAGATGGATGGATATGATACGGACGGGAAGGAACATATACAGATTGTACGGACAGACACGGATTGAATAAAGTACATAGACACGGACAGAAGAAAGGACGGATGGACAGTCAAGAATGCAAGGACAGACCAGAACGGAAGGACGGATACAGACAGACAGACAGGCAGACAAGAAAAAAAGAACATGGGCGGAAAAATTAACCATCACGGACATGGATGGTAGATACAACATCCAACAGATACAAGAACGGAGAACGGACATCCACAAAACACGGACACGGACGAAAATACAACCGACACAAGAACGGACATCCACAAAACACGGACACGGGCGGAAGATTCAATAGACAACGGACATCAGAGACAACCGACACAAGAACGGACATCCACAAAACAAGGACACGGACAGCCACCATCACCCACCATTATCGTAGAAGAGATATGGAAAGTCGTCAATCCAGCTGGCTAGATGGAACAGCTGGCCGTGGAAGTCCGGAAAACGCTCGAGAAACAGCTGGTGTCTTGTTAACGTCTCTCTCTCCACCAGCTGTTGGGAGGAAGACAATGGTAGAGGAGATACAGAAGAAAACAAGAGGAAAAAGAAAAAAACGCGAAGAAAAAGAACAAAATAAGAAGGAAAATTAACAAAATAAGAAGGAAAACTAATAAGATAAGGAGGAAAAAGAACAAAATAAGAAGGAAAAAGAACAAAATAAGGAAAAAACAAAAGGAAAAAGAACAAAATAGGAAGGAGAAAGAACAAAATAAGAAGGAAAAGAACAAAATAAGAAGGAAAAAGAACAAAATTAGAGGGAAAAGGAACAAAATAAAAAGGAAAAGAGCAAATTAAGAAAGAAAAAGAACAAAATAAGAAGGATAAGGAACAAAATAAGAAGGAAAAACAAGCAAATTAGAAGAAAAGAGGAAAAACAAGATAAAGAAAACGAGAAGAAAATTTAAGAAGAAAACTTGAAGGAAAAGAAAAATCTATAAAACAAGAAGAAAGAAGAAGAACCAGCTGTCAGGAAGAAGATAAGGATAAACAACAAGAAGAAAAATAAAGATAAAGGGGAAGAAAAATACAAAGAAACAAGAAAGGGTAAACAAGAAGAAGGAAGAAACCAATTAGAAGAAAACAGAAGAAGTAAGTACGAAGAAGAAAAAGAAGAGGAAGAAGCAACGATGATGGAATGATAAGAAGGATAGAGGGAATAAAGGAGGATGATCGTATAGAAATATATTGATATACCAAACTAGAGTATTTCCATGCTAATCTGGCCCCTGGTAGTGGACAGATGGAAGCCGAGATACCGAAAGTGTAACATTAGAGAGGGTACTCCTGTTAAACTGGATGGATGGTGGATGTATGGCTGAACCAGTGGCAGGCTGAAAGAGAATCTAAGTCTTATGTACATTCACCTCAAGGCCGAAGTGTGCATACTCATCTGTGTAGGCTCTCCTGTAGTTTGCGTTCAGTGTGAGTGACAAGGGTGAGGTCGTCTGCATACTGAAGTTCAGTAATGGAAGCTGCCGACACCTTTGTTCCTGCCTGGAGTCGTCTTATGTTGAAAAGACCTTTCATCCGGTGCTCGATGGCCACCCTGCCGGCTAAATTGGCACTGGCACGAGTAAGGAAGGCAGCCAAGAAAATGGAAAAGAGAGTTGGTGCCAGTACACATCCTTGTTTTACCCCGTTTGGATGGGGAAGAACTCAGACTGGGTACCATTGTGCAGGACACTGCCGTTCATGCCATCGTGGAGTTGCCCCACAATGGCGAGGAGATTTGGTGGGCATCCAAAACGGCCTGTCCATCGTGCATTGCCTTCGTCCATCGGTGTAGTCGTTGGGTTCCCATGTTGGTCACCTTTTCTGCCTATACCACCGTTGGGGTGTTATTGGAGGTATGTAAGCATGTCTGCCTGATGCGGGGCTCCGCCGTAGATTTTTCATTCGGGGTTTACTCCCGTAGCCTTATACCTACCAAAGTTAATCTGCAAGGCAGCGGGGCAATGGTTGGTAGGCACCAGGGCGTATCCACATGCCAGTGGGCCCAAACGCCGTCCTTCTGGGGCCCACTGCAGTTCCGATATCCCCTGCTGGTCTAGCCTGGGCCCACGAGGCACCCAGTTACCGTGTGTTGCTACAAGAAGTCTCTTCACCATCAAGACTACACCACTACAGGTATACCAACACACACAAGCTATACACACAAAAATTCACCACCACAACAACAAAAGTATCACAGAAAATGGGACACAAAACGTAACCCTCATCTGAATACAAACGAAAGAAAACCGCAGAGAAAGGTAGAAAATAATACAAAATACTGGTTAATAATAGCGAGAGTCACGTAACAGGAGGTAAAAACAAACATTGGCTGCTACTTGTGGAATACAGATGAAGAGAATGTAATAAAGGGAATCAGAGGAAAGTGGCCGTAAAGTAGGGAGAATGAGGCAATAGTGTTGGTTGTGTAGAAGGAGGAAGGTGATGTTAGTGCTTACCTAACCTAACCCAACCTAACCTAACCCAACCTAACCTAACCCAACTTAACCTAACCCAACCCAATGCAACCACATTTTATACCAAGAAGTAAACCACGAATTAAACCAAAAAGTTAACTACGAATTAAACCAAGAGGTAAACCAAGAAGGGGGGAGGGGGAGGGAGGGTAGACTAGGGGCCACTGTTACATAAGGGGCCTCAGGTTTCCCTACACTACACAGGGTCACATCCATCACCCTCTCTGTGTTCTTCTTTGGTTCCTTCTCAATCCTACAGCTTAAATACGCTTGAGTCTCCGTGATTTATGGCAACGTGTGGCTATATATGGCATTTTTTGGCTATGTGTGGAAACTTAAGGTTATGTATTGCAGTTTTTTTGGTTATCTATAGCAAGTTTTGTCTATATATGAATTTTTTTTTACTATGGCAACTTTTGGTTATGTATTGCAATTTTTGGTTATCTTTGGCAACTTTTGTCCATGTATGGTAATTTTTGGTCTATACTATATATATGTATGACAGTTTTTGTCTCTGTATGTCAACTTGTAGCTATATATGGCAGTTTTTGTCTGTATGGCAACTTGTGGTTATATATTGCAGCTTTTGGTTATCCATGGTAGCTTTTGTCTATGTATGGATATTTTTGTCTATACTGTATATATGGCATTGTTTGTTTGTATGGCAACTTTTAACTATATATGGCGAATTGTTGTTGTGTGGTAAATTATGACTATATATGGCAACTTTTGACTATATATGGCGAATTGCTGTTGTGTGGTAAATTATGACTATATATGGCAACTTGTGGTTATGTATGGCAACTTATAGTTATATATGACTGCAAGGAAGAGGACAAAAGAGTGAATAGAAAAAAAAGATTGGTTAAAAGGACAGAGACTGAGACACAGACAGGTAGAGAGAATAAAGGATAATCAAGTAGACAGGCAGACAGAGACACACAGACAGACAGACACACACACACACACACAGACACACAGACAGACAGACACACACACAGACAGACACACACAGACACACACACAGACACACACACACACACACACACACATACACACACACACACACACACACACAGACAGACAGACACACACACACACACACAGACAGACACACACAGACACACACACACACACACACACATACACACACACACACACACACACACAGACAGACAGACACACACACACACACACAGACACACACACAGACACACACACACAGACAGACACACACACACACACACACACACACACACACACACATACACACACACACACACACACACACAGACAGACAGACACACACACACACACAGACAGACACACACAGACACACACACACAGACACACAGACAGACACACACACACACACACACAGACACACACACACACACACACACACACACACACACACACACACACACAGATAGACACACACAGATAGGCAGAGAGAGACACACACACACACACAGACAGGCAAAGAAAGAGACATACACAGACAGGCAAAGAAAGAGACACACACAGACAGACAGACACAGACAAACAAACAAACAGAGGCAGCAGATATAATCAGTACACACCCATCATTATACAAACACACTCAGCTACACCGTAACAAAGGAACGACACACACACACACACACACACACGAGTCATCAGCCCAATATATACTTATCTTTGATCTTAAACTTATTCTAGCTTTGAAGGCTAAAACAATTTACCTAAGTTACCTTGAGTTGAGAATAATTAGCCCAGGTAGTATTTTGTTTGGGAGAGATTCACTTACCTGTATATTGTCTTAAGTTCAGGTGTGTATATATTACCTAAGGTTTTTAGTATAGTAATTGTAATGTAATTCCCCTGGTTTTTGTTATGTCAGTGTTAATTTAATCTTGGGAGAGAAGGGAGGGAGGGAGAGGGGGGAGAGAAACGGGAGGGAGGGAGAGGGGGGGAGATAGATGGAATGGTAAAATAAAGGGGGGGAGAGAGAAAAGGGAGGGTGAGGAAGAGGAGTGGAAGGAGGGAATGGTGGAGAGAGAGAGAGAAAAAGAGGTAATACTGTTAGATAAGAAAAAACAACAGTACAATAAACGAAAGGCAAGTGCAACGGTAATCAAGAACAACAGTAAACAGGAACAACAGTAGACACCAACAGCAACACCACCAAGTATCCAAATATCTATGTTAATTTTATCGGGATTATCTGAGGTGAAAAGTTTACAGCCATTTACATATCTTAACAGCAACATCACACCCGTCCATAGCAGCCAACACAGCGAACAGTTTATTTTACAGCTCTTACTGGTGAAGCGTTTTTTATAGCTGTCCGTAGCAGTGAAAAAATGACACATTTTTACAAGTGTCCGTAGCAGTGAAAAGATAAGATGAAGCATTTTTACAGCTGTCCGTAACAGTGAAAAGATGAAACAGTTTTACCTGCCGTCCGTGGCAGTAAACACAACGAAACATATTTACAGCTATCCTTATTAATGTTTACTTTCTTCACATAAACATAGCGGAGTGTTTGGTGTGGTAATAAAATAGCTCGGGAAATCCCCTTCAGTGTTTACATTTCACGATCAGCTGTCCCTTGCCGCCATCTTGGAAGGAACCAAAAACAAAACAAATAACTCTTGCCACTTTTCAATAATAACATAGGTTCCATAATAACTTACTCACCTTCGTACGGTACCTGGCGCCCACGGGGTTGTACGGGAAGTAGGTGACCATGTTGTAGCGCAGGTGACCCCCTGAGGTGAAGGTTGGCAAAAGCAGTACCACACGACTCACCTCTCCTGCCGCCACCAGCACCTGTCTGACGGGGACGGTACAGCGCGTTACAGCAGGGATAGGATACAGTAACGGGTACGTAGGTTCATGTGTGTACCGTTTGTACCGCGTGTGAGTTTGTTAGTACAGTTTTAGAATTTGTTAGTACCGTTTGTGAGTTTGTTAGTACCATTTATTAGTTTGTTAGTAACGTTAGTGAGTTTTTAGTACCGTTTGTGAGTTTGTAAGTACCATTTGTGAATTTGTTAGTACCGTTTGTGAGTTTGTTACTGCCGTTTTGAGTTAGTACAGTATGTGAGTTTGTTAGTATTGTTTGTGAATTTGTTAGTACCGTTTGTGAGTTTGTTAGTACCGTTTTGAGTTACTACGGTATGTGAGTTTGTTAGTAACGCTTCTGAGTTAGTACCGTTTGTGAGTTTGTTAGTAACCGTTGGTGAGTTAGTACCGTGTGTAAGTTTGTTAGTACCATTTTTGAGTTTGTTAGTAACCGTTGGTGAGTTAGTACCGTGTGTTAGTATTGTTTATGAGTTTGTTATTGCCAATTGTGAGTTTGTTAATACCTTTTGTGAGTTTGTTATGACCGTTTTGAGTTTTTAGTAACCGTTAGTGAGTTAGTACCGTTTGTAAGCTTGTTAGTATCGTTTGTAAGTTTTTAGTACCGTTTGAGAGTTTGTTGGTGCCGTTTGTGAATGTGTTAGTACCGTTTGTGAGTTTGTTATTACCGTTTGTGAGTTTATTGGTATTGTTTGTGAGTTAGTACCGTTTGTGAGTTTGTAAGTATCGTTTGTGAGTGCGTTACTACCATTTATGAGTTTGTTAGCATTGTTTGAGTTTGTTAGTACCGTTTGTGAGTTAATGCCATTTGTGAGTTTGTTAGTATCGTTTGTGAGTTTGTTAGTACTGTTTGTGAGTTAGTACTGTTTGTGTGTTAGTACTGTTTGTGAGGTAGTACTGTTTGTGAGTTCGTACCGATTGTAAATTGTTAGTACTATTTGTGAGTTCGTACCGTTTGTGAGTTCGTTAGTAACCGTTGGTGAGTTAGTACCATTTGTAAGTTTTAATACCGTTTGTGAGATTGTTAGTACCATTTATGAGTTTGTTAGTACTGTTTGTGAGTTTTTAGTGCCGTTTGTGAGTTTGTTAGTACCGTTTTGAGTTACTACGGTGTGGGAGTTTGTTAGTTCCGTTTATGAGTTTGTTAGTACTGTTTGTGAGTTTTTAGTACCGTTTGTGAGGTTTTAGTGCCGTTTTGACTAACTACGGTGTGTGAGTGTGTTAGTACCGTTTGTAAGTTTTTTAGTATTGTTTGTGATTTAGTACTGTTTGTGTGCTTGTATGTTAGTACTGTTAGTGAGTTAGCACCGAGTGTAAATTTGTTAGTGCCATTTGTGAGTTAATACCGTTTGTGAGTTTATTACCGTGTGTGAGTTTGTTAGTACCGTTTGTGAGTTAGTACCGTTTGTGAGTTTGGTTGTAACGTTTGTGAGTTAGTACCGTGTGTGAGTTTCTTAGTACCGTTTGTAAGTTTTTAGTACTGTTTGTGAGCTTGTTAGTACTGTTTGTGAGTTTGTTTGTACCATTTGTGAGTTAGTACCGAGTGTAAAATTGTTATTACCATTTGTGAGTTAGTACCGTTTGTGAGTTTGTTAGTACTGTTTGTGAGTTTGTTAGTACTGTTTGTGAGTTTGTTTGTACCATTTGTGAGTTAATACCGTTTGTGAGTTTATTAGTACTGTTTGTGAGTTTGTTAGTACTGTTTGTGGGTTTGTTAGTACCATTTGTGAGTTAGTAACGTTTGTGAGTTTATTAGTACTGTTTGTGAGTTTGTTAGTACTGTTTGTGGGTTTGTTAGTACCATTTGTGAGTTAGTAACGTTTGTGAGTTTGTTAGTACCGTTTGTAAGCTTGTTACTACTGTTTGTGACTTTGTTTGTTAGTACCGTTTGCGAGTTTTAGTACCGTTTGTGAGTTTGTTCGTGCCTTATGTTAATTAGTACCGTTTGTGAGTTAGTACCGTGTGTGAGTTTGGTAGTACCGTGTGTGAGTTAGTACGTACCGTGTGTAAGTTTGTTAGTACCGTGTGTGAGTTTGTTAGTACCGTGTGTGAGTTTGTTAGTACCGTGTGTGAGTTTGTTAGTACCGTGTGTGAGTTTGTTAGTACCGTGTGTGAGTTTGTTAGTACCGTGTGTGAGTTTGTTAGTACCGTGTGTGAGTTTGTTAGTACCGTGTGTGAGTTTGTTAGTACCGTGTGTGAGTTTGTTAGTACCGTGTGTGCGTTTGTTAGTACCGTGTGTGAGTTTGTTAGTACCGTGTGTGAGTTTGTTAGTACCGTGTGTGAGTTTGTTAGTACCGTGTGTGAGGTTTGTTGGTAGGTTGTTAGTACCGTGTGTGAGTTTGTTAGTACCGTGTGTGAGTTTGTTAGTACCGTGTGAGTTTTGTTAGTACCGTGTGTGAGTTTGTTAGTACCGTGTGTGAGTTTATTGTACCGTGTGTGAGTTTTATTATTTAAATGTGTAGAGTTTGTTTAGTACCGTGTGAGAGTTTGTTAGTACCGTGTGGCCAGGTTTATTGGTACCGTGTGTGAGTTTGTTGAGTGTGTTCATTTACTAAATTATGACGTGAATATCAAGATATTCCTCCGCCTCGACAGTTGGGCACGAGGGAATTTCAGCTCTGAGTTTGTTAGAGATTGTCAAGGTTCCGAAATAGTAGAAATATATTGGGGAATTTGGTCGTGTGTGTGTGTGTGTGTGTGTGTGTGTGTGTGTGTGTGTGTGTGGTTTCTTATATGTAGTGTTATACAGTTGGTGGCATAGTTCTTGGAAGATAAAATTTATATTGAGTTACCAGTATGGATTACCTGCCAGAACCCTGCCTTGTCAACTCCATGTTTTAGAGGTTGATAAACATGCATACATACATACATACATACATACATACATACATACATACACACATACATACATTAATTGACTTACATGTACTTTTTATGAAACTCTACCACGAAATACTCAACAATTATCACCACGACCTACACACACACCTACACACACACACACACACACACACACACACACACACACACACACACACACACACACACACACACACACCTGACTGATGGATTAATTATAGATATCGAGACATATTTAGTTTGTCCCCCTGCCAGTAATTACTTAATGGCCGCTCCTGAGTGGCTGTTACCTGAGGGAGCTGTACCTGGGAGTGTAGATAATGACAGCTGTTTGTCTTGGTTGCGGTTGATACAATGTTACTGGTGTATTTTGATGTATATTACTGTATTAAGAGTAGGTTGTACTATTGATATGTCATGTTATATAATGTGAGTCATGTAAGTGTATATTGTGGTATGTGGTTTTGTAAATAACAATGACAATAATAATAATAATAATAATAATAATAATAATAATAATAATAATAACGATGATAATAATAATAATAATGACGATAATAAAAATAATAATAATAATAATAATAATAATAATAATAATAATAAGACACTACAACACGGTCTTGGCTGTAGAAACTGTTCTCAATATCTCAAAGTGGGTGATGAAACACCCCCCACACACACACCAACTACCCATACCGTGAACTGCTGGCTGTTAGAGGATGAGTTGGAGGTGATGATTATGTTTCAACCATTACGTGTTAGATGGCCTTAGTCCTCATTAACCAACAACCTAACCTAACTTAGCCTAGCCTAACCTAACCTAACCTAACCTAATCTTAATTTATTTTATATAACCTAACCTAACCTAACAACACTACCTAGTGAAGGGGGTCGTGTGGAGGCTGACCAACACTAGCGGGCCCATCACCCAGGCAGACGACCTCGCTCTCAGGAAACTTTGGACGCGGTCTTGGTCGAGGAACAACAAAATGGTGATGTCCAGGTCAGAGTTATGGCTTCCTCGCCTCCTGAAGTGTTCCAGGTGGTCGCCGGGGTCCTGGGGGGAATTGATTATGTCTCTGACCTGCACGGCCATTGGGATGCCGCCGAGTAAGAGACGCTGAAGAACGTCCTTAGCCGCGATGGTGCTATCGTGAAGGACCTTGAGGGAGCGAGTGTCTTGGAAGGCCGTTCTGAGGATAGCGAGCAGTGCCTCTGCGTGGAGAGGCGGATGCTGGGGGGTGACTGGGGACGCCCCTAGGGTCCCGGCGACCATTGCAGGGTCACTGGAAACAGCCTCTGTGCGCGCCACGCCCTCAACTTCTGCACAAACAAGACTTCTTAAGAATTCTCACCTTTAAACCTCACGTAAATCTTATCACACACATAATCCCTCTGATTAAATGTAATTATCAGTGCAGAAAAATATCAGAAGTTATCAAAATCAGATAAATAAATGTTAACGTAGTACAATACACACAACTATCTACCAAAGTCCATCTCCATGACAGACAAAACTTGTAAACTACGAGAACATTAAAAAACATACAAAAAAGAATAGAATCATTACCATGCATTTGTCATAATCCATCAACAACAAAGGACATGTTTGTATCAGACTCTGTTATCTCCAGGTTAGGTAGACACATGTAAACAGTGACACAACCAACATATCATCAGTAACTTATGAGAAGAGCTCAATCTAGTAATGTTAAACTGCCATTACTTCATGTATATAGTTATCTTCTTTTACCCGGAGGAGTGAACCCGAGACATTACCTGCAGGGATAAGTAGAGTCAGGCAGACAGGTAACAGGTATCGCGTGAGCTCCATACCTGGCGAGGGTCACACCTGTACTGGGCTGGCTTGTCGCTGTCACCACACCACCACCACCACTACTACTACCACCTGTAGCCCTGTGTACCACTAATTATAGCCGCCACCACCATCACCACCACCACTACTACCACCATTGCTACTACCACTAACCACCACCAACCACTACCCACCCACCACCACCACCCACCCACCACCACCACCCACCCACCCCACCACCACTCACCCCACCCACCACCACCACCCACCCACCACCACCACCACCACTCACCACCAATCCCACCACCCACCAAACCAATCACCATCCTCCCACTCACCACCAACCACCCACCTACCAGCCACTACCACCTACCACCACTACCCACCCACCACACACTACCCACCTACCACCACTACCCACCCACCACCACCACCACCACCACCACTCACCACCAATCCCCACCACCCACCAAACCAATCACCCACCTCCCACTCCCACCACCACTCACCACCAACCACTACCACCACTCACCACCACTACCACCACTCACCACCACTACCACCACCTACCACCAGGCCACAGATCGACGAGCCAGCGAGCCTCAGATCGTTTTGTCTACATAACATCAGACAAAAGTGAGCTGATTGGAATGAAATAGTAATGTTGATTTGTCATGCATAGAGGGAACACTTGGACTACCATTACGATGTTCTTACAGACTACCGAAGAGAACTATGTTATTTATACCTGTATCAATACTTACCTCAGCAAATTACTGTTTTTGTGAGGTGAGATATTTTGCCATCACCTGTTCTCGTTACTGTACCCTGCGTGTCCTTGTTACTGTACCCTGCGTGTCCTTCTTACTGTACCCTTACCTGTCCTTGTTACTGTACCCTTACCGGTCCTTCTTACTGTAACCTTACCTGTTCTTGTTACTGTACCCTTACCTGTCCTTCTTACTGTACCCTTACCTGTTCTTGTTACTGTACCCTTACTTGTCCTTGTTACTCTACCCTTACCTGTCCTTGTTACTGTACCCTTACCTGTCGTTGTTACTGTACCCTTACCTGTCCTTCTTACTGTAACCTTACCTGTTCTTGTTACTGTACCCTTACCTGTCCTTGTTACTGTACCCTTACCTGTTCTTGTTACTGTACCCTTACTTGTCCTTGTTACTGTACCCTTACCTGTTCTTACCAATAACCTTACCTGTTCTTGTTACACAATACCTTACCTGTCCTTGTTACTGTGCCATACTGTCGTTACTGTACCCTTACCTGTCCTTCTTACTGTACCCTTACCTGTCCTTGTTACTGTACCCTTACCTGTCCTTGTTACTGTACCCTTACCTGTTCTTGTTACTGTACCCTTACCTGTCCTTGTTACTGTACCCTTACCTGTCCTTCTTACTGTACCCTTACCTGTTCTTGTTACTGTACCCTTACCTGTCCTTGTTACTGTACCCTTACCTGTCCTTGTTACTGTACCCTTACCTGTCCTTCTTACTGTACCCTTACCTGTCCTTCTTACTGTACCCTTACCTGTCCTTGTTACTCTACCCTTACCTGTCCTTGTTACTCTACCCTTACCTGTCCTTGTTACTGTACCCTTACCTGTCTTGTTACTGTACCCTTACCTGTCCTTGTTACTGTACCTTACCTGTTCTTGTTACTGTACCTTACCTGTCCTTGTTACTGTACCTTACTTGTCCTTGTTACTCTACCCTTACCTGTCCTTCTTACTGTAACCTTACCTGTTCTTGTTACTGTACCCTTACCTGTCCTTGTTACTGTACCCTTACCTGTTCTTGTTACTGTACCCTTACTTGTCCTTGTTACTGTACCCTTACCTGTTCTTGTTACTGTACCCTTACCTGTCCTTGTTACTGTACCCTTACCTGTTCTTGTTACTCATACCTGTTCTTTACTGTACCCTTACCTGTCCTTGTTACTGTACCTTACCTGTCCTTGTTACTGTACCCTTACTGTCCTTGTTCTGTCCCCTACCTGTCTTCCTTCCTCTTTACCCTTACCTGTTCTTGTTACATGCCTTACCTGTCCTTGTTACTGTACCCTTACTTGTCCTTGTTACTCTCTACCTGTCCTTCTTACTGTAACCCTTTCTTGTTACTTACCTATTCTTGTTACTGTACCCTTACTTGTCCTTGTTACACTCTTACCTGTCCTTGTTACTGTACTTTTATCTGTTCCTGTACCTTACCTGTCCTTTCACCCTACCTGTTCTTGTTCTGTTGCCCTACTTGTCCTTATTCTCTACCTTACCTGTTCTTGTTCTGTACCTTACCTGTCCTTGTTACTGTACCCTTACCTGTTCTTGTTTTACTTACCTTACCTGTCCTTGTTACTGTACCCTGTTCTTGTTACTGTACCCTTACCTGTCCTTATTACTTTACCACCTGTCCTTGTTACTGTACCCTTACCTGTCCTTTATTGCACCCTTACTGTCCTTCTTCTCACCTGTTCTTGTTACTGTCCTTACCTGTCCTTATTTACTGTACCCTTACACTGTTCTTGTTACTGTACCCTTACTTGTCATTTACTGTACCTGTCTTACTGTATCCTTACAATCTTGTTACTGTACCCTTACCTGTCCTTACTTTCCCTTACCTGTCTCATTTACTGTAACCTTTCCTGTCTTATTCCTCACCCCTTACCTGTCTCCTGTACTACCTCATTTACTCTCCTTTACATGTTACTCTCCTACCTGTCCTTGTTACTGTTACCCTTATGTCCTTGTTAATTCCTACCTTGTTACTGTCCTTACCTGTCCTTGTTACTGTACCCATACCTGTCCTTCTTACTGTCCCTTATCCTTGTTACTGTACCCTTACTTGTCCTTGTTACTCTACTTACCTGTCCTTGTTACTGTACCCTTACCTGTCCTTCTTACTGTACCTTACCTGTCCTTGTTACTGTACCCTTACCTGTCCTTGTTACTTACCTGTTGTTACTGTGCCCCTTACCTGTCCTTGTTACTGTACCCACTTGTCTCTTGTTACTCTACCCTTACCTGTCCTTCTTATGTAACCTTACCTGTTCTTGTTACTGTACCCTTACCTGTCCTTGTTACTGTACTTACCTGTTCTTGTTACTGTACCCTTACCTGTCCTTGTTACTGTGCCCTTATCTTTCTTGTTACTGTGCCCTTATCCTTGTCTATTGCCTACCTGTTCTACTGCATGCCCTTACCTGTCCTTGTTACTGTACCCTTACCTGTCCTTGTTACTGTGCCCTTACCTGTCCTTGTTACTGTACCCTTACCTGTTCTTGTTACTGTACCCTTACCTGTCCTTACTTCTACCTGTCTTTACTGCCCTTACCTGTCCTTGTTACTGTCCTACTTGTCCTTGTTACTCTACCCTTACCTGTCCTTCTTTACTTAACCTTATCTTTCTTGTTACTGTAACCTTACCTGTTCTTGTTACTGTACCCTTACTTGTCCTTGTTACTCTACCACCTGTCCTATTACTGTACCCTTATCTGTTTCTTGCTTAACCTTACCTGTCCTTTTACTGTCACTTACCTGTTCTCTACCCATACTTGTCCTTGTTACTCTCCCTACCTGTCCTTATTCCACCCTTACTGTCCTTCTTACTGTAACTTACCTCCTTTACTCCCTGCCCTTACCTGTCCTTGTTACTGTAACCTACTGCTTGTTACTGTACTTACCTGTCCTTATTCTGTACCTACCTGTCCTTGTTACTGTACCCTTACCTGTCCTTCTTACTGTAACCTTACCTGTCCTTCTTTACTGTACCCTTACCTGTCCTTGTTACTGTACCTTACCTGTCCTTGTTACTGTAACCTTACTTGTCCTTGTTACTGTACCCTTACCTGTCCTTGTTACTGTACCCTTACCTGTCCTTGTTACTGTCCCTTACTTGTGTTTACTCTACCATACCTGTCCTTGTACTGCACCTGTGTTTACCCTTACCTGTCCTTACTGTAACCTGTCTTTTACTGTACCCATACCTGTCCTTGTTACTGCCTACCTCTGTTACTGTCCTTGTCATGTTGCTGTGCCTTCAATTACTGCAACCTCATTCTGTTACTGTCCCTTCATATATTTGCTGTTAGCCCTTACCTGTCCTTGTTACTGTAACCCTTACCTGTCCTTCTTACTGTACCTTACCTGTCCTTCTTACTTACCATACCTGTCTTACTCTACCTGTCATGTTACTCTACCCTTACCTGTCCTTTATTCTTTCTCCTTATTGTCCTTGTTACTGTACCCTTACCTGTCCTTGTTACTGTACCCTTACCTGTCCTTGTTACTGTCCTTACCTGTCCTTCTTACTGTGCCCTTACCTGTCCTTATTCCCTACCTTGTTACTCTACCCTTACCTGTCCTTGTTACTGTACCATACACCCTGCCCTTACCTGTCATGTGCTGTGCCATACCTGTCCTTGTTACTGTGCCCTTACCTGTCCTTTCTATTGCATACCTGTCTTGTTACTGTACCCTTACCTGTCATTTACCTCTCCTTACGTGTACCATTCTTGTTACTGTTACATACCTGTCATGTTACTGCTACCCTTACCTGTTCTTGTTACTGTACCCTTACCTGTCCTTGTTACTGCTACCCTTACCTGTTCATGTTACTGTACCCTTACCTGTCCTTGTTACTGTGCCCTTACCTGTCCTTATTTACTCATGCCTGTTCTTGCACTGTACCCTTACCTGTCCTTATTACTGTACCTTACCTGTCCTTGTTACTGTTACCTTACTGTCCTTGTTCTGTACCCCTTACCTGTCTTACTTTCCTTACCTATCCTTCTTACCGTTCCTTACCTGTTCTTGTTACTGCCTTACCTGTCCTTGTTACTGTACCCTTACCTGTCCTTGTTACTCTCGTACCTGTCCCTTCTATGACCCCATTTACTAATAACCCACACTTGTTACTGTCCCTTACCTGTCCTTAGCATCTGCATACCATTCAAACGCAACTGTTACTGTGCCATACCTGTCCTTGTTACTGACCCTATACCTGTTCTTGTTCTGTTACCCTCTTGCTTATTCTATACCTTACCTGTCCTTCTTCTGTACCATACCTGTCCTTGTTACCTGTGTACCCATACCTATTCTTGTTACTTACCTTACCTGTCCTTGTTACTGTACCCTGTTCTTGTTACTGTGCCCTTACTTATCCTTGTTACTCTACCACCTGTCCTTGTTACTGTACCCTTACCTGTCATTCTTACTGCCACCTGTCCTTGTTACACTGTGCCTTACCTGTCCTGTTACTGTACCCTTACACATTTCTTGTTACTGTACCCTTACTTGTCATTTGCTCTACCTGTCCTTACTGTGTGCATATATTTCTTGTTACTGTGCCCTTACCTGTCACTTACTGTACCCTTACCTGTCTCATTTGCTGTCCCTTATCTGTCTTATTCTCACCCTTTACCTGTCTCACACTGTACCCTACCTGTCATTTGCTCTGCCTTCCTGCATCATGTTACTCTGCCATACCTGTCCTTGTTACTGTTACCTGTCCTTTTATACTGCCTACCTTGTTACTGTCCTTACCTGTCCTTGTTACTGTACCCTTACCTGTCCTTGTTACTGTCCCTTATCCTTGTTACTGTACCCTTACCTGTCCTTGTTACTCTACTTACCTGTCCTTGTTACTGTACCCTTACCTGTCCTTCTTACTGTACCTTACCTGTCCTTGTTACTGTACCCTTACCTGTCCTTGTTACTTACCTGTGTATTACTGTCCACTTACCTGTCCTTGTTACTGTACCCACTACATCATGTTACTCTACCCTTACCTGTCCTTCTTATGTAACCTTACCTCAGTCCTTGTTACTGTGCCCATACCTGTCCTTGTTACTGTACATACCTGTTTCTTGTTACTGTGCCCTTACTTGTCCTTGTTACTGTGCCCTTATATTTCTTGTTACTGTGCCCTTATCCTTGTTACTGTTACCATACCTGTTCATCTTTGCTGCCCTTACCTGTCCTTGTTACTGTTACCCTTACCTGTCCTTGTTACTGTGCCCTTACCTGTCCTTGTTACTGTACCCTTACCTGTTCTTGTTACTGTACCCTTACCTGTCATTACTGTAACCCACTTACCTGCTGCTTGTTACTGCCCTTACCTGTCCTTGTTACTGTGCCATACTTGTCCTTGTTACTCTACCCTTACCTGTCCTTCTTTTCTTAACCTTATATTTCTTGTTACTGTAACCTTACCTGTTCTTGTTACTGTGCCACTTACTTGTCCTTGTTATTCTACCACCTGTCTTATTTACTGTACCCTTATCTGTTTCATTACTGTTACCTTACCTGTCCTTGTTACTGTACCCTTATCTGTTCTTGCTGTTACCCATACTTGTCCTTGTTACTGTACCCACTTACCTGTCCTTTATTTTCATGCCCTTACATATCATTCTTACTGTGCATACCTTACATGTTCTCTCTCCATCCCCTAATTCCCTTCTTACCTGTCCTTGTTACTGTAACTCTTACTGTCCTTGTTACTGTGCCTTACCTGTCCCTTATTCTGTACCTACCTGTCCTTGTTACTGTACCCTTACCTGTCCTTCTTACTGTTACCCTTACCTGTCCTTTTTACTGTACCCTTACCTGTCCTTGTTACTCTACCCTTACCTGTCCTTGTTACTGTACCCTTACTTGTCCTTGTTACTGTACCCTTACCTGTCCTTGTTACTCTACCCTTACCTGTCCTTGTTACTGTTCCCTTACTTGTCTTGTTACTCTACCCTTACCTGTCCTTGTTACTGTGCCCTTACTGTCCCCTTACTTACCCTTACCTGTCATGTTGCTGTACCCTGTCTCTTACTGTAACCTTATCACTTGTTACTCTACCCTTACCTGTCATGTTACTGTCCCATACCTCTCTTATTTATATTCCCATACCTGTCCTTGTTACTGTGCCCATACCAATCATGTTACTCTACCCATACCTGTCCTTGTTGCTATTCCATACCTGTCCTTGTTACTGTAACCTTACCTGTCCTTGTTACTCTACCCATACCTGTCCTTATTTACTTCTTACCCTTACCTGTCATCATTACTGTACCCTTACCTATTCTTGTTACTGTACCCTTACTTGTCCCATTACTCTACCCTTACCTGTCCTTGTTACTGTACCCTTACCTGTCCTTCTTGCACCTTATACCTGTCCTTGTTACTCTACCATACCTGTCTTGTTACATGTCCATATGTCCCGTCTTATGTACCCTTACCTGTCCTTGTTACTGTGCCCTTACCTGTCTTCTTACTGTAACCTTACCTGTCCTTGTTACTCTACCTTACCTGTCCTTGTTACTGTACCTGTCCTTGTTACTGTATCCCTTACCTGTCCCTTAGTATGTGCCCATACCTGTCTGTTCCTTCTACTTATTGATTCACTCCTACCTGTCTGTTACTGACCTTACTTGTCCTTGTTACTCTCTACCTTACCTGTCCTTGTTACTGTACCTTACCTGTCCTTGTTACTGTACCCTTACCTGTCCTTCTTACTGTAACCTTACCTGTTTCTTCTGTAACCTTACTTCTATTTACTGTGCCCTTACCTGTCCTTGTTACTGTACCCTTACCTGTCCTTGTTACTCTACCCACTACCTGTCCTTGTTACTGTACCTTACAGTCCTTCTTGCTGTCCTTACCTGTCCTTGTTACTATTTCATACCTGTTCTTGTTACTGTACCCTTACCTGTTCTTGTTACTGTGCCATACCTGTCCTTACTGTACCTTACCTGTCCTGTTACTGTACCCTTACCTGTCTTGTTACTGTACCTTACTTGTCACACTTTTGCTCTCCCACCTGTCCTTGTTACTGTGCCATACCTCAATCATGTTTACTGCATTCCTTGTTACTATGCCATACCTGTCTTGTTACTGTACCCTTACCTCCTTCTTACTGTAACCTTACCTGTCCTTGTTACTCTACCCTTACCTGTCCTTGTTACTGTGCCTTACCTGTCTTGTTACTGCCTTACCTGTTCTTGTTACTGTACCACCTGTCCTTGTTACTGCACCCTTACCTGTCCTTGTTACTGTACCTTACCTGTCCCTTCTTACTGTAACCTACCTGTCCTTGTTACTGTACCCTTACTGTCCTTGTTACTGTACCCTTACCTGTCCTTGTTACTGTACCCTTACCTGTTTCATTTACTGTACCCTTACTTATTCCTTGTTACTCTACCCTTACCTGTCCTTGTTGCTGTTCCTATACCTGTCTTACTGTACCTTTACCATCATGTTACTCTACCCTTACCTAATCATTGTTGCTGTGCCATACCTGTCCTTCTTACTGTACCCTTACCTGTCTTGTTGCTGTGCCCATAATCATTCTTCTGTGATATCACCTCCATCAATTGCTCCTACCTTAACTGTCATGTTCCTGTGCCATACCTGTCATGTTACTGTACCATACCTGTCCTTGTTGCATGCCACTTACCTGTCCTTGTTACTGTACCCTTACCTGTCCTTGTTACTGTGCCCTTACTGTCCTTGTTACTGTACCCTTACTTGTGCTTATACCCACCTGTCCTTGTTACTGTACCCTTACCTGTCCTTGTTACTGTACCCTACCTGTCCTTCTTACTGTAACCTTACCTGTCCTTGTTACTGTATTTCCTGTTCTTGTTACTGTGCCCTTACCTGTCCTTGTTACTGTACCCTTACCTGTCCTTGTTACTCTACCCTTACCTGTCTTGTTACTGTGCCCATACCGTGTCTTGCTGTACCCTTACCTGTCCTTGTTACTGCATTTCCTTACCTGTCCTTGGCCTGTACCCTTACCTCATTCATTGCTGTGCCACTGTCCTTACCTGTCATTGTTGCTGTGCCCTTACCTGTCCTTGTTACTGTGCCCTTACCTCATTCCTTGTTCTGTACCCTTACCTAATCATGTTACTGTGCCTTACCTGTCCTTCTTACTGCACCCTTACCTGTTCTTGTTACTGTACCCTTACCTGTCCTTGTTACTGTACCCTTACCTGTCCTTGTTACTGTTCCACCCACCTGTCCTTGTTACTGTACCCTTACCTGTCCTTGTTACTGTACCCTTACCTGTCCTTGTTACTGTACCCTTACGTCCTTGTTACTGTACCCATACCTGTCCTTGTTACTTACTGCTTACCTGTCCTTGTACTGTGCCCATACCTGTCCTTCTTACTGTGCCCTTACCTGTCCTTGTTACTCTACCCTTACCTGTCCTTGTTACTGTGCCCTTACCTGTCCTTGTTCTGTGCCCTTACTGTCATGTTACTGTGCCCATACCTGTCCTTGTTGCTGTGCCCTTCTTGTTGCTCTGCCCTTACTGCATTGCTGTGTACCTGTCCTTACTGTGCCATACCTGTCATGTTACTCTACCCTTACCTGTCCTTGTTACTGTGCCATACCTGTCCTTGTTACTGTGCCCTTACCTGTCCTTGTTACTGTGCCCTTACCTGTCCTTGTTGCTGTGCCCTTACCTGTCCTTGTTACTGTGCCCTTACCTGTCCTTGTTACTGTACCCTTACCTGTCCTTGTACTGTGCTTACCTGTCCTTCTTACTCTTCTCTGTCCTTGTTACTGTACCCACTACCTGTCCTTGTTACTGTACCCTTACCTGTCATGCTGTGCCATACCTGTCATGTTACTGTGCCCTTACCTGTCCCTTGTTACTGTACCCTTACCCTGTCATGTACTCTACCCTTACCTGTCCTTCTTACTGTGCCCTTACCTGTCCTTGTTACTGTGCCATACCTGTCCCATGCATACCTGTCCTTGTTACTGTTTTTATACAATCATGTTCTGTGCCCATACCTCATCACTTGTTACTGTACCCTTAATCATGTTACTGTTACTGCTTACCTGTCCTTGTTACTGTACCTTACCTGTCCTTGTTACTGTACCCTTACTGTCCTTGTTACTGTACCCTTACCTGTCCTTGTTACTGTACCCTTACCTGTCCTTGTTACTGTACCTTACTGTCCTTCTTACTGTGCCCTTACCTGTCCTTGTTACTGTGCACTTACCTTTCTTTACATGCCACTTACCTGTCCTTGTTACTGTGCCCTTACCTGTCCTTGTTACTGTACCCTTACCTGTCCTTGTTACTGTACCCTTACCTGTCCTTGTTACTGTGCCCATACCTGTCTTGTTACTGTACCCTTACCTGTGTCATTACTGTACCCTTACCTGTTTGTTACTGTGCCCTTACCTGTCCTTGTTACTGTGCCCTTACCTGTCATGTGCCTTACCTGCTTCTGTACCCATGCCTTCTTACTTTACCCTTACCTGTCCTTGTTGTACCTTACCTGTCCTTGTTACCCTTACCTGTCCTTGTTACTGTCACCACCCACCTGTCCTTCTTACTGTACCCTTACCTCCTTGTTACCTTTCCCTTACCTATCCTTGTTACTGTACCTACCTGTCCTTGTTACTGTGCCCTTACCTGTCCTTGTTACTGTACCCATACCTGTCCTTGTTGCATGCCTGTCCCTATTACTGTGCCCTTACCTGTCAATACACACGCCTCACCTGTCGCCCCATTACTCTGCACACTTACTTGTCACACTACTGCTCTACCCACTTGTCCCTGTTGCTGTAACTCATCACTTTCTCTCACACTCACACACTCACTCATCACACACCCTATACATCACACTCTCATCACTCCTCACACTCTCCCTCCCACACTACCCTCCACACTATATCACACCCACTACACTCATCCCCACACTACCCTCACACTGCCCTCCACACTGCACTCCTCACACTCATCATCACTACCCTCCCACTCACACTGTCCACACACTGTCACACATATCATGCCCTATCATCACACACTGTCTCTCTCATCACACTGCTCACACACTATATCACACTGCCCTCACACCCTGTCTCACACACTGCCCCTCTGCATATGTCACACTGCCCTCCACACTGTCACACGCACTGTCATCATCATAACTTTTTTTTTTTTTTTTTTTTTTTTTTTTTTTTTTTTTTTTTTTTTTTTTTTTTTTTTTTTTTTTTTTTTTTTTTTTTTTTTTTTTTTTTTTTTTTTTTTTTTTTTTTTTTTTTTTTTTTTTTTTTTTTTTTTTTTTTTTTTTTTTTTTTTTTTTTTTTTTTTTTTTTTTTTTTTTTTTTTTTTTTTTTTTTTTTTTTTTTTTTTTTTTTTTTTTTTTTTTTTTTTTTTTTTTTTTTTTTTTTTTTTTTTTTTTTTTTTTTTTTTTTTTTTTTTTTTTTTTTTTTTTTTTTTTTTTTTTTTTTTTTTTTTTTTTTTTTTTTTTTTTTTTTTTTTTTTTTTTTTTTTTTTTTTTTTTTTTTTTTTTTTTTTTTTTTTTTTTTTTTTTTTTTTTTTTTTTTTTTTTTTTTTTTTTTTTTTTTTTTTTTTTTTTTTTTTTTTTTTTTTTTTTTTTTTTTTTTTTTTTTTTTTTTTTTTTTTTTTTTTTTTTTTTTTTTTTTTTTTTTTTTTTTTTTTTTTTTTTTTTTTTTTTTTTTTTTTTTTTTTTTTTTTTTTTTTTTTTTTTTTTTTTTTTTTTTTTTTTTTTTTTTTTTTTTTTTTTTTTTTTTTTTTTTTTTTTTTTTTTTTTTTTTTTTTTTTTTTTTTTTTTTTTTTTTTTTTTTTTTTTTTTTTTTTTTTTTTTTTTTTTTTTTTTTTTTTTTTTTTTTTTTTTTTTTTTTTTTTTTTTTTTTTTTTTTTTTTTTTTTTTTTTTTTTTTTTTTTTTTTTTTTTTTTTTTTTTTTTTTTTTTTTTTTTTTTTTTTTTTTTTTTTTTTTTTTTTTTTTTTTTTTTTTTTTTTTTTTTTTTTTTTTTTTTTTTTTTTTTTTTTTTTTTTTTTTTTTTTTTTTTTTTTTTTTTTTTTTTTTTTTTTTTTTTTTTTTTTTTTTTT